>NC_045753.1:17877156-17943466 GCF_008692095.1 Etheostoma spectabile
AAGGTTGGTGGTTTAATCCCTGGCCCTGCAGTCCCACGTTGAAGTGTCCTTGGGCAAGATACTGAACCCCGAGCTGCCCCCGATGCTGCGCATCGGAGTGTGAATGTGTGTGAGTGTTTATCTGATGAGCAGGTGGCACCTTGTACGGCAGCCTCGGCCACAGTGTTTGAATGTGTGTGAATGGTGAATGTATCCTGTATGATGTAAAAGTGCTTTGAGTAGTCGTTAAGACTAGAAAAGCGCTATATAAATACAGCACATTTACATTTACATAGTGTTAACCCCCCCCTAAAGGCCCTAACACACCAACCCAATAATCGGTCATCAGACAGTCTGGCGAGGTCAGTGACTCAAGTCTGTTTGATGTGTTCCGTGCCGTTGTCCGTCGGAGGGGCCGTCGGCCTTCATTTTGGCCGATCTGACATGCTCAGTCGGAAGGCGGGCACTGCCGGCAGTGGGACAATGACCAATCTGATTGGTGGAGTGCTAACCTGGAAATGACAAGAGGGATGAGCGGGACTAGACTCTCTCAAAATCTGACAGAAATCTTTTAAACTGACCTTTGTTGATCTGAATTGAAGACAGATCAATCAGCTGCCGTTGGCAATCGGCACTGCTTCAGTGTGTTCCGAGGCACTTTTTTGGAGTTGGGGAGGCGGTCAGTCCAACGGTCAGCCCTCGGGTTGGTGTGTCAGGGTCTTAAGCTGTCCTATAAAAATAAAAGATATAGAATATACCAAGACAAATATCATATTGCTATACCAAGTGTAAATGGGCTCATAGTGAAACTTCTGTGTTTATTTATCCGTCCACAGGCCCAAGTACTTCTTCCCAACCTGCACAGCAGACACCAGAAAGCGGCCAGGAAAGCTTGCCGGCACACACTCCGTCCTCACAGCCGTCATCCACAGATTCCTCCTCACTCCGCTCTCCTCAGCTGTCCCCACTGACATCCCCTGGCTCTCAGCTTTCCGATCTACCTTCAGATAATCAAACCGTGGAAGGGTGCAGCTCGGCCACCGGTTCAGCCCCACACTCTGACCCTCAGGGGAGCTCCACGGGAGGTGAGGAGAACGAGGTGGTGAAGGTGGAAGAGGCTATAGAGGCCAAGAGCAACAAAAAACCTCTTCACTGTCCTACGTGCAAAGTGACGGTCAATTCCAGCTCACAGTTGGAGGCTCACTGTAGTGGTATGTTGTGCAATACTACTGATATTATGTTGGTTAATTAAGGATTCTGATAGTCCACCTCTCTGTTTGGCTAAATCAGGCTCGAAGCATAAACAGATGATTGATGGTCCCAACAGCAGCCAGTCACAACGCAGGGTCAAGATGACATCATCGCCCAGGCCAACCAGCCGAATTAAGCAGCGAATGAGCAGCAAGACCAGAGCGGTTGTGGGTGTATCTAGCCAGCCCTTCCACTGCGAAATGTGTCGGGTGTCCGTCAACTCAGAGACACAGCTGAAGCAGGTATGTGGGTTTATCCTGATATACTAAATGTGACTGACTTTACTTTTGTATAAACCCTTGACCACAGTATAAAAATTAAAAAAAATATGGAATCCCAAATCCATGTGTTCTCAAAGAAAACTACCCAGTTTGCTGACTCTTTGGTTTGTTAGATCTTTAAACTTACTTTATATTGTTGTCCCCTTTTAGCACATGAGCAGCAGGAGACACAAAGAGCGTTTGGCTGGGAAGCCTGTCAAGGCGAAGTTCACCCCCTATAATAAACTACAGCCCAGTGCTATCTTAGCGGTAGGTTGTCTCTCACACACACACGCACGCACACACACACTCACACACACACACACACACACTCACACACACACACACACACACACACACACACACACACACACACACACACACAAAGTATGCAAGTATGATATGGCTAGTGGTTGATACAAATAAAACATATATACTGTATATATATTGTGTATATATACTTTGTATTTATACAAAGTATATATACAATATAAGTGGTGGTAGTAGTAATTTATATATATATATATAAATTACTACTACCACCATCTCTTTGATCTGGACTGAAATATCCTAATTTTGTACGGACATAACCCTAACCCTAACCCAGACTTTTGTGATCTTTTAACTTTTTTATCTAACACCATCATCAGGCCAACATTTTAATTTATCCTATACTTTGGTCTATGACCAAAACTATTGACATTTCTATGTAACTTAGCTGTAAATTATGTTTAGTGGTAATTAGCAAATTCTAGTAGCATGCCGATTTCATAATTTAGCTCAAAGCACCACTGTGTCTAAGTACAGCTTCACAGAGCTGCTAGCTTGAATTTAGACACTTAGAATAAATATGTATCTTGTCTTTGGTTTCAGACTAAACTGGCCCTGCACAAGCAGCTATCTAAGGCCTTGCCGGCAGGGTTCCTGACCAGCCCCCTCAATCAAGCTGCCTTGTGCACCATGGCGTCTGGACCCTTGGCACTACGGCTGCCGCCGGGTCCCACAGCCTTCATCCATGGTCCCCTGATCAGCCCCACACTCTTTAGGCCTGCCCCAGGACCTTTGAGGGCCACACATGCTCCTATTATCTTCTCTCCTTACTAGCAATGAGCCAGGCTAGGCTGGAGGACTTACAGTACAGTGGACCTAAACTAGCCAAAGCTGGACAACCAGACAATCTTAGCTTGGTCAGTAAGTACAAAGCACAGGATCCCCTGAAGGACATTAGGACACAGTGCAGTGACTACGATGGCAGCATGTAAACATGTCAAGTTTGGCAGTTTCAAGTTGTAACAACAGTATGCACAGTATTATAGTAGATTGAGATTTCAGTGCTAACTGACCAGTGTCTCCACCCCTTTAAAAATGGAAGGACCATCGCTCAGCTGTTTCCCCTCAACAAACTGTTGAGTGCATGTCCCCGGGTCTGGACCCCTCTGGAAGCCATAATGACTAGCATCTTTTAGTTTAATATAAAAGACAATGATATAATACACTAGGGTGTGTAAATGTTACTAAGTGTTTGTTGCCAAAATTCTTTCAATTTTAGAGCTTTCTAGTTGTACTCTGGGAGAACAAGTACAATACTTCATTCCTGCTTCAGTCTTTATAAACAAGATCAAGAAAGTCCAGATTGTGTCTCCCATGGAAGTGGCTATTTCCATATCACCATCCTCCACCAATGAAAAGACAAAGGAAACTTATAACTTTGGATTGCTAAGGATAGTGCATCTCAACAAATGTATATCTTTACAGCCGTTGTCTTATGTGGATGTATTTTTGTTAAATAATTTATTTAAGATAAATATATACATTCATTTCTTTTCTCTTTGTATGTGTTTCTCTCTTGCTCTCTGTGTTATTAAGTGACAATCAACCACCATCCTGATATGATGCCAAGAATACTCGCCATATGGAGACAAACTACATATAATGCATACAGTGCAATTGTTTCATTTAAAGTTATAAAATTAAAAAACTTGTGTGGATGAATAAGTTGTGATTGAGCAACAGCTTGATGCTGTTTGTGCAATATAAAGAGACAGGCTGATGTGTGCTGTTCCCTCAAAATTATATATAATGATTTATCCACAACATTTAAATGTCCTTGACGTCTTTATAAACCTGTTATTTTTTTATATAGCTTGATAAAAAAACAACTTTCTTTCACTTTAGAAAACCACTCCCACCTGATAGTGCTGAACCATCCTAAGCAATATGTATTTTTAAAGTATCACCTGGTAAAATGAATGACTAGTGTAACTGTGCATCAATTGCAATAATGTAAATGATTATGTGGTGAAAATGTCAATACTGTATTCTATATGAACTTATAAATAGTTCTGTTTTTACAAAGTTGTGGTAGTTTCTTTATATGCAAATATAAGTTTCTTTAAGCTTTTATTACGGATAATATAGGCCTACTTCATGTATGAATAAAGGTATCAGGAAGAACACTTAAAGGTCCTTGATCAAGGCACACAGTCATTTACAACTTGTATCGTCAGTTTGGCACTGTTCTTATTTCAGATCACGATGCAGATCAAGATAGGTGTGCTTTTACCACATCCAACTTTGAACTCGGTTTCCATTTTGATCTCAACTACACACCATCTGTAAAGATTTGTGACCCAGACAGACAGACAGACACAAACACCTTGCAAAGTACTTAAAAC
Source organism: Etheostoma spectabile (assembly GCF_008692095.1). NCBI lineage: Eukaryota > Metazoa > Chordata > Actinopteri > Perciformes > Percidae > Etheostoma > Etheostoma spectabile. The sequence continues at coordinate 17,881,322 of NC_045753.1, forward strand.
CTCTTCTGTGGTAGTTCCAACTGCAGTCACCTTGTGACACACACAGAGTCACAAGGTGAAAAACAATACCAGCATTGCTGTTGTGGCTTGTAACAAAGTCATTGCTGACCCCCGTACTTTATGATACTCTAGTGCTCTCTAGTGGTATTATGTACATAAGAGATAGGATAACCATAGCAAGCGAGATGCCAATGCTATTTCCTGCAATATACATTTGTATCTATCTAACAACCAGCAAATTGTGAAAAGGAGTAGTTACCATGCTTTTCATAATAATGATAGTGTACAAAAAACATGCTTTTCATAATAATGATAGTGTACAAAAAACATGCTTTTCATAATAATGGTAGTGTATATAAAGACATCTAAATCTCTTTATTATTGATGCACTAACCCAAGTTAAAATCATGTTTAGTCACTTTGGGATAGATAATGCTGTTCGCATCTCTACAAATATCATTGTGACTTAATGCATTCTTTGACATTCAATTGTAGAATGTTCGTAGGAGGAGATTAACTGTAAATAAAAACAGAGTTAATGCTTTTTTTTTAACGAAAAGCATGCATGATAGAGTTAGAAGTGGGGGTTTTGATATGGAGAATGTCTAATATACACAAAGCCAGAGCATGTCCAGCTGTTCATTTGTGAATCATCCTTTAAATCCTGGTGATAGCAGCCTGATCATTCGTTGATTTAAAAATGATTACAAGTAGAAGCTTATGGGGTAGTTGAAAATATATTTAAATGCTTCATGGACTCTGGCAAGGTTTGCTGGGTAAAACGTCTTTAACTGTCTATGGGTAAAACCGCAGCACATTTCTGGTTGTTTTTTTAATTCATTTTTTGTAACATTTATTTTCAAAAGCTAAAATATGCATTCCTCAAAGGTCCTGCTTTGAGAAAGTTAAATTAAAACCATAGATACACTCTATGATTAAAACATCTTATATTTTGATACTTTTTTAATCTGTTTTCCATGACCGTACAAAAAGAGGAAGAAAAAAAAGTCCCCGGAAATGACGTCGGATCGTGATCGTTCTTTCTAGAAAAAAATGGCTGCTGTTGACATCGACGTGCCGGTGGACACAGAACCTCAAATCCACAATCCAGAGGACATGGATCGGTAAAAGATATATATAATTGTCCGCTGTGTTTTGTTGTGCTGCGCGTTTAATATGAAAATACCCCGTGATTCACTAACTGAACTCAACCGTTACCTGACAGAGCTAGGGAACAACAGCCGTTATCAGCTCGGGGACAAGCTAACCAGGCTAACGTTACCTATCAGTCCGGGGAAAACGGCACATTTAGCTTTAAATCTTAGATTTGATTTGTAGTTGTTGGCTTCATCATAGTTTCGACAGTTCAAATTAGACCACATTTGGTGGATTCTTTAAATTTATTTTGCTTCGCAACTTATTCGTCAAGGAAACCTAGCGTTAGCTAAGATAATTAGCGTGTCTTGACACATGCTTCTCAGCTAACAGCTATATTGTATTTTGAGACTTATTGGGTCAATAGACCTGCTGGTACGGAAACATTTACTGAGACCAAAACATCACTAGCTACAGTCTGTTTCTGGACCGTAAGTCAGCAGTCCGTTTTCGAGAAAGTTCCAGAAGTGGCATACCGGTAAATAGATGGCATTAGTTGGACTTGGTTCTCAAACCATCAGATAGAGTTACCGTAATTACCTAAGTTAACCTTCAAATCATTAAAAACATTAACAGTCTCACTAATGTTAATAGTCAGTGTTGTGATGCGACATTCTTCAATAGTTAAAAGTGTCATATTATGTTAATTTTCAGGGTCATACTTTTTTCCTAAGTCATATTTACATGCTTTAACGTTAAAATGTTTTTGATTGGTCAACGTTTACAGTCTTCCACATCTGCGCTCGTGATGTCTGTACCGTAATTGCAGCCGGGTCATGACAGTGACGGCACTGTAATGGCACTTTCTAGTGACATCACAACTGTACAGAACTCCTGACAGATTGTTTAAAAGAACACTTTCTTAATATGGGCTTTGTGCTTTTCTCTGTGGATTGAGCATTTTAATACTTTGGAAGTATTTATATAGCCCCTCAACCTGCTTTACAAGGAAAGAATCCCAAAAAATCGTGGATGTCTCACTGTTTACAATATTTGACCTTTTAAAGCAAGCCAAAATGTACTTCTCTGGTAGGCAATCTACCTTGACAGTAATGTTACATTTTGCATTCAATTGGTGTCTTGTCACATTATGTGATCTGTGCAAAATGTGAAGTAACACATGTGCTAATACATAAAAGAATGTTAACATGTGTAATTAAAATGTCCACATAACAATTACTAATGAATATTAGGTAGACTTTACTGGGCTTACAATGTGCCACATGTGAAATATAAAATATAGGAATCAGTGATTTTTCCAGTTGTTTGTGATTTGAAATAATCCAAAGTACCAAAATAAGTGAGTTGGCAATGTCTCAAACTGTTAGTGCTATATTTACAGATAATAGACAATAGCAATATGTTCTACTGTGAATTTAGTTATGTCAAAGATTTGCATTGTGGCAACCTTTGTACTAAACAAAATTCTGCTGTTACCATATCAAGGAAAGATGAGCAATAGAGCATTGCTGGACATTGTTGTAGTCATTCTAAGCTAAAACCTATGTATCTTCTAATTTCTGTCCCAGCATGCTATATCAGAATTATACAATTTTATTAATAAAAATTCTGTTATTGTCTCTCAAAGTTTTTACACACTAAGGGTGTATTTGCTTGTTATCTGCCATGGCAGAAGCATGTTGAAATGAACAAGTCATGCTAAGGAATCCGTGCTTCTTCCTATATCTTGGCCTTTTTTAAGACTAACTGCTGAATTTGATCTATCTGATTGCATTAGTTAACCATTTTGCTGATGGAACACATTCACTGCTATGTCACTGACTGGGTTGCAGCGTTAATAGCAACACTATTAAATGTTTCAGCCCACAGTGAGCAGCACAGCATTTTTTCCCGTATGTGAATCAGCGTTGATTTGCCCTTTAACATTTGGCACTTTCTGAAAGGTCTGCAGCAGGTGAATTTCACTGCTATGTTTAGTACTACAGCTATCAGGACTGTACAGTATGTACCACGCTCTGCTGTCCCAGTTCCAGGTGTAACACACCACTCTCCAGTCCTATCAGGCTCTGCCTCATTTGCAACAAAGTCTCTGAAGAATACAAATGAGTATGAGCAAACCATTTGATTAAAAAAAAAAAAAACGGCCCGTTCGGTTTGATTGGTAGAAGTTTTTAACGAATTACATCAGATGTACTCCAGCTTTTTGACTCCTTCTAAAAGCTCATACGTTATTGATTGCTGTCGGTGTGTAAAGACCATTTTGAGAAATATATAAAAAAGTTTATATTGGAAAGTATTACCAACCGTGCCTTTAATTGGTTGTAGGGCTAAACAATTTGGGAAATATATCTAATTGCAATTATTTAAGCTAATACTGCAATTGTAATATGAATCACAATATTGGCGGGAATGATAATTTTTGCATCATTGATGTTATTTTTTTTTAATTGAAAAATCCATTAAAAGGATCATGGTGGGGTTTTTTTTGTTCTTTTTTTCAAAGATCTGTACCAAACAAAGATTTTCCATTAGGCTGGAAGGCATTAGGTAAATCAAACTTGCGCAATAAAGACATTGTAAATACACTCGGGGTTTTTTAGTTAGCTGAAAGAGAGTATCAGTGGAAAACTGCACTTTTTTATGGTGCCTTTTGTCTCCAGTTCAATTTCAATAAACTTCAGAACAGTTTGTTTTATACTGCATCAGCTAGTTACTGTCTGGTTTCTGTTTCTTTTCTCTTTGCAGTCAGGCCGAAGGCTTCAAAGAGCAAGGGAATGCATTCTACAGCAAGAAAGAATACTCTGAGGCGTTCAACTATTACACTAAGGCCATAGGTGACCACCAACTTCTCTTAACCTATTGATCAGTATTTGTTTACAGTGTTTCCTTTAGGATTTCTTTTAGAAGTTGGTCCAAGTCTGTCCGAACAACCCCATCCCTCCCCCGCGCCCCGCCGCCAAATGTTTTACATAAGGAACAACTGACACTGTGCTGCAGACAAATATATTCATTCACCTCTATTCACACGCAGGCATATTTTCAGTTGTGATGGAACTGTATTTTCTGAGAAACTATAGGGCAATTACTTACTTAACAGTAAATATTTGCTCTATTTCATTTTTCAGACTATTTAAACATGCCTTGGCAACTCACTTTCATACTAACTGTACATGCAGACTTTAACACCCTTCCAATTTGATCTCATTCCTTATAAAATAATTTCAAGACTTAACATTTACAACGAGTCTACAAAATTAATTTTACAAGAAATTCTTCATTGGGAAATCAAAACCCAAATGACTACATCCATAGAATGTTTACAATTTATTTTACAGTACACTGACTCACTTACCATTTTAATGTTTCCTGATGTTTGATATCAGGACGATGAGCTGACAAAACTGACAAATTGAAGGTTGTTCAATTAGAACGAACCCATCGCGGTGACGTTTTTGAGGGAGCTGTTCGTTTAATAGTCGACTTGGAATAGATTGAACGTTTTGACAATAAACTACATCAACACAACAGTATGTGGAGTTTAACTAGACGGGCCAAATAACCTCTGAATATTTCTACTGGTTGTTAAATAGCAATGTGAGCGGCAGCCAACGGGGGCTGCATTATGTCGGAAGGGTCATTTAAAAGGCAACCCGGACTACATTGTGCACCTGCCCTTTTTCTTATTCCGTGGCTGCAAAACATTTTTGCCATGGCAGGCCGCCACCACAAAATCAATATAGAGGAAACACTGGTTTATACTCTACAGTCGAGAAATGCTGATGATTTCCTCTTGTCGTACATCTACTTTAAGACTTGACTGCTGCAATTTGTATGGACGTACAGTATATTTAGCTGTAATTTCTACCCACATATCAGATTTTGACATTTTTTCTTCTTCTTTCATCTCAAGATGTAAGCCCCAAAAATGCCAGTTATTATGGCAACAGGGCAGCCACCCTCATGATGCTTTGTCGCTTTCGAGAGGCCCTAGAAGATTCCCAGCAGGCTGTGCGCCTGGATGACTGTTTCATGAAGGTCGGTTTGAACTTCATCTACATTCTCATCTTTGCCCGCCCCTTTTTGTCTCAAAACCCCTGCTGCCCTTGCAGAATAGAGAGTAACATATACAGTTGTTTACAAAGTCTTGTGCCCCTCCTGTCCCACAGGGTCATCTACGTGAGGGCAAGTGCCACCTGTTGTTGGGAAATGCCATGGCGGCCAATCGCTGCTTTCAAAAGGTTTTGGAGCTTGAGCCCAGCAACAAAGAGGCCGAGCAGGAGGTAGGGATCACCTGAACTTTTTGCATATTATTTAATGCAATTACACTATAGGAAAGCATTGAATTGAATTGCGTACTAATCACAGTCTTGGAACTAAAGACTGAATAACGCACTTTAAACACGTCTGTTAACATTATAAAGAAAGATTGATTGATTGATCGATGATTGTTGTTATATTTTAGAATAAGACTGCAGGGACTCTACTGGAGTACGAACGGCAGGCAGATTTTGGCTTTGAGAAGCGGGATTTCAGAAAGGTATTTACACCCATTTTCTTTTTTCACCTTTTTCCAAGTTATTTCTATGGTCAGTTAGCTGGAAAATATGAGAGAGAGATTTCCTCAACAAATCAAATAGATGATGGAAAAATCTGTCAAATTGTGCTTAATTTTGGTGCTTATTACACACGCACACACACGCATTTTGTCTGTCAAAGTTGTTAAGATACACTGAACAGCTTGTTTGACTAAACAATAAACATTTTTTACATTGAATAATAATTAAACAAATTTTTAGCTATTACAAAGCTGCAAATATCTCCATTTCTTTTCATGAATGAATGAAATGATAGTGTAACAGGTGAATTGACCCTGTTCTGATCCAGGTGGTGTACTGCATGGACCGGGCCTTAGCTGTGGCTTCTGCCTGCCACCGCTTCAAAATCCTCAAGGCCGAGTGTCTGGCTCTGTTGGGACGCTATCCAGAAGCCCAGTCTGTAGCGAGGTAGGTACATCCAGTGGTAGCTTCATGGTGTAGGATTGTTTTGTTACAGTTATGCAAATCATTCTTGGCTTCATATACAATTTTAATATGAGTACAAGGTCTGCTTTAGTCGCTTTCCAATGAGAAGGATGGAATGGATTTACAGATTCTTCACAGCAGATGAAAACAAAACTTTCTTTTACAGTGATATCCTGCGAATGGATTCCACGAACGCAGACGCACTCTACGTCCGAGGCCTGTGTCTTTACTACGAGGACTGCATCGATAAAGCTGTACAATTCTTTGTTCAGGCTCTGCGCATGGCACCTGACCACGAAAAGGCCCGGCTAGCCTGCAGGGTAAGATTCAATATGAGTATGTTTTTTTGATGCAAACACTGATGTATAAGCCTACACACAATGCAGTTTTGTGAGGCAAAACATTGAATGTAATCAGAACTTTTGTATGTTTAAAAGAAAACTCCACAGTGCACCTTTTTTTTTTTTATTTATTTATTAAAGGCTAACACAAATAGACTAAAACATATCTGTTCCTACAGCTCACATACATGACAAGGCAGCTCAACACAGTAAATCCACGGTTCGAGACATGCTGAAATACAGAGAACACCTTTAACATGGCTTACATTTCACTGCAAGTGTGAGTAAATTGTTGTAGGAGGAACCTAATGACTTGTTCTCTTTCTAAATCAGAATGCCAAAGCCTTAAAAGCCAAGAAAGAGGAGGGCAATCAGGCATTTAAGAACTGCAACTATGAAGCCGCCTACCAGCTGTACACTGAGGCCCTGACAATAGACCCCAACAACATCAAGACCAACGCTAAACTCTACTGCAACAGAGCCACGGCAGGAGCAAAGGTCAAAGGCAACGAATCAGCAAACTGCTAGTCACAGGCCTTTGATCAATAATGCTGTCTGGTTATTTGTTTAAAAGTAGCAACCTTGCACAGTGCTTGGGCTGTTCTTACTCATCCATTCATACATTTTCTTATTTCCTCATCAACAGCTGAAGAAACTTAATCAAGCCATAGATGACTGCACCAGCGCAATCAAACTAGATGACACTTACATCAAGGCCTACTTAAGAAGAGCTCAGTGGTATGATACACATTTAATATGAGTACATTTTTCCTCGTGTATGTTCCGCATTGTGCAGGTTTTGAGTGTGTACTTTGTATAACCCCATAGTTACATGAACACGGAGCAGTATGAGGAGGCCGTACGAGACTATGAAAAAGTTTACCAGACAGAAAAAACATCAGGTAAGCAGGTGTCTTTCTTCATTTTTACCTGTCTTAACTGATACACTAGCTGGTCAGGTTTTCACTCAATCACACATTTTATCCCTCTAGATCACAAACATCTGCTGAAGACAGCACAGCTGGAGCTGAAGAAGAGCAAAAGGAAAGATTACTACAAGGTGCTGGGGGTCAGCAAGAACGCCACCGAGGACGAGATCAAAAAAGCCTATCGCAAACGGGCCCTCATGCACCACCCAGGTAGGCCTCTTGGTTTTTGCACAGACATGCATGTAACCAACTCTGGATACATTTGATGATTTAAATAAAAAAAAAAAACACGTAATTGTATCATCTTGTTGCAGACCGCCACAGTGCGGCAACTCCCGAGGTGCAGAAGGAGGAGGAAAAGAAATTCAAGGAGGTGGGCGAGGCCTTCACTGTGCTCTCTGACCCAAAGAAGAAGATGCGCTACGATAGTGGACACGACCTGGAAGATGAAAGCTCCTGTGATGGCGGAGGTGACTGCTTTTAGTCTTTTCTTTTCTTTGGCTAGATTTACATTCCACCTGTAGGTCATTGGTGGGTTGAAAGAGAACATATCAGTTTTTATTTATTTTTTTATTTTTTTATATATGACTTATTTTAAAGGCATACATTTCAAACTAAAAAAGCACTTGAGGCATGCCCTATCACACAATGTTAATGCATTGTGAATCTTCCCAGTTTTGAACAATTTTTTCTGATTATTCCAGCACCACAAAAATGCAGCCGATTCACAGATTATTCACAATACATATGTACATGTAATATCATAACTTTATTTTTTATCCATAAATTTCACGTTTTGGTGGATATTCCAACTTTCACTCCATTTCTCCATCTTGTTCTTCCTGAAACTCATCATCACCAGCTAATCCCGCTATATTTTTGCCTTTGCTTTTTCTTTAGATTTTGATGCAAACAACATCTTCAGGGCTTTCTTCGGCGGCCATGGTGGAGGAGGAGGAGGAGGAGGATATAGTTTTGATTCCAGTCCAGGTATGTTTTTTTTGTTTTTGTTTTTTTCCCAAGTTTGGAAATCCACTAGTTTATTGAATCATGGAAAAATCTGTCAGAGAAAGTGCATCATATTAACTTACCTTTTGTTTTTGTTTTTTTCAAGACTCTGGACCTGGAAATTTCTTTTTCCAATTTGGCTAAAGTAAAGGAGCATATTGGAAAATGCAGCCCCGCAGTGGACAAAATTAAAATGGACTCACAGTTACCTCATGATGCTCATACTCCTGAGTGTCTTACAAAATCTCCCCACTATTCTTGATCAAGAGGTTTCTCATTATCACATTCACTCCTAAATTTACTCCTCGCATTGATGCTAACAAACAGTGGGAAGGATAATTCAAGTTGAGAATTATCATTGTATATAAAAAAAGGTTCTTAAGAAGTCTTTTTTTTTTTAAGAGGTTTGGATCAGCTGATCAGAGCATGTTCCTGTTGCCAAAATCAAAATGACATTAAATAAAATCTTGTAACACTGCCTCAACCATCATTAAAGTGATCAGTAAGAAGAAATACATTGAAAGTGTAAGCATCATGGTTGATTAGTTTTAGAAGACATAACATGGCTTACGTTTTTAAGGTTTTCCTGGGATAGCATGTCTCTATAGAGTGTCAATGTACTGTGGAAGTTTGATGTCAAAACTGACCTCAGGACAGCCTGTTTAGGACGCCGGTCTCTCGCAAGCGTTTGTTCAGGTTTTATTGGCTCACTTGTCAAATATAGAGTAGACGTGCAGGTTTTTTTTTGTTTTTTCTCCATGCTGCATTGTATATTTGAATCGAATGTAAAGCGTTTTGTGTCCATAAAATTTTTTTTTCTTCAGTCTTCCCTTGGTCTATTTATATTTATTGTACTGTATATTCTTACCTGTATACAGCAGAATGCAAGTGTTTGTCTTCCTTCTTTTTTAAGAGACTCATTTATAAGTGTTTAACACATCATCATCTTTGCTCTCAGATTGTGCAAAGTATTGTATTCCTTCCCTAAAACAGGCTAAAATCAGCATACTTACGCCTTTCACTTGAAAGCACCGACCAAACATCTGTCCCTTTCAAATTTAAGTGGTGCCTTACCAGAATTAACAAATCAGTCAAAAGCTGCAGAGCAAGACCTATTTACATGTTTATGTTCTTTCACAGGACCTTTTTTTGGCCAGCGAATAAAATTGAATTTTTGCAAGTTAATTCTTCATCCCGTCAAACACAAAATACTTTTATGTCAGCGTCAATCTCACCTAACTGTTATCCAGCCATACTTGTCATGCACGTTTTGTCAGTACAGCCCTTTCCCTACGTGTTCTACCTGTTTTAAAAGGGGCACTGATAGTAGGTTGAACGCTTCTATTGTTAATTGTTCTTTCAATGAACTATGTATCATTTTGTAAAACTTTTCACAGTATTATCGACATGCTTTTTTTATGCGAAAAATAAAGTCTTGTCTTTTACTGTAATGTTGGACTTATTTGAAATTTATTTGTGGAATACTCTGATTTTTATATTTTTTATTCACACGTCATCTTATCATTAAACCAAAATTTCAGAAGGTACAATGATCAAATGTAGGCCGCGTAAAATAGGGAACTCCAAATGAGCTCCTAAAATCTTTTTGAATGGGACCTGATAACAAACATACAACAGAGATATAAACACACTAAAAACCCATATCTGATCATATTTTTTCCCCATATTCCATTAGGGAGTAACTAAGTACATTTACTCAAGTACTGTATGCTTTATTACAGTATTTCCATTTTACTTAAGTACATTTCAGAGCAGGATCTTATTGTGGATTTTTTATACCAAATATATAATTTGCTCAAAAATGTGTTATAGATTAAACTACCCAACAATATGCTGAAAAGCAGTTATTTAGCTCCGCCTCGACCAGCTAGAACTCCACTTGATAAACTCCAGAGGGATCACAATTATAATGTTAAAGAGCCCTTGTTATACTCCTTTTCAGCATCAAGTTTGTACCCTTGGTGTCTACTACAATTGGTTTACATGCTTTGATGTTCAAAAACAAGTTTCAAACAACCCACTGTCGGGCTGTGCTTGCTCAGCTAGCACCTAATGGGCAGCGTATATGATAAACTGGGCTGGCATTTTCAATCCGTGAGCAATTTCAAACAGGAATGCGGGTGAGGCGCTTCAGGCAGTTGAGAAAAAGTGCTGTCTGTGGGAGAAAAAGCTCCATTTGGAGTCAAATGTGTTTTTTGTACTTTATACATCTGTTAAACACAAACTAAAAACGATGTTACACACTAAAAGAAGAAAAAATACATAATTTGGGCTTTTTAAACTTTGGCTAGCCGTACATGTTTGATTAATACTGTTATTGGCAAGGAGGAATTGATAAGCCACCTCAAGATACATGTGCCGATTACATGTACTATTCTGTAATTCTGTTTTTGGATATTATTGTTAATTGTAGTAGCTTGTCCTCAGAAACTTGCACTTGAACTGATATTGAAACGTGAACTCCAATGGTGAAAGAGAGCATAGCTAATGCTTCCCTCAGGAGACCAGGTGTCAGCCGCTGCCACATGGTTTGGTCTTGATGATGTCAATTGCACCTGTACTATATGTTATACCTACTACACCACAGGTATGTTGATATGGTATACTTTCTTACCACACAATGTAATACATTTTATTACTGGTGTAAACTGTTTACGTATATTCTAGACTTACTGCTATTGATTGTATTACACATTTTCACTTAAAGTTATAACTTACCTCATTAGTCTTTCATTGCTCTTGTATAGTTCATTTACTTTTACTCTTATTATAGTGGGCTGGTTATTTATTTTATTTATTCTTATTTGGTTTTATTTTATGAACTTGTACTTCTCTATCTGTACTCATTTCTGTCTTGTGGTGCTGCAACAGCTGATTTTCCCTGCTGGCCGGCGATATATAACGGATTATCTCATTTTATTTCAAATTTATAGTGATTTATTGTAGGTGGGTTAGTAATTAAAAAATGTGGGTGTGCTCGACATCACCGCGTGACCAAGTTTAAACCAATCAGGCTCCGGCATCGTCGTGCAATCGCTCGCCAGATTATGGTGCGACAGGCAGGACGAGAGTGAGGGGGCAACTGGCAGCAGCAGACTCACAAGAACAAGTACCGTTAGTGACTCTTTAGCCGTGTTGTTTTGACCAGGTAACAATTCCTGTACTTCGAGGAGGTGCCACTTTCATTGACAAGGTAACCCTTTGCGCCGAGTTCTTTTTAAACGCCAACATAGCTTCTCCTTAACGTTACCGGTTAACGTTAGCAAGCGACAGCAGTATGAGGCTAATTTTACAGCAGTTAGCCAGTCAGAGACAGAAGATATACAACTGTTTCCTACATCGTTTGCCTTAGCTGATCTTCTTTGAGTTTACATATTTAACTGACTCACCAGTCCCAGGTGGTTAAAAAAAAACAGCGTTCATATTAATCACAAACGGAGGCTAAACCTTTTTCTAGCATCTTCCTGAAGCTTGTTTTTTCATCTTCTATCTCACTCCATAGGTTAGTCTACACTTACTGGCTACATTTGTCCATCTTGTGTCCTTGTAAGGAACTTGTTCCTCATGTACGCACGGCGAGCCAAGCTAAAGTTATGATACGTGCTTGGTTAGCTAGCTAATGAACAGTTTGTGAAGTGGGTGTGGAAGCTGGTAAAAGAGCTTTATTCACTTGTGTTGGCCTGACGCACATGGTGTGACACGGCAGTTTGCACGGGAAAAGTGATGCTAGAGCACTGCCAGAGCACTGCCAGGCTCATCAAACAGCAGCTGTGTCTGAAGCAGTACCCCCTTTCTGGCCCCTCTGATGCTGCCACCTCCAAATCCAATTTCCTCCATCTCTGGAGCCTATACAGTGTACAGTGACACATATTTCACGGCTAAATAGGTTTAAACAATGGACTGGACCCGTGGATTATGGCCGGCTAAATACTGGGACATCTGGCTCTGAAAGCATGACAGGATAGTTTTGCTTAGCTAAATCCTAGTCAAACTCCCCTGGTTAAATCACCACAGACATCTTGCAGACTGTCTTTCTGTGTTGGAAGTGCAGCGGCTGATGCGGAAGCTGGTGCCATAAAGCTCCGCTAGTATTTCAGAAGCTGACATAAAACCACCACGAAATGTTATCAGCTATACAAAGGCAAAGGAGATGGGATGCATGCTTTTCAAGGCTCATTGCTTATCTCTGTTTTGTAGTAAAAGGTACTTCATGGACCTGTGTTTGGGCGTTTCCACACACTGCTTTACAGGGTTTAACCTCAGACACTTGACACAGATCTGACAACATGCAGCGGTGTTAATAACAGTAATGTCAAGACAAACAGTTGAACTTCCTTCACATTCTCTCCTTACATACACATAGGGTTCCATCTAGTGTACAGTTCCTAAATATGTCAAATGGCAAGGGTTGATAGCTATCTATTTGGATGAAAATGATGATGTATACGGTAGTAGTAAGAATGGCTCTTGTCTGTCATTGTGGATGATATTTTGTTTTCGTCAAACTTAATTTCTACAGTGTGAACATGCTTCTGAATTTGGTTTCAATGTCCCTTTTTGGCTTGATGTCTCATGAAAGTGATAATAGTATTAGTTTAGTACCAACTCAGCTATTTGGGCGCCCTTAGTGGCTGTTTCCATGTTCCATGCTTATTTTTGTTTGATCAACCATTCAAACCCCAAAGATTTTCAGTGATACATACAGTGATACAAAACTCTTTACATTTGAGAAACTGGAAGCAGAAGATTTGAAAATGACTGAAACAAGGTTAACCAATGTTTTCAGATACACTTTTCTGGTAATTGACTAATCATGTCAGCTCTAGTTTTGTCTTTGCTCTGTGTACTAACATTGGATTTGATCTTTTTCTGTTTTCCCCTTAATTTCTGATATCCACATGTAAGACAAAGGCTGGTTTGTTAATTACTAATCACTTTAAATATTCACTACCGTCTCTATGGGATGACATGACAGTTTGACATCATTAGTGAACTGACACCAATCTATAGCTCTGTTGGTAAACATTCAACAACACTGAGGAGGTACAGAAAAACATATTTTTAGTGTGGATCTCAGTTTTTTTTTAGGATTGAAACAAAGAGTAATTGAGCTGCCATCCGTCACATACAAGAACCTTAAAACTCAGCAGTATGTGTTTGATTTGTAGTTTTTCCACTGTGGCCAGTTTTGTAATCCTAAAATAGAGAAATCAGTCTTTCAGATGAATGAGGGCATTTATGCTCACTACTAACCAAGCATAAAGGAGTTTTGATGAGGTTGTAAATCTCGGATAGGATATAATTTGTCTAACCATATTTCATTTAATCAATCATCCAGTGTCCCACATAACACCTCAGATTTTTTGACAGGCATACAATAGCCCCCATCTTAGTTGAAAATCAGAATTAACTTGGCCTTTAGTTTCGAAGTGCCTAAACCTATGCACCTACGCACCTATGCTTAGTTTATTGTTTGTTCTGTCCATCAATGTATCTACATATGATTATGTAACTCTGTGAAATTAACTGTTGACCTCCCGCTCCCAAAGGTCCCGTGCCATCCAGCGCTACCATGTCGGCGAAAGCCATCTCAGAGCAGACAGGAAAAGAGTTCTTGTATAAGTATATCTGCACCTCAGCGGCCGTGCAGAACCGCTTCCGCTATGCCAGTGTCAACGCTGAGACTGACTGGGACCGCCTCTCACAGGAGCATCCGTGGCTGCTAACAGAGGTGTGGCTGCAACAACAGACTCAACACAACTTAAACAGCCTTCAAGTAGCCTGTTTCCTCTGCTGGCAAAAGGAATATTGAACTCATGATGTTAATTACGTACTGCATGTCTCTGAAACGCTGTATACATGAGTTGCAGGGCATTATTACATCTCTCTCTCTCTCTCTCTCTCTCTGGAAAATAGAGCTAGGCTCGCTAGAGCATTTAACTTTTTTGATACTCAAAAAAGTTTTTAGTAGCATACTAGAAGATACCAACTATCTAAGGTTGAGTTTGAACCAGGGTGAACAAATGGATAAAGAGTGCCATTAACAGGGCACCTGGATAGCTCAGTTGGTAAAGCAGGCACCCATATGAAGAGGTTTAGTCCTCGATGCAGTGGGCCCAGGTTTGACTCTGTCATTCCCACCTCTCTTCACTTTCATTTCTTCAGCTGTCCTATCAAAAATAAAAGGCTGAAAATGCACCAAAAAAAAACAATAAACATATAGCAGAAACGGGTATACTTTTGTTTGTGAGTGTACTTTTATTAAAATTTACTAGCAAGTAATATTTTCACACAAAGAGCTTGCCATATTATTTGTGGGGAAAATTTGTGTTTGCAGTATCACATTTTAGCCTGGTGTAGGTTTGTCACACCAATATTGTTGCAAATCTGTGATTTACGTTTAATATGTGGCTGGTCTGTTTTTTCACTTGCCTCCCTTATAGCGGCTGGTGGTAAAGCCAGATCAACTAATCAAGCGGCGTGGGAAGCTCGGTCTGGTGGGCATCAACCTGGACCTGCAGGGTGTCCGAGAGTGGCTCAAAGCCCGTCTCATGAGAGAGACCACTGTGAGTTGACTGTTGAGTGAGTTGTCTGTCTTAGTGAGCGTTCAGACCAAAAGCAACTCAGCATTACCCTTGAGACAATGAAATCCAGGAAGTCCAGCAGAAGTAACTGATCCAAGAGACTAAAGGTTTATCAGACAACAAAACACAGCACAGTTGTTTATGATACTAGATTCAGATTAATCTGAATCCGATAATACTAGAGAAATGTCTGTTAGGTTATTGCTTGTTGTGATGATCGGCACGCAAAATGGTAGAACTATGTTGTTGCAAATTAATCTTCCAGAACAATGTATTTGGACGGATTTCATTGGCCAATACTGACATGCGCCGCATTATTTCACACAGTTCTGAACATGGCTTTACTGGTCACTTAGTTGTCTTGCCATACAGACAAAGAACAGTCTGTCTTTGTCAACGGACAGCATTCTGTGTCTGTATCCCCATTCAAAATGTCATTCTTCTCAGATAAGTACCCAATACTACTCTTCCTGCAAATGTACCAGCTCACCATCAACTTACTGTTAATTTGTTCTCCAGCTCTCTAGACTTTAAAACACAGTCCTCATTTGTTTATTGATCTTTGTCATCTGTTTGAAATACAACTTAATTATCCCTCATGAAGGGAATTTGGGACATGACAGCATTAATGGTATGTGTGATGTTATAAAAACCACAAAGACAACTCATTTAAATGATCAAATTGCATTGCATTTTAGATATGTTTAGCAAAGTATCCCTGATCCTCAGTGGGATTGTTCAGACTAATTAGGTTGTAAATAAAGATAACTTTGCAGTCTAACAGTAAGTACAATGTAGTAAATCTCATGACTGCCACGTTGACTTTTTTTTAAATTATTATTATTTTTTTTGTACAGCATCTGAAGTGAATGTAAGATAGAGTTCCTTGTCCTTTAGTCCCAGCATATGGATATGTTTGTACAAGGTCACTGTGTCCAGGGCCAGAGATCATGGGCTTATGTTTAGATCTGCCAGGTCAGAGGTTAATGGAGGAGGGTGGTCTATTCTGGTCAACCAAACATGCTGGGCTGCACTTCAAACAGGCTGTCTCCAAACTTCCAGTACTTCTTTGTGCTTTCCTTTTAATAATAAATAAAAAATAAAAATAACAGATGCACATATAAACTAGGGGTATGCAATTAATCGAAATCTTAATTACAATTACGATTTTGGTTCCTGATGATCACAAAAACAAAATAATCAAGAAAAATTATTATTTGCATTTTGCAAGTAAACTCCTTTGTCTGGTGTTCTGAAGGGGGGGGGAGGAGTATTAAGAATGTTCTTTACTTTTTCACTTTTTTTAAGTTCAATATTTCCAACATCTTTCCAAAAGTCAATGAGTAATCGTGTTAAATAAACATGATTTCAATATAGACCAAAAATAATCATGATTTATGATTTTTTTTCCCATGCTCAAGCAGCCCTAATATAAACGGGGTGTGTAAAGATGGTGATAAGAATTAAACCTTGGAAGCAGAATGTAATGCAGTGCAGACTCCACTTCCAAATCTATATCTAGGTCATTCTAACATGTTTGTCTTGAATAGGTTGGAAAGGCCAAGGGTGTGCTGAAGAACTTCCTCATTGAGCCATTTGTTCCACACCCACAGGTAATGTATGCTAGTTTCTTAAGTCACTCCACATCCTGTTTGTTATGTTTGAAAGCCACGTTAAGTTTATTTGTGTAGCCCGTTAGACCCGGGCTAACTAAAGAAATACATAATCAACCCACTCAGCAGGTAATTGAAACCTCTAGGGCCAGGATATAAACAATATGTGTGTGTTTTGTATTTAGGTCAGTGTGCATGTGATTAATTGATTTCCTCACAGTTTTTTGAAGTGAACCAACAGAGGTTGAATAGTGTTGCAGTATGTGTGTGATTTGTTATTGTGAGAAAACGTGCCTTTATGAATGTCAGTTTTGTTAAAATAGAGAACTGTATGTTCTGGAATGTCCAGAAACAGCTTGTCAGCCTTTTGTAAATAAGTGAAAAGGAAAACTCTGCAATTTGTAAAAATAAATCTTTGAATATGTGTTTGTGTACCCTACCATCTACTGATCCACCCAGGATGAGGAGTTTTATGTGTGTATTTATGCCACACGTGAGGGCGACCATGTGCTTTTCCATCACGAGGGAGGAGTGGAAGTGGGTGATGTGGACGCCAAGGCCCAGAGGCTGTTGGTTGCAGTGGAGGAGAAGCTGAGTGAGAACCAAGTCACAGAGCAGCTCCTCACACATGTTCCTGATGAAAAGAAAGAGTACGGACACATCCTTTTTTTTTATTTTTCATTTTTTTTTATTTGTCTTTATCTACAGCACTCAACTTAATTTGAGAGAAACTTTAATAAGAGTTGCCCTCCCCCCTCATGTCTTTAGCCCGTTATTACACATTCAAAAAAACGTTTTTTGTGGATTTTATTTGACGTTACCTGAATTTGTATGCCAGTGAATCAAAGGTTTCTTTCTTCAGTGTAGTTTGTCTTTTGCTGTTGTGTGACCTTGAGTATTGTGTTTAGTTTTTCCCTTTTCCAAATACCCTTTCCCCGTGTGCAGAGAACATGCTGATCTCTCTTTTATGCAGCATAACATCTGTTTGGGACTAGTTTCTCAGTAGCTCAACGCTTGGAAGCAAAGTGTGATCCTCTGTATATCTTATTATGCTGCACTGTCTGTTACAAGACTCAACATTTAGCCTAATTATTTGGCAAGAAAATGTTATATTTTTATATAATGTATGGTCTACACTTCTATTATTGTGTGTTTTTCTAGTAAGATTAGTTGTCCTCTCTTGAATAGTGAGTTTAGTTGATTGTTTTTTTGTTTTGTTTTTTTCCTTCTTGAAGAGTCTTGGCCAGTTTTATAGTAGGACTCTTTAACTTCTATGAGGACCTCTACTTCACTTACCTTGAGATCAACCCTATAGGTATGTTTTTTTTAACTTCAAAGATCTATGCTCAACTGTGCATCTGTGTATTCATTTCTCTTTTATGACTTCTAGAAGTGTCCTCTTTTAGTCTGGGAAGGAAGATAGGAACTGTTTTGTCACTATAACTGCTCCATTTGTGCATTATTAATTCCATAGAATGAACTAAGTACTTTTGAAGGGATTTATTATTAATTCATGGAAACAAGTTACTAATGTGTGCACATTCATGATCAAATTCAAATTAACAAACTGTTTACTACTGTTACATTCTGTTCTGTAACATCTGTATCTAAAAAAAAAAACATTAAAATGTCAAATTAATGGATGACACAACTTTTATTCTCTTAACCAGTCGTCACCAAAGATGGAGTGTACGTCCTCGACATGGCAGCTAAGATTGATGCCACAGCAGATTACATCTGCAAGGCTAAATGGGGGGATGTGGAGTTTCCACCACCCTTTGGAAGAGAAGCGTATCCAGAGGTGAGTTCTGAAGCACGATAAAGCAAGTTTTTAATGTCTCAGCCGAAACCTTTTAAATAACACCTTAAACTTGATCTCAGTTTATGCATATGTCCTTGGCCTTATTACAGCAATTTGTGCATTTCAGGAGGCATACATAGCTGATCTGGATGCAAAGAGTGGTGCCAGTCTGAAGCTTACACTGCTGAACCCAAATGGCAGGATCTGGACCATGGTGGCTGGAGGAGGGGCTTCAGTAGTCTACAGGTACAACATTTATTAATAAAATGCCTTTTCACTTGTGTTGCTCTTTGCCTCGAAATTTGAAAGCTTGTTTCATGTATACACAAAGTCAATGGAATGTTTTATTTTATTTTATTTTTTTTGGCCGGCGTTTTGTTTGTCCTGTGCACATGAACACAGTTGTGTTCAGTTGATGCAATACCTATTCCTGCCAATGGATTTGCCCTATTCCACTGATCTATTGGTGGCAGTAACGTGCCAACAAAGCAAGTGAAAAGGAAGACTGCAAGCAAGTAAATGTGGATATAAACAATTTTTTTAAGACTCAAACTTTTTTTACGAAAAACAAAGGCTTTGCAACTTTTGTTAGACTCTAGGATACACATAATATGTTTTGTTAAATAAAACGGAATGGAAAGAACTACACAAGACACAGTTGATTAAAACTAAAAACGGCAACTAGAATCAGGACACAGTACCTAACTGTGCACTATCCCGCTTCTTTAGCGACACTATCTGTGACCTGGGCGGTGTGGATGAACTGGCCAACTATGGCGAGTACTCTGGTGCTCCCAGTGAACAGCAGACTTACGACTACGCTAAAACCATTCTCTCTCTCATGACACGGGAGAAACATCCTCAAGGTAGGTACAGCCAACTCTTTGTTAGGGCTTGTTTGCATACATTTAGGCCAAAGGTGAACATAGGGGGAGATGCGCACTTGTAAAAACCAATCTTGACTGTTTCAGTTAAATTAGACGTTTCTTATAAACTTGACAGAGTTTGCCTTAAGCATGTTTACCTTAAGCCTGTGTTTGATCATTCCCCCGCACTGTAGACCTGGTCACTCTCCTTTAGTGTGTCACAAGGCCCCTCTTTGCTGTATGTTGCCAGCAAAAGACTTCCCGACTGTCACCAAACTGTTATTGGGGTGTCACATATTAGTCAATAACATTTTCTGCCCATATCAACACTCATCTCTCTGTATCCTGCAGGGAAAGTGCTGATAATCGGAGGAAGTATTGCCAACTTCACCAATGTGGCAGCCACATTCAAGGTAAAACACATGAACGTTTCAGATAATTACATTAATCATTTTTAATAAGTGAAGAAAAAAAAAACACTTCAACACAATTTTTCCCTCTGAAAATATGAAAGCACATCCATGTTCCTTTGAGTAATTCAGCACCATGAATAAAACACAACATCCATATATTACTTATAGAAGACAACATTAAAGGTATATTTAGTAGCATTGGCGGTTGGTGTTTGCAGATACACCCCCACACACTTCTAGTGGAGGATTAAGAGGGATTACGTTTGCATACGTTTATACATTTATTTATTTTTAGGGAAATGCTGCTATGCCTAAAGTACTGTCTCTATGTTAAATACTGATGATGCTATCTTACATGGGACACTCACTGAAAGTTGGTCTGAACACACTGAGACCAAATAATGACAAAATGTCACCTTGTTCCTTTAACGCACATATTAGATTTTGCATCTTGCTTTCTGATATGGAAATATAAATGGTGTTAATTAAACCAACACTGGCATTCTTGTCTCTAAGCAGCTGTTACTGGCTGACATACCCATGCAGATATTTAAAGAATTCATGTTTTTTTTTAACCACATAGCTGACCTGCCTGTCTCCTTCCCCAGGGCATTGTCAGGGCCATCAAAGATTACCAAGGTCCTCTGAAGGAGCACGAGGTCACCATCTTTGTTCGACGTGGCGGGCCCAACTACCAGGAGGGACTGAGGGTCATGGGGGAAGTAGGTGAGTGAGATGAAGAAGTAAATGCCTAGTCTGAGAACAAATGAATTGGATGACTATATTATATAATTTGTCCATAGAGAAAAACTTGGTGTCGAGCTATTTTCAGGTGATTTTATTGGATTACACATGACCCTTAAAGAGGGAGAATGCATGCACAGGTGATATGAGAGCATGAATACCAAAACGTGTTTTTATGCATGCCAAATTGTTAGCAAGTATTTTAAATTGAGTTGTTTAACTCTGTTTCTTTCTGCAGGAAAGACCACAGGTATTCCTATCCATGTGTTTGGTACTGAGACCCATATGACGGCCATTGTTGGAATGGCTCTTGGCCACCGGCCAATCCCTAACCAGCCTCCAATGGACGCGCATACAGCGAACTTCCTCCTTAATGCCAGCAGCAGTGCAATGGTATTTTCATTCAGTCACACACTGAGGGGATAGTAGTGTAGTCTTCAGGTCTTCTGCTTCTCTTTTAAACACATTTCAGATGTCATATTGTTTGAGACAGGCACTCCATATTCATGTGCTAATTGTCTGCTGAGTTAGATGGACATTTAAATTGTGAACTACTCCTTTTTTTTTTTCTTTTTTTTTTTTACTGTTTGAGAGTTGAAGAAAGTTACTATTGCTGAATAATTAATTGTCTAAGATGCATTAACATTAGAGATTGAACATGCATGACTGTATTGTATCACAGGTAAGCAAATTCCTTACCTCCTTACATCTCTTGCTACATATGAACAAAAGCTGCATCTACTTGTGCAAACAATTTTAGCTTTGAAAGGTTTGACCATTGGAACTTGTTTGATTAACTCTATTGTATAGCATTACATGTGTGTCTTTGTATATAGTCTGTTTTTATTTATTAATTGTGGTCCTTGATATTCTTAAAAAAAAGAAGCTTAAATGTCAAGGCTAGATTGACTGGTGAGAAGCTCAAATGTGGCAAGACACGTACACTAAAAATGTAAACATATTTATAAGAGGGAATTTGTTTGCTTACTGCTAACAATTATCATTGGAATCTTATGTATAACTTTAAATAAAATACATTTGTTCTATACCAGACTCCAGCTACAACAAGGACAGCTTCATTCTCTGAATCAAGGAAGTCTAATGATGTCACCCCAGCCAAAAAGTCTAAAGCAGGTCTTCCAGCAGGTAACTAACACAGTAGCACTCACCTCTCCAGTGCGTCTTATCAGCAAGACTCCATATGTACTCATGCACTTCTGCTTTTTCATTTCACTTATCCTTGCATCCTGTATTTATTCCCCCCCCCCACCATGCTTCCATTTTGCATTTTAATTTTCTTTCTATTTTTACCTTCCTCCTCTTCTTGTTTTGCTGCACAAACTGTCCACTCACCCCTTATTTTTCCATGCTCGTTTCTCTAAGACTCTCTTCATTCTATACTGTGGCCTCTGAAGAATGTGGTCACAGGCGATTGGAAAGGTAAGTGATAGGTGTTCCATGCTCGCACTTCTCTCGGCTGCTCACACGCTCCACACTGATCTCTATCTCTCTCTCTCTGTCTATCTCGCTCTCTCTTTCTCTCTCTCTGTGTGCGTGTGTGTGTGTGTGTGTGTGTGTGTGGTTTGCATCACCTCAATGGGCACATTGTATTCTGTTGCAATAAGATTTTTGTGTGTTTTTTTCTTTTTCCTCCCATCCTTGGAATAATTAAAAACTGTGGAAAGAGTTGTAGATAATCCACAGATGTAGCATATGTTTTCTAATACTAAGATGAATGTACTGTTTATGTCATCTTTTAGACGGAATTGTGTGTTTGTAGGGCAGATTTTATTGTAATATTAAAACATTCAGCACAGGCTATGTGGATTGACTTTGATTGTGGCAAGACCATACTTGTTAGATTGCTTTTCACAGTAAAGGCATGCTCTCTAGCACCTGAGATTTGCATGGTCTTTCCACTGGTGTGCTTTTTATGAAGTGTTTTCAGAGTTGGCACGCAGTTTACAGAATGCACTGAAGTCTGTTCAATAATAAGATAAAGTTGCACTTATTGTTTTCTCTTTTTCTGTGCTCACTATGTCGTATTTTGTGTTCCCTTCCCATGGGGTCACAGAAGCGCAAGCTTCTTCAGGCTGCAGCGGAGGTATGGAAGGGTGTGAAAAACCTGTCCTCCTGCCCTCTCTGTCCACTTCCCCCCTGCCTTCCCATTTTTGTCTGTCTTTCTTTTTCTACATTTTTATAGTGGCTTACTCACTTTAAGGGGTGCTGTTTTGTGTCTCTGTGCTAAAACTGGTCAATGAAGAATTCCTATCCAAAATGACATTGGGGAATTATCTGGTACGATATGTGTTTCGCAACACATACCATACCAGATAAGACCAGCTTCATCCTAAAACCAGGGTATCTGATGGTCAACCATACTATCTTTCCATAAAAGTGTCATCATTTGACCAGTATGATCTATGACAGTCTCACAGGTATTTAATTAAACTCTTTATCGTGAACCCTGCAGAAATCCTGTAAAATATTACTTGGCACTCTACAGCCCACTGTTAAAGAGGCAATAATAGTGTTAATTGATAGCTCTGTGCACAACGTCTTTGGATCAGATCAGAGAACCAGAGAAGGCAGTCAGTCTGGACAGAGAGGAGAGACTTGGGAGGACTGGAACAAATGTGTGGCAAGATGGTGATTAACTTAACAAATGCTTCAAACCACATTGTACACTAACATTCTGCATTTTAAATGGAATACCTGACACAGGATCTCATTTTTTTTTCTTGCACTACTGCCGGGTTGCTTTATTGTCTAGACCTTGCCTTGCATTATATATATTTAATTACTAGTAGAAGCTTTGCCATCAACGATCAAGGCGTACGTGGTGATCCTGCTTGGTAATGGGCTAGTAGGGTTTCTAGCAGCACTTGACAGGGTAGAAAAAGCGTTTGTATAAACAAGGGTAAAGTAAAATCACTATTGGAATGCGACATTAATGCATTGAAAAAAGGGAAATTTCCTGCATTATGTGGTCAGAAAAAAACACTGACCCTTGATGGTCAAACCAAGTTGCCGGTTGTCTATCTGAGACAATGCAACTGCCAGGCCATGTGCAGAACCTAGAGTTTTTAGTAGCATGTGATAACGGAAAAGGTTTTTAACATAACTTCAAGCAATATGTCCCCATCCACCAATGGTTCCATTTGAACACCAAATTTATCCTTTTTTAACTGTGTGAGGTGAACAAAAATTAACTTTCAGAGTAACTTGGTTACACTTACAAATGTGTGTAATTATCTTAGGTTAAATGCAATAGCAGCTCTAAAACCAGACATGTGGTGCCCAGATTATAATGGATTGGTATAAAAAAAAAACTGCCAAATGCATAATGCAGGCAAACAAACATCAACAAAGAGAAAGATCACTTCATTTTGAAATTGTGTTTTCAGTGGTGAAGAGTTATTTTCTCTACCTCCTGTATCTCTTTCCTCAGTGAGTTCTATCTCTACTCTGCTTGATGCCATCCCCATTCCTGCTATCTTCCTGAGCCTGACCCTCATCTCTTGCCTGTGATATGTGTATTTCTGCTTCCAGTTGTGACTTGAGTCTCTCTGGCTTCTCATTCGTTTAGCCAAAGCCACCACACTCTTCAGAAAACAGACCAAGACCATAGTCTGGGGCATGCAGACACGTGCTGTGCAGGGCATGCTGGACTTCGACTATGTATGCTCCCGGGACGAACCCTCTGTGGCAGCCATGGTCTACCCCTTCACGTAGGTCCCTCAAGATCTGGGAAAAAAAAAAAAAGAATTTGGTATCTTGTACTCAGCTCAACTTTTCTACTTTTAGTTGGAAACTAAACCTAAAACAGGTTTTGAAACTGAATTTTATTATCCTACTCGCACCTTTTTGTAATAATTTTGTCTGGAAATATGCAATATCGGTGTTGACAGTAGTTTTCCAAATTTGTAAATTTGAGATTAAATTTAAAATTTGTTTCAAATAAAAATAAATATATTTTTATTTTATTGTTTTCTTATCTTACATTTCTGTGTTGCACAGGGGAGATCATAAGCAGAAGTTTTACTGGGGCCACAAGGAGATCCTGGTGCCGGTCTATAAGAACATGGCTGATGCCATGAAGAAGCACACTGAGGTGGATGTCCTGATCAGCTTTGCTTCATTGCGCTCAGCCTTTGACAGCACTATGGAGGCCATGCAGTACCCACAGGTAGAAAGACATACTGTAAAATATATTAACATATAAGCCCATACAACACTGCATAAAAATGTAAGATTCAGCCAGATGTGAAAATCTGCCTTTTTATTCCATTGTGTTTTCAGATCCACACTATCGCAATCATAGCTGAGGGCATTCCTGAAGCTCTGACAAGGAAAATAATAAAAGTGGCTGATGAAAAAGGTGTCACTATTATCGGCCCTGCTACGGTATGTAGTCATATCTTGCAAACAGAGATGATTTATTAAAAAAAACAGTGTATACGGTATGTTTTTAATCAACAATGTATGTAAGCAGAAAATGATCAATTTCAATTGGCACACATAAGTTAATTTGATACCCATTACTTTCTTTCTCCCAGGTTGGTGGCATTAAGCCTGGCTGTTTTAAGATCGGTAACACAGGTGGCATGCTGGATAACATTCTGGCTTCAAAACTTTATCGTCCTGGCAGCGTGGCATATGTGTCGCGCTCTGGGGGCATGTCCAATGAACTGAACAACATCATTTCCCGCACTACAGATGGCGTCTTTGAAGGTGTGGCCATCGGAGGCGACAGGTACAAGAACTTATTTGCAAATGATTTGCTTAGCAGTGAGAGACCGTTGTCCTTTTTAAAGCCTGTTGTGAAACTATTGGTAAAAGTATTGCTATCGCTGCGCCACAGAAACACATTGTCTTTTGACTTTTTAAATCATTGTGTTTTGCTCCTCTTGGTCTAGATATCCAGGCTCCACCTTCATGGACCACGTCCTTCGTTACCAGGACACTTCAGGGGTTAAGATGATAATAGTGCTGGGAGAGGTGGGAGTAGCTCCACGGATGGTTACACATTAACATCACCTAATGTTAAAATATTATTTTTTATTTTTTAATATTTACGTATATCATAAGCCGTATATACATAAGCCTCTCTTTCACTCTGCCTACCTAGATTGGAGGTACAGAGGAGTACAAGATCTGCCAAGGTATCAAAGAGGGCAGGATAACCAAGCCTGTGGTGTGCTGGTGTATTGGAACCTGCGCCACCATGTTCACTTCAGAGGTTTGGCTGCCTTCTTGAAATAACTTGCTTTGGATTTTGTTGTTGTAGCTTACACAAAATTCAGAGTTTTTGAGCTCAACCTGTCATACTGCCTTTTCAGGTTCAGTTTGGCCATGCAGGGGCCTGTGCCAACCAGGATTCAGAGACTGCAGTAGCCAAGAATCAGGCTCTGAGGGACGCTGGTGCTTATGTACCAAAGAGCTTTGATGAGCTGGGGGATGTCATTAAGTAAAGAAATTCATCACAGTCATGCCAGAGTTTTTCACTGAAATGTGTTTAGGGTTTTTCACTGATACTGTGAATATATGGTGAAACAGGACAGTTTATGATGAACTGGTGGCCAATGGTACCATCATTCCTGCCGACGAGGTGCCTCCCCCAACAGTGCCTATGGATTACTCTTGGGCCAGGGTAAGAAACTTCATCATTACTCCATCGTATACCTCAACATCTGTCTTAGCCGCCAAAGAGTCAAATAGTTGTTAAATCATGTACAAGGTAGTAACAATTTAGGGCTTATGATTTTCATGGTAATGTGTTGTGTTTTATTTTTAAAACTAGCGGTTGACAGAAATGATTTTTAAGGCCACTATCTATTTTGGCTAATATTAATTTTTTAAGCATAATTATGACATAGTTTTGTTTGTTTTTTGTCTTTGATCTAGGTATTTACTTTTTTTTAACTTGTCTGTCTTCACTGGTGGACAAATATGCAATAGTTCCATGGTTTCTATTCCCTGTTCCTTATCAGCTGGCAAATACCTGATACTGATCCCTCCTTAACACTGTAGAAACATTTTCACACTGTTTATTACCTGTGTTAAATCGGTTTTATTTTCCTCTGGATTTTCTCAAGGAGTTGGGCCTGATCCGTAAGCCAGCCTCATTCATGACTAGCATCTGTGACGAGCGAGGCCAGGAGCTCATCTACGCTGGCATGCCCATCACTGAGGTTTTCAAAGAGGAGATGGGTTTAGGAGGAGTGCTGGGCTTGCTTTGGTTCCAGCGCAGGTTGGTATGATGACTAGACGACAACTAGTGTTAATCGGTGACTGAGGAAAAAAAAGTGTTATACAAATATATTTTCAGTGGAATAAGCTGTGCTTTGTTTCTGTCTAGGTTGCCGCGCTATGCCTGCCAGTTCATTGAGATGTGCCTGATGGTGACTGCTGATCATGGGCCTGCCGTCTCTGGTGCACACAACACCATCGTCTGTGCTCGTGCTGGCAAGGACCTTATCTCAAGCCTCACCTCCGGCCTGCTCACCATCGTCAGTACTGCTCGCACACAAACTTAACGTACATACACTGTGCCACCATCTTTAACCAGAAAAGATTACAGAAATGATCTCTACCTCTCTGCTGTCTTTTTCTGCTTGGACCACATGGTTAAAACTGTTGTTTCTCTACTGAATCAGGGTTTATTCATAAATTCCAGGGGGATCGTTTTGGAGGTGCTCTGGATGCTGCTGCAAAGCTGTTCAGCAAGGCATTTGATAGTGGCATGCTGCCCATGGAGTTTGTTAACAAGATGAAGAAGGACGGCAAGCTGATCATGGGCATTGGCCACAGAGTCAAATCAGTAGGCAGCACTCAGTTGT
The DNA here is from genome assembly GCF_008692095.1 of Etheostoma spectabile. Classification (NCBI taxonomy): domain Eukaryota; kingdom Metazoa; phylum Chordata; class Actinopteri; order Perciformes; family Percidae; genus Etheostoma; species Etheostoma spectabile. The sequence continues at coordinate 17,908,621 of NC_045753.1, forward strand.
TACACTACCTCAAGTTGCATTATCAAGATCCATAAATGATGTGGCATTTTTAGACTATAGTAGACAATTGTAAAATCATACATCTGAATAATTCTTCTTTGGATTATAATTAAAACAGACGGATACCTTACAGTTAACAGCTTTAAATAAAAGAAACACAACACAAAGCCGTAACACAGTTTGTCTCTGTTTTCAGATCAACAACCCAGACATGCGGGTGCAGATTCTGAAGGACTTTGTTAAGCAGCATTTTCCCTCCACCCAGCTCCTCGACTATGCACTAGATGTAGAAAAGATCACTACCTCCAAGGTACTTGTCACATGAATTAGCACAAGTGAAGACTCAATCAATTCTCAATAAACCCAATAAAATCAAATGGTCTTGAAGGACAGGTGTGTAAGGAAAGCCAGCATCAGGACAATTAAATAAGTAAAGAATCTTGCATAGTGTCCACATCTCCCGATGAGATCATTTTACTGTCAAATATGCAACATTTCACTGTGACATATTTAGACCTTTGCTCCTTTTTATGTTAACCTCTGAAATTTAGATTTCCTTTTCTTATTTTCAGAAACCCAACCTGATCCTCAATGTAGACGGTTTTATTGGTGTTGCCTTTGTGGACCTGCTTAGGACATGTGGGGGCTTCACAAGGTAAATCAAACTCCAAGACATGTTTCATATTAAAACTGTGTGTTACTATATTGCCATTCATTATCTGTAAATACACCACTTTCCATGTATGAGTGCCCACATGATGGGTTAAAGTAGTTGACAAACACTTATGTGCTTACGACTTAGATTACAGTGTGGTATAATAGCAAGCATACTGTTGATAGCAAGCACACTGTCCAGTATTGTTTATCACATGAATGTTGAACTGGTTCCAGAGACGAGGCTGACGAGTTTGTGGAGATTGGTGCACTAAATGGGATCTTTGTCCTTGGCCGCAGTATGGGATTTATTGGTGAGTCTCATTCAGTGAGAGCCATGACACTAAGATTTGAAGTATTATTAAAGCAAGACATCTAACTAGTGTCTGTCTTACATTAGGACATTACCTGGACCAGAAGAGGCTGAAACAGGGTTTGTACCGCCACCCCTGGGATGACATCTCCTATGTGCTTCCTGAACATATGTCCATGTAATCTCCACATTACGGAATGGGAAGCACTTCCAGATGCGACTGTCCAAATAGGTCAGGCATCATTAGACATCTCACTCATCATATATGTTCTCTCCAGGTATGGCAACAGCGGCCTTGGAAAAACTGGGCAGGGTGATTTTGGAAAATAGAAGTACTGTCTGGCTGACAGATATGGGTAGAAGTTTTCAATCTTGTTTTTACGGAGAAAAGGGGAAGTCAATTTTTAGATTTTGTTTTTGACTAACTATGAGTCTGAGATGTTACTTACTTCAGTTTTGACCACAGACTCAAACCAATACAAACTTTAGCAGTTGCAGAAGCACAGAATTAATTAGTACTTTAAAAAAAAGGGCAGGATTTAAAGCACAGTTAACACACGTGACTCCTGCATTAAGGAGTCTGATTAGGTTATCTGCAGTAACGGCTTCTGATGTAAAATTTGTTCAAGCTCAATATCTTTTTTTTTTTTATTCTACTCGCAAAAAATAAATTGATTATAATCAACATTTGCCTATTTTAGGCCATAAGAAAGTGTGCTCAATTATGCTGTCTGTCTATCAGAGCATTGCACCTTAGTGACACTAGCAAATCTCAGTTCCTCCAAGTTTCAATCCCACTAAAAAAGACTGTTGTTGTTACAAAAAGAAACCAAAGTTATTTTTAGGGATTTGTTGTCTTTGTTAAAAGTTTAAAAAAATAAAATATAACAGGTCCATTGGTTGATATTATTGTTATTGGTTAAGTTTATCTAGATCTTATGTTTTGAAAAAGGAGGCATTTTAATGGGATAAAGGATATAAACAAACTAATTTGGGTGTCACTTCACTATTGCCTTTCCTAGAACACTGGTTGTAAACTAGTGGTTGCAATTTGTCACCTACTGTAAATTAGATGCAATTTTAAAGGTGTTTAAGTCTTTCACACCCAGTATGAATAGAACTACTTCTGTTGCAATTCTGTGTTACTGTTTAAAAAACAGGAAAATGCTTCATGAATGAGCCCTTTAAATCTTTGAAAGCATTTTTTGGTGAGGGACCATGAAAGTACTTTGCTTTACTTGGGGAAATTGATCATAATACGGATAATAACACGGCTCTCTAAAATAATTGTCCAACTTTCACTAAAGACTTGACACCAACTCAAAATGCTTTGTAACCACCCACTGTAAGGCCTGTTGTTTCATCTTTGTTTTGCTGTTTTTATTTAACTGTGGGAAAAAAAATGCTTTTTTTGTAAAATGCTGTCATATAGTAGTATTATAATAATAATTATAGTGATAATAATAAAGAAAGTATTGTTTAACTTTTCATTTTGGCTGAAGTGTCTAAATCTGTTCTTGGTGAAGAAGTGTGAGCTTTGAACAGACGTTTGAAGCTTGAAACTATAGCTGCATATCATAACCCTTATTTGATAGCCTAGACTCTTCTGTCCTCTACTGAACCGGAAGTTGTTCTGTCCCTCTTTGGTGAAGTCTCAAAGCTCTTCTTTCTACCCGAGGGGCCGAGCATCATGGATGGATCATCGAAGAACTATAGGCAAGGACACTACCTATACCCCCATTCCATTTTTTTCTCAAATGCCCTTTTGTGAAATGATTAGGTTAGTTCAATCTTGCTCTTCAGCTGGAAAATAATTGCTAATGAGCAACTGGATCTATGATTTAAGTCATCACCAGATTAAATGCACATAGGGACTGTTTTAATTCAAAAGTAAAAATGCAGTAGAGGCTTAAAACTAAACTCCCTAAAATATAAAGTAATGTTATAAATATGGCTTACTCTGGCAGGAATCAAGGTTTATTGAAAGTTTAGCTTTTAAACGATTGTGAACTCAGACTAAAGTCCACACCAAAATTAAAATTATGCAAAAAGGTGAAGAGAGTTTGCCAGAGGTGACTTACCAATAAGTAATTAATAACACTAAATATGAATTGAATGTATGCTTTATACTCACTAGGGTAGGGCGTAAGTCAGATGTATCTGTTAAGATAATTTTAGTAAAATTCTAGGATGCAACAACCCAGTACACATCACATCCCCAGCAGTTAATGTAGGTAAATCGCAACACGCATGCGCAAATACGATGCATCCTTTACACAAAGTTACATTTCGCAAAAATAAAGACGTGTTAATGCGTCATAACATTAAAAATAACAATAACATGTCGGACTTCTCTACTTTAGCGGACGGGATATGGATATCTTGTGTGGACATCAATCCGAGAGACTCCCCTTGACTTTGCAGCTGAAATCGAGTGCATTTGGAAAATTCTTAAAGACGGAAGTGAGCAGTCCTGCTGTCCGACCAAGGCTGTGAACGCTGCGCATGCATGTCCGTTTTTGAATGTCTAATTACGTGTGTTCTATATGCATATGAGTTATTCCCGAAGATAGTCCAGAGCTTTCATTTGCCTCTGAGTCTATCTCGCTGCGGTATGGCAGCGGCAGCAGAAGCGCCAGAGGACCGCGCAGCGCTAACAGGTGACGGGGAACCAGAGGAGGCCGAGGAGTTCACCTGTTCGGCCTACTGCTCGGAGCTCTCCCGGCGGCAGAACGAGCAGAGGAAGTCGGGGCTGTTCTGCGACGTGACACTGGTCTTCAGCTCCAGTGGGGTGTCCGAGGAGAGGGTCCAGACCTTAACCGCCCATCGCTCGGTGTTATCCGCGGCGTCGCAGTACTTCACGCTGCTGCTGGGCGGACAGTTTTCAGAGTCTCTGTCAGGGCGAGTGGAGCTCAAAGAATGGAGCTCGTCAACGGGACCCGACCCAGACACGGTTGAAAGTGTCCTACAGTTCATGTACACTGGACAAATCGGGGTAACCACTGCTAATGTGCATGAAGTGTTGGAACTTGCCGACAGGTAATTTTTTAAACTATACATCAGAGTAAGAACATTAACATCTCACTTATACACGGAAGTGTTGGGCAGTAGGCCTAACAGGTTTTTCTTTCCACAGGTGAATGAGCCACATATTGTTTCCATCATATAATCTGAGGCCTGTGCTACGAATCAAGATCAATATGCTCTGTATTTCTTTCAGTTACCCGGCTTCACTAACCCTAACAACGGCGGTCCCGCATGAGCTGTGTCACGACCATAGACCGTTAATATTAATCAATAATATACAGTCTGTGGTCACGACGTAGTTAACGACTTGTTCAATCAACCCAGGGTTTCCCAATCCAGCGACGCGTGCGTTCACACACAAGAGCCGGTGTTTGCAGAGCGTGGCCAATCGCAAACATCTACCAGAGCTGCATATTTTACATCGGAAGAACAAACTATATCTGACCATAATTACACTGCTTTCCATAAACTGTCGTTAGTCTATTTTTTCAGTTGCAACCCTGGCAAGCGATCAGGAAAGCGACTAGAAATTATAAAAACATAATTCAAACCGATGTGCGCATTGGCAACACACGGCTCAAGAAGCCGACAACTATCCTATACGTAATCATGAAGCCTAAACTCACTCAGCCAACATTTGAATATGTTTTTATATTTATTAATTTAAGGGTGAAATCACCGTCACAAAACCTACCAGACTCTATTTAAATAATCATTTTAGCATCGTAAACACACACTGCCTTTAATTCCCTCCGCTTAAAATATATATCATAAAGATACCCATCGGGGAATGTTAACGGGGTTGTAGGTCTAAATGTTTTTTTACGAACGCACCTCTTTCTCTCTCTCTCTCTCTCTCTCTCTCTCTCTCTTTCTCTTTCTCTTCTCTTCTTTTCTCTCTTCTCTTCTCTTTCTCTTTCTCTTTCTCTCTTTCTCTCTGTGCACCGAGCTCCAGCTGATCTTCTAAGAATGGTGACGCCGTTATCAATATCGAGTATTGATTGGCCAGTTGGCGGTGGTTTCATACGGGCTAATCTCCAATCTCCAACATAGTCTGCTCCCGACCAGGTTAGGTGTTCGTCATAAATTACCACGCGGATTTAACCCGGTAATAAGTGATCCGAAGTCGTAATACAGAAAACCCTGTTTTCGCCAAATCTTGCTTCGCCATACAGGCCTGTGACATGTTTAGATTCCACACACTTGGCAGACACTTGGAACTTGGCAGCCCATGGTTTAGCAATTTATGTAAGTAAATAAGTTAGCAAAGTGCATTTGTAAGGTTTAATTATCAGCCAAAGGCCTTCATTACATGATGTCCCAAGTCTTTACCAATGTGACTTAGGGGTGAAATGAACTATTTTTATATTTGCAGGTTACCCATTATGTTTTACTGGGTAGACCTTACACATCCATGGTATGCTCACACAGGTGTTTTCCCTTTTGCCTACTTAGACCTATTTTCAAGACTGATTAGGGTGTGCTTGATTGATAACTCCTTGTTATCAGGGCTTTTCCTTCTATGACGAGTGATAATATCTGATGTGAAAAAGGCTTGTTATAAACTGTCTGTTGATCCACGTTGTGTGCAATGGATTACAAAATTTGATTGCATCATTGAGATGATTTGATAATACCGCACTTTTAATGAGATTTTAAAGCAGCAGATAAAGACCTGCAATTAAGGTTAAAGAAGCATAGTTCTGCAAGAAACAGCAAGGCAAGATGTCTTGTCAGTGCAAAAATGAAAAGGTAAACCACCACAGTACGTAAAAGATTTGCTAGCAGACATTGTCTTGCTTTCTCTTGGATAAACTGTCTTCTTCTAAACAGTTTATTACAGAACATGAGTGTTTACTTTACATGGCTAGGGCATTACTAAAAGTTTCATTGTACTGTGGGTAACCTAGTGTACAAGGGTTTTATTCCATTGACTAATGCTTGGTTAATCCTGTCTACTCCCAAGTTTTTATACATTACTGGACTGATAATTATAACATGTTCACACAGGTTCCTGTTGGCGCAGCTGAAGAACTTCTGCGGAGAGTTTCTGATGAAGAAGGTGAACTTATCCAACTGTGTAGCAGTGCACAGCCTCGCCCACATGTACACCTTGGACCAGCTGGCCCAGGGAGCCGCCAAGACAATTAGAAGAAACTTCCACAAAATAATCCGCAACGAGGAATTCTTCACGCTGCCATTTCACCTGGTAAGAGACTGGCTGTCAGACTCAGGAATCACTGTGGATTCTGAACAGGAGTTGTTTGAGGCCATAGTAAAATGGGTGCACCAAAACGCAGAGGAGAGAGAGAAGTATTTTGATGAGCTGTTCAGACTTTTAAGGCTGCCTCAGATTTCTCCTACCTACCTGACACAGGTGGTGAGAAAAGAACCCTTTGTGGCAAACAATGCAGCTTGTCAGCAGCTGGTCTCTGACGCCCTTGAGGTCCACGCTGTACACTTCGAGAACCTCAAGTCAGCTGATTTAGAGCTCTATGCATCTTACATGGCAGCGATGCAGCCCCGTCTTGGTCAGAACATGGATGTAATCATGGTAGTGGGTGGTGTTTCAGAAGGTGGAGACTACTTGAGTGAGTGTGTGGGCTACTTTGTTGCTGAGGACCGTTGGGTAAACCTTCCACACATTCACAACCACCTTGACGGACATGCCATCGCAGTCAGTGACAGCCATGTTTATGTGGCAGGCTCTATGGAGCCAAGCTTCGCCAAGACGGTGGAGCGCTTCAACCCCAGCCTCAACACCTGGGAGCAGGTCAGCAGCCTGACCACCCGGAAGCACTCCTTCGGCCTCACATGTGTCAAAGACTTACTCTACAGCATCGGTGGTCATGGCAACTTCAGTCCAGGCTTTAAGGATGTTACGGTCTATGAGCCTGAGCAGGATGAGTGGCACAATCTCGAGCCAGCACCGAAGATACTACGAGATGTAAAAACGGTAAGCGTAGAGGACCGCTACATATATGTGATGGCCAGGACTCCTGTAGACATGGACAATGAGGATGGACTGAGCTCTGTGACCACCTGCTATGACACAGAGAGTCACAAGTGGCAGGAAGTGGACTCCTTACCGCTTATTGATAATTACTGTAGTTTTCAAATGGCTGTTGCGTCCACCAACTTTTACCACACAGCTTCTTGTTGTGCAAAGAGCTACAAGGTAACAGCTGAGGCCGCTCAGCAGAAAATAAGCAGAAATATCTCTGATGACATCCTCGACAGTCTCCCTCCAGAGGTCCTTACCATGGAAGGTACCGCTATTTGCTACCTTGGTGAAAACATATTCATCATTGGCGGGTGGAGGAACTGCAACAACATGGACAAGCAGTACCGCAAGGAGGCCTACAGTTACTGTGCTGAGAGGAAGCGCTGGATGCTGCTGCCACCCTTACCTCAGCCACGTTGCAGAGCCGCAGCCTGCCACGTTCGCATCCCATACCATTATCTTCACGGCTGCCAGCACTACCCCATGCCCCAGAACCTGGCTCGGCAGCGAGACCGCATGCAACAGATGCAGCAGCTCCATCGCCGCACGCTCACTTTGCGCAGACAGCTGCAGTCTCAAATCGAATGCTGAAAGCTTTGTCTAGTTAGCACTTAATCTGCTGATCAACGCCTTGTTACCACAAAACTTTGATCTTATTTTTTGCCTTTATTTAGGTGCAATGTCTGCATGGGCTATCTGGGACTGGTTTAGAATTAGCCATACATGCTACTAGTGAATTGATTACGTTTATTCTGCTAGTAAATGAAACTGATTTCTGGGACATTGCCTGATTGTTGATTTCATTGCTCAACCACTTAGCTTAGCTTTTTTAATGTGGTCTGTGTTAACACCCAATGATGTCAGCATATGATGTGGTAGAAGTTAGAACAAAAGTGAGACAGTCACACTTTTCCGTGAAATTTGGTCAAGTTCAGTGTTGAAATGTAAATGTCGCAAAGTAAATTGTTTATTGTGATGTAAGTTAGGAAAAAATGATAAATTCCTGCAACAACCTGAGCTGAGCTTTAATGTTTCACTCCTCCCTAGTTGCATCTAATTTCTTTTCTACCTCCATTGTCTGTCATGCTTTTTTGCACTGCGGGGGTTGAAATATCTAAATGTTGAACTTTCATATTCCCAATGTAAAAACAGCCAATCATGTATAAGAATTTTTTTAGCAAGACTTAAGTGTTGAGCCAAGCACATATTGGGGAACATAGTGTTCAGTTATTAAGCGGTTCCCCCTCATTATATATAGTCACGGTCATGTTGGACTAAAATATCTGCATTACTTTGCCATTCCAATGGATGTGTATGAACGTTTATGATTTATTTATTACCAAGGACTAACGACTCCAGTGCTTAAAGACCGTGGCTTTAGGGAGTTACTTTGTTAGTTGGTACTGTATAAGTGGATTGGTTTGTTCAGCCTTTATGCTTCTGGCAGAATTTGCTCTACCTCTTACTTTGTTTCGCTGCACTATGAAATGTGTAAAACACATTAAATCAGGAGATTGACATGTTTTTGTGCATAGTTCGCACCATGTTCCCAATGTGCCATAAAGGGCCACCTACCCCTTATTACAACAGTTGAATTAACTGTTTCTTGCACTAAATGACCTTGAATGTTAACTGTAAATTTTTGCGGTATTGCTACTACACTACTACAGTCCTCTGACTCTAAACACTGTTGTGTGGACCAGTTGCTGAGCTCATTATGTCTGTTGAAATTGCTAGTGCCTGTGGTATCCCCAGCCAAGCTCTTTATAAATGCTATCAATAACATTCTCCTACTAACATACTGCACATGAATGGAAATAATTTGATCAGTTGTATGTCGAGGTTTTGAATTTTTCAACAACTTGTCTTAAGCCCCCTTTCTCATGTAACTTGCACAAACCCACAGGAACAGAGCAGACATAGGCAGATTTTAGACTTTGGTCCCTGTTTTATCATTGGAGAGTTGATTTGGATTCAAGTATGACTGTGTTACATATGGTGCCAGTCCATATATATGTGCAAGAGCAAGAAAGTGTATACCTAGACATTTGAAATAAAGAAATCAGTTTGTTGTCAACTCTGAATCTATCTGTCTTCAACTTTGTTATGACAAGTTATGGTGATGTCATTGGTCTATAGGTACAAATACCTTTCATGAGAAAAAATAAATATTTTAAAACAAGTAATATTACAATACACCTTAGGAAATCATAATTTTACAGAACTTTGGGAAAACTGACCATCAACACAAGTAGTCAGGAAAATATTCCTCATTGCGGCTATAATGTTAACGATGTCCCCATACAGACCAACTATGGATGTCCTTCTCTGAGGATTCGGCACAAAAATAACTACAATATTTATCAGTGAGGTCAATCCTTAATATCAATGTGGATTCCGGTTCATCATTAACCAGCTTGAAGCACAGTAATTTAGACAGAACAGATGTTTTAATATGGACACATCCATAAAACCCCAAGAAGAATATTAATGTGATGTAGGTATGTGCGAAAATGCCCTCTGTTAAATAGGAACGAAAGTGCGTCGGAACCTTTGTGTTTATTACGTTGAAGCGGTGGAATGCTGCGCGCGCGTCCGACAAACAGAACGTAAACAAATCTTTCAAGCTGCCAGTGGACTGTAAACCTTCATGATTTCAGTTCTAACGCTATGATATATCTTTGTAGATACACACAGCTTGTTGTTTAACATAATGCACTTTTAACGGTTGTTCCGAATAACAGTGAACACTTCGCGGACGCGTCCGTTCTTCGTTTGAAAATGGTAAGTTGTAACTTCCAGCTGTTACCGTACTTGTTAACTAGCTAGCTAGCTAATCACACCGTAACGTTAGTCAAACAGGCTATTAAAGTTAAAATATGTTCAGGTATGAGCACTTTAAATAAATAAATTAAATGAGTTATGTTGAAGTGAGTACCCAAGGAAAAATCTTAGGAAAGTGCAGACCTGTAAAATAAAGCAATACTAAAATGAGTTTTCTCCCTGGCTTTACATGCAGATATATCCTATTCCCTTGATCTATACACCGGTGCGGTCCGTCTTGGCAATGTGGCAACAGCTGACCAAGGCTGAGGTGAGGAAGCTCTCCTGAATAAAGACAAATGGAGTTTTATTTCAAAAACTTTACTTAGCTGTAATTATGGCTTGAAAGTATCTGTGTTTGGGAGCACTGAGCATAAATACTTGTATTTACGTGCACACAGTCAACAAAAAAAGATGATGTTTGACTAAAGACATCATCTTTGGATGCTTCTTCACATGTCTGAAAACTTACATGAACTCAATATTAACATTAGTGCAAGCATGTAAAATATTTCAGAAGTCTGCTTTTGCCTCCCATCACTCTCCTACTGTTCTGCTCTCTGGATAAACATGCACTGTGAGACTGAACTCTTCTCTTCTTCAGATCCCAGAGCTGGCCAAGTGCTCGGTGCTGATGAGGGAGCGCAGCAGGGTGGAGGAAACAATCCACGCCATGCAGCGAGCAGGTGCAGGCAGCCTGCAGGTGAGTAAAGTGCAGAATTTCATCAGCAGTAAGAATACTTTCAGATCAGAATTCCGTCAAATACAGGAAATGACTAAATATAAGAGCAAAACATAAGAGGTAGAGGGTGACGCATATAGCCAACAGTTACGTATGCTTGGAGGGTTTACTTTAATAAAATGCATCAAGGGTTATCCGCTGTCTGAACCAATGCTTATGTTTACCTAAGTAAGATAAGATAACCTTTATTGATCGTATGAGACTCTATGGTATAGAGTCCAAAAAAGTGCATTCCATTAGAATTCATTTATAGGGACGGAAGTTAGGAAATTGACTCCTGCACTATCAACAAAATCTTAGACCCCACAGAAAGACACATTATTGAATTTCGTTCATAAACATTGGTCTAGTCATAACAGAGTTCAGAACCTTTATGAATGAATACAAAATGCAAAAGTAAACCTTGTTCCCCATGTTCAACTAAATACATTTGAACTGTATGTGTGATTGCATCATACATGTGTGTTAGAGTGAAAGAGTACTATTTTTCTAATCAAAATAGTTATATTTCCTCAGGTAATCCCAGACTTTGATATGACGCTGACCAGATTTGCCCACAATGGAAAGAGAGTTCCCACCACGCACAGTAAGCACTCAAATAACTCTTTGAAAATATTTTCTGCATCTTGGCCAAATATTTTTTACTTTTTTTTTACAAACTTGTTTCCCCTCATTTAACCAGACATCCTGGATAGCCAATTGTTGATCGATGAAGATTGCACTAAAAAGGTAAATACTATTTCATTAGGGTTAGGGTATAATGAAAAAAAATCACTTTATCTGGAAAAGTTATTTTATGTTTCTGGTGCATCCACACGCATACAAACTTGAAAAACGTTAGAAGTGCGCCCTGGTTTAGAAGAAGTCTGCACTGGTTTAGAAGAAGTCTCTCGGCTAATCCTGCTTTGTACTGAACGAAGTTTCAGAAATAGCTAGCTAGCTGATGTTATCATTACTTAGCTGCTGCGCATGTGCAACTCCCAACAAAGACGGTACAGAAGTGAGATGTCTCACTCTGTAGCTAAAACAGAGACCTGAACACACAGGGTTAAAAGAGGAGCTGCAGCAATGTGCAGTACAACAAAAAGATGGTGTTTTTTGAAAATGAAACCATGTAAACCTATTCTGGTACAACCTCTAAATACAATTATGAACCTGAAAAATAGCATAATATGGGCACTTTAAAAAGTACAATTTGAAAGATAAAAGGCCCATTTTAGACTTGTATAATTGTTCCCACTGCAGTAACTGCAGCTATTTGTGCTTATGTGAAATGATATTTACGAATCCCAATTTTCTTTTTTTAGACCATGAACTGCTAGATAAACAAATGCTCGCTGGTCTGCAATTTTCTGCACGTCCATGCTGATAGAGACTTTGCAGGAGGTCTGTAAATGTTCAGTGTGTTTTGTTGGTCCACTGCAGATGAGGGAGCTGTTGAACACCTACTATCCCATAGAGATTGATGCTAGCAGGACTACAGAAGAAAAGCTGCCTCTCATGGTGGAGTGGTAAGAAACAAAGAAACCAATCTAATTAATAGAACCCATCTATTTCAATTGAATTAAAGTCTAATTTTACAATGACAAACCATGCACTAGGGCTGCACAATATATAGTTTTTTATCGTTATCGCAATATCTGGCAAAATATACACATCACAAAAGGCTGTGACATGTTGCGATAGACACTCAGAGATTTTTTGTGGAAGTTGAAAGAAAATATCATTAGAAACAGTTTTAAAAGATACGGTCATTCTTTTTTACTGGTGCCTTTTATATTCAATATAGTGTTACATTTGTTCAATAAAAGAATGTTGGAAAATATTCCCTTTTGTTTGTTTTAAATTCAACAAGCAATTTTTTGCATTTTAGCAGAATACTGAAAGCAGCAGAACTGAGTACACTCTAATATCTGTTTATTTATCACAAGAAATATCGTTATTGTGATATTCAACAACCTTATTGCATATTTAACTCATATTGTGCAGCCCTACCATGCACTGTGACTTTTCTCAGTGGAACAGTTGAATTCAGATCTGATAACATTTTAACTGTCAAACGTTTGTGATGTATTGTATTTACGAGAGTTGTTAATGCTTCCTTTTGTTTTGAAGCACGTTGTGATCTTCATCTGAGAAAAGTGCAATACAATTAAATTTTACTTACTTACTTACTTACTGTCAGTATTTTAAAGTTCCAATTCCTGAACTGACTAAAGAAAAGCGAACCAACCCCGAGCCTGATTGAAATGTTACATTTGTGTTGTGTTGGACTCTGCAGGTGGACTAAAGTACACGAGCTGCTGATTCAGCAGAGGATCAGGAAGGACATGCTGGCCCAGGCTGTCAGGGAATCCAGCGCTATGCTCAGGTATGCACTATGCTCAAATCTCACTGGTTCCAGTGGTGGAAAGTAACCAAGTACATTCACTCAAATACTGTACTTAAGTATAAATTTAATGGACTTGAACTTTACTTGAGTGCTTCATCTATGTCTCAGATCCAAATATTGTACTTTCTTCTCCACTACATTTGTAGTGTACAACAGCTTTAGTTTATTTTTTAGATTACAAAATGTCATAACCTTCCTGTCTGGCAAAAAACATGTATCTCCAAATATGGTGACTTGGAATTTTTCTAATTAACATAATGATTAAGTGTTCCTTTATTGATTGAGAAAGTTCAGGACAGAGGACAGAGACGCTACAAAAATATGAGGATCTTATAGAATATGATGCATTGCTGTAGATTGAATTATATGAAGGAGTCAAAATTAGCACAACCTTAAAAATCTAGAGCAGTAAACGGCAACATACACTTTAATGCAACAGTGATATCAATCCAATAACATCACACGTGGAAAACACTGACAGGGAACATTTTTATGCATAACTAATACTTTTACTTTTATATATTTTGCTGATAATACGTACATACCTATACTTAAGTAAAGTTTTGAATGCAGGATTTATGTGTGTAGTGGAGTATTATTACAGTATGGAATTAGTATTTTTACTTAAGTAAGGGATCTGAATACAGTTTTTCTGCCAGTGACCGGTTCTACAGAAAACACGTCAAGTTTATTCCATTGTCATGCACAAAAACAACTCTGAACTGGAAACATTACAACATGATATTTGTATTGGTTATAAATGATAAACAAGAAGTTGTGCATTAGTGAAAACAATACACGTTGAACATAGTTTACACAAATTTAACTTCTTGTTTTACTATTTGACAACATGTTCTGGAACACTTGCTCAGGATAATTCAAATTTCTCTCATGCAGTAATTCAAATGTTTTCTTAATTATTTGTTGGTTCTTGTGTCTAATGGGTGGCGTGTGCGATTTCTTAAGGGACGGCTACAAAGTGTTCTTTGACCGTCTGACGGAGCAGCAGGTCCCTCTGTTGATCTTCTCGGCTGGTGTTGGAGACGTCTTGGAGGAGGTGATTCGACAGAACCACGTCTTCCTTCCCAATGTCCACATCATCTCCAACTACATGGACTTTGACGAGACTGTGAGTTTGACCAGACCTAGCTTTAGGATTTTGTGTCATATGAATTATTGTATGAAATGCCTTGTAGAATGTTTAAATAGTTGAGAAGATCCCCCACTGTTCCTTTTTATTTAAAAAAAGAAAAAACATAACATTAAACATACCAATGATACCAAAGCATTTTTCCTATCGGTTTATTGATTTCAAGGCATGGGAAATGGTAACACAATACATTAATTAGATGAAGCTAATTTGGAGCTAATAAAAGCAAGTAGTAATACTGGTGGAGTGGTGGATTTTCCTTCATGACATTACATATTATCGTCTCTTTTTGATCTCTGTTCTATTTAGCACATTCCAATTCCTCTTGGCTGCTAATAGTAAAAGTATTTTTACCTACATGAGTTTACTCCACCAGCTTCAGTCTTTGTTTGAGAGTTACAGTAACCTTTACTGAACATTGTGTTGTTAATAAGGGGGTCCTGCGAGCCTTTAAAGGCCAGCTGATCCACACCTTCAACAAAAGGGAAGGTGCTCTGTCACATGCAGCTGGCCTCAGGGAGCTGCACGGTCGACCCAACGTGCTGCTGCTGGGAGACTCTTTAGGAGACCTGACCATGGCTGACGGCGTGTCAGAGCAACAGAACATCCTCACCATCGGCTACCTCAACGACCAGGTCAGACTCATGTATAGTCTTATTCCTCATATCAACACATCAAGGTTTAGAATTTAGGTTCTCAGTGTCTGCATTCTGTATCTCAGGTAGACGAGAGAAAAGAGTCGTACGTCAACTCCTTTGACATCGTACTGGTGAAGGACGAGACGATGGACATTCCCAACGCCATCCTCAGATATATAACCTCATCAAGAGACAGGAAGTAAGGGGCACACGGAGGGACATCATGACAACAAACACAGATGGACTTGTTCACTCCATTCACCATGGACAATTGCACATCATCACTTACCTCAAATCCCAACTTAAAACTTTTTATTATTACACTCTGTGTTTTTACTGTATATCAAAGCCATCCTACCAAAGTCCAGATGTTTAAAAGATCTAAATTAGGTCATACATTTGCAACTTAGTTTATAAGAATCTGTGATTTGTGCCAGTATTGCAACTTCACAGACTATTAGGGGGCCGGGTACAACTCTTTTCTTCTTGCTGTTTAATTTGTTTGAGGGAATCCTCACAATGTCTTGATGAAAACTTTACCGCCAAACGGCAACGTACCACCAAAACAGAACTTATTGCAGGGATAATTTATATGGTCTTTTTTCAAATGCGTAGAAGAACAGACATTGCAGTACCAGCAGCCCTCCCTCTGAAAACAATTCAGCAACCTTTTAAACATATCCATATAAAAAATGACAGGGTATATTTCTAAATTTCTGTCCTCTTTTTAGCACAGAAGCACATTCTAATTTTTACTTTGTTGGTTTACAGTGCGAGGATGCTTGTAAATATCTTTAACATTAAGCTTGCGTATTAGCAAAGATGTAAAACACTTTTTGTAAATGTCTCTTCATCAGCCAAGTGTTATACTACATATTGATGCTGTTCTGGTCTGTACTGTATATTACAATATAATGTAGTATTATTAACGGTGAAACTAACTTGACAGTGATGTATCGGTCTTAAAGCTACTGTAGTTATTAAGAGCCATTTTCTTTACCTGTGACAGTGAAGATAAACATGTTAATGCCAGCACCAAACACAATGCTACAGCATAGCAGTATAGCTAATGAGTGTTTTGTCTTGAAACTGAAACACAGTGGCTGCTAGAAATTAGGACTTAATATTGACCTAGTTACACTCTACTTAGTTAAGTGTCAGTGTAAAGATGAATATGGGCTAACTGGCAAGTGTGCTCATCTCGGCTGAAGGTATAGTTTACATTTTTAAGTCCTGGTAAAAAGCAACAAATGAAAAGGGATTGTCCCTTGAATTCCCTGAGTATGTAATAACTTTTGTCTCCAACAGAAATTTCATGTAAGTCATAAAGGATTCTAAAAAATGTGAACTATCCCATTAATCAACATTTTATCTCTGTGATCTACTAATAATTTCTTGAGAAGCAGTCTTGTGACCGTAAGGTGGTCATCAGTTTGATAGGTGAGGAACAGTGAATCATAGTGTAGCTTTTAAATTCTTTTTTATTAGAGTTGCATCAATACTAATGATATTTATATTCATATATTTTTTATAAATACCCCAAGAGTTTCCCACCAATATAAACCAAAACCAATGCATTTATTTAGTCCTAGCACATATCCAGGTGTACATGTTGAGATTTTCTGATATTTGACATTGATTTCCAATGCCCTTTTTCACAAATAGTTTTTGCCCTTTTTAAAAGCTGCTCATAGAAATTGGAAATTTTGGCTACAGGATGCAGAGTTGCACATTTTTCTTTTAGAAATGGTCATCTTGTTTTACTGTCAATATGTGGCATATTTGTGATCCTTTTTAATAAACAAAAGATGTCATGATCACGTAGGAGAGGTAGTTCAGCTTTGCACTTTTGGTCAGTTTGAGGAAAAAAAAAAGTCTTAAAATCCAATCAGGATAACCAGATATATCTTTATTATGCCGTATATTGTTCCTTGTCAAATCTTGACGCCTACAGTATCCACAGTGTAACTGTATTGCAGAAAATTAGGAGATTCAAAACAATTTTCTTTTTCTAACAAACTTAGAAAAAGAAAGACTAACAATCGTTGTATGATTGTTAGTCAGAACTCCACAAAAAAGACTTTGCAATGCTTTCTTGTCATTTAAAAAGACCAATGGGTATAGGAAATATTAAACTATGAATATGTATGTAAAAATGTACAAAAAGTCTGTTTATCCCTGAGAGAACTCCTTGTGTCTCACCTCTTTCCTTGTCCTCATTGGCCTTCAGTAGGAGCTTTTTAGAAAAGTAAAGAATATTTTTTAGACTTTATTTTCATCCATCCATCCATCCATCCATCTTCATCCGCTTATCCGGTGTCGGGTCGCGGGGGCAGCAGCTCCAGTAGGGGACCCTAAACTTCCCTTTCCAGAGCCACATCAACCAGCTCCGACTGGGGGATCCCGAGGCGTTCCAAGGCCAGGTTGGAGATATAATCTCTCCACCTAGTCCTGGGTCTTCCCCGGGGCCTCCTCCCAGCTGGACGTGCCTGGAACACCTCCCTAATGAGGGGCCCAGGAGGCATCCTTACCAGATGCCAGAACCACCTCAACTGGCTCCTTTCAACGCGAAGGAGCAGCGGCTCTACTCCGAGCTCCTCTCGGATGACTGAGCTTCTCACCCTATCTCTAAGGGAGACGCCAGCCACCCTCCTGAGGAAACCCATTTCGGCCGCTTGTACCCTGGATCTCGTTCTTTCGGTCATGAGACTTTATTTTCAGAATTCTTAAAATAAAAAAAAAGTCCGAATTATGACTCTATTTTAAGAATTCTGACTTTATTTTCAGAATTCTTAAAATAAAGTCATAATTCTCAGAATTCTAATTTTAAACTCAGAACTCAAATACATTTTTCACATGTGGCCCAGTCATCTTCCGTACACTTAGATTGGAATAATTACATTATATTATCTTATCTAGCAAAGGTAGAACTAATTGTGATACCTTTTAATGCACGTTTTATTTTTTATCATTCCATTTATTTTTTTCGACCTATTATACTAAGACTTTTTATAACTTTTTTTTGACATATATAGAAAGTTTTTTCAACATACTATACTATGACTTTTTTTTGACTTTTTTCAACATACCAAACTATGCACAATATTATTACTATGATTTTTTTGACATACTATATTATGACTTTTTTTGACTTTTGTCAACATACTATATGTTACTTTTTTTCAATATATTATGCTATGACTTTTTCGCACATGCTATACCAGGATTTGTTTTAACAATTTTGTGTAACACTTCTACAACGACTTTTTTTGACATACTGTACTATATGTCTTTTTTGACAAGTTTTGACATATTATACTAAGACTTTTTGATGACTTTTTTCAACTTTTTTCGACATACTATTCTATGACTTGTTTTCCTCATACTAACGAGGACTTTTTTCAACATACTATACTAGGGCTTTTTTCAACTTTTTCAACGTACTATATTATGACTTCTTTTTTTTACGTTTTTTTAACATACTGTACTATACTATGACTTTTTGAAATACAAATACTATGACTTTTTCGGCATACTATACTATAAGGTTTTTCAAACATTTTCGACATACTATACTATGACTTTTTTTGACTTTTTCAACATACTGTACTATACTATGACTTTTTGAAATACAAATACTATGACTTTTTGGACATACTATACTATGACTTTTTTTGACTTTTTCAACATACTACACCGTGACTTTTTTTCTGACATACTATGACTTTTTTCAAATGTTTTGACAGACTATTCAATTGCTTCTTTTGATATACTATACTATGACTTTTTTTTACTTTTTTGACATACTATACATTGACTTTTTTTTACTTTTTCGTCATGCTATACATTGACTTTTTATGACTGTTTTTTAATCATACTATACCAAGACATGCTATATGACCTTTTTGCGACTTTTATCAACATAATGTACTATCACTTTTTTATGACTTTATTAGACATTTTTGCCATGATTTTTTTTTTTTTTTTTTTACATTTCTTGACATAATTTACCTTGATTTTTTTTTTTTTTTACTTTTTATCAACAATTAAATAACTTACGACTTTTTTTGACAAGCTATGCCAGGACTTTTTTCGACATACTATACTATGACTTTTGATGACATGCTATGCAATGCCTTTTTCAACATACTATATATATACTATGACGGGGTTTTTTTAAAACTTTTTTTGTCATACTATACTATGACTTTTTTTGACACACTATACTGTGACTTTTACAAACTTTTTTCAATATACTAAACTGATTTTTTTTTTAAATGACTTTTTTTGACGTACTATACTGTGACTTTAATAAACTTTTTCGACATACTAAACTATGACTTTTTAATGACTTTTTTTGACATATTATACTGTGACTTTTTCATGACTTTTTTTAACATGCCATACTATGACTTTTTTCAACATACTATACCAGGACTTTTTTCACATACACACAGTGATTATTTTAAAACTATTTCGACGTACTATACAATGTATTTTTAATGACTTTTTTAAACATACTCTACTATGACTTTTTTGGAAATGCCAAACTATGATTTTTTTCAACATACTATTCCCAGGACTTGTTTTCCACACACTGAGAACTTTTTTCAACATATTATACTATGACCTTTTTTTTGACTTTTTCAACATACTACACCATGACTTTTTATGACATACTATTAACTTTTTCAACATACTATACTATGCCTTTTTTTTGACATGGTATAATGTGACTTTTTAAAACTTTTTTAACATACGGTCCCTGACAAAAGTCTTGTCGCTTATCTATTTTGTAGAAACACCTGCTAATAACCTGACTTTTAATTAATCAATTGTGTAAGAAATAGCTCATATGAAAAGCTAAAACCCTCCCAAATGATGTTCAATGCACTGAAATAAATTAGTTTCACTAAAAAAAGATTTATTATTTAAACAAGACAGAAAGGTCAAATTTTGGCAAGACAAAAGTTTGTTGCCTATACATAAATTGACAAATTTACTACAAATACTAAATATGGTCACAATTAAATAGTGGTGCTGGTGAGATTCAAATTTAATATCTTGTATGACTTCCACGAGCTTGAAGGATTGCATCATGCGGTTTGCAAGGATTCATACAATGTATTGATGAAGTCATCAGGAATAGCTAGGAAAGCAGTCTTGCTGACTCCCAGTTCATCAATATTCTTTGGTTTGGTCTTCCATGCTTCCTCTTTCATCCTACCCCACATATGCTCATGATGTTCATGTCTGGTGACTGGGCCGGCAATCCTGGAGCATCTTGATCTCTTCGCCTTGAGGAACTTTGAAGTGGAGATGGAAGTATGCGATGGAGCACCATCCTCTGGAGATTGGCCTCTTTTATGGTTGGGAATATAAGAGGTAGCTGAGATTTCTTGTATTTGAGACATTGATGTCGCCTTCCACCCTGCAGATCTCTCGCACACCCCATACTGGATGTAACCCCGACCATGATTTTTCCGCCACCAAACTTCCCTGTTTTCTGGGTGAATCTTGTCCATGCGGGCTCCAGTAGGTCTCCTGCAATATTGCGGCAACTGTGGTGTAATTCAACAGAAGATTCATCTGAAAATCCACTTTCTTCCCACTTCTCCAGCGTCCACCTTTTAGCAGGCTGTGGGCCTTGGCAACTGCCACACCGTTTTTTCAATTGTCTTTTGTTTAGTCTGGCTTCTGGGCATGATTTGACCATGGAGGCCATTTCGAGACAGAATCCAACAACCGTTCTGGTTGACACGGGGACTTCAGGGGGCCAGGTCTGGTGGAGCTCTGCTGCAGTGGAAAATGGGCTGGCCTTGGATTTTTGAACCAACAAACGGTCCTCCGAGCAGTTGTCTTGCGGGGTCGCCTGACCTGGGCTTGTCAAAAACATCTCCAGTGTCTTCAAATGTTTTTTTAATCCTCTGTACTTGACGCTGAGACACATTGAGGTGTCTGCCACATCAGCATGGATCTGGTCTTCAGCCTCTTGATAATCAAAACTTTAGTCTCAGGGTGAATCTTGGGCATGTTTGCAGAGGTCTAGTTGCAGTTGTGTGAAGGTCTATTGTACTGGGTTGTTTTTATAACACACCGAGACCTCATTGATCCCTTATAGTCACAGGTGAAGCTCAAATGACAACGACAACACTTATGTCTTTGCAAAATTGACTCAACGGGCTTTACCAAGCTGTGAATATTAGAATACTTTTGACAGTTTCTTTTTGCACGGACACATTATTACAAAAGCGTTGGGATTAAAATGAGCCATTTCTTGTAAATAATCTGGATTAGAAATATATTTCAGCGGCACTTCAGGTCAATTGTGTACACAAGCAACAAGACTTTTGTCAGGGACTGTACTATACTATGACTCTAATGACTTTTTTGACTTTTTGACATACTATACTATGACTTTTTTTACTTTTTGACATACTAACTATGACTTTTTTGACTTTTTTGACATACTATACTATGACTTTTTTGACATAGATAATGTGACTTTTTTCAACTTTTGTCAACTCATACTATGATCTTTAATTACTTTTTTCAACATATTTACTAGGACGTATTCATGACTTTTTTGAAATACTAGTCCATGAATTTGTTATGACTAGGACTTTTTTTATGACTTTTTTTTTTTACTACCTTGATATGACTTTTTTGACTTTTCAACATACTATGACTTTTTTTTTTTTTTTTTTTACTTTTTCAACATTGAATAACTTTTGACTTTTTTCAACAGCTATGCTGTGACTGTTTTTGACATAGTAATAAGTGACTTTTTAAAAACTTTTCAACATACTATACTATGACTTTTTGACATACTATGTGCTAGGACTTTTTATGACTTTTTTAAACATATATGCTATGACTTTGAACTTTTTTTTTCCCGACATACTAAAACTTTTTTTGACTTTTTTCAAAAGACAATACTATGACTTTTTATTTTTTTGACATACATAACATACTTTTTGTCATACTATACTATGACTTTTATGACTTTTTTTTCAACATACTATACTATGCATTTGTTTTACCAATAATGTTCAACAATTATACATCCATAAAAATGTGTTTCTATCAAGCTTTATCATTTCTTGGTGATATCTGGCCTCTCTGGCCTCCTATTGAGAGGATCTGGGTATGCAATTGCCCAGGCCTGAATATACACCTGATTGGCATGATGTATGTCTAACATTCCGAAGTATCACAATCCAGACCATCATTAGATTCATTACAATTTCATTCATAACTAATCTCACCCCTGTGAAAATGCATCACAGTAAAATAATTAACAGCCCTTTTGCACTTTCTGACAAACACTGCTGCTGCCTGCTCTCGTCCACTTTACAGGCGTGGCGCAGCTCATCTCAAACAAGCCAAATGGCACGCTGCCCTCTTGATGACATTCAGATCCAACCAACCAGGAAACAGTGACATACGGTACTATACTATGACTTTATTCCGAAATGTTATCCAGCATTTTAGTACATTTTTATGACAAAATATTTAACAACTTTCTTTGCATACTAAACATTACTTCTTTCAACTTATAGTATTAATTAAATTTTTTTTTCAATATACTATGACTTTTTTCTATATGCAATACTGTTACGTTTTACTTTTTCAACATACTATGACTTTTAAATACCTTTTTGACATACTAGACTGACTTTTTTTTAAAAACTTTTTTCAACGTATTGTACTAAGACTGTTTTGCCATACTATTACAACTTATTTTGACATTACTTTTTAGTAAGTAGTTTAAACGTAGTTTAGTCGTAAAAAGCATGTTTATTTACAAAGTATTAGTAAGTCATAGTATGTTGAAAGAAGTCAAAAAGATCATGTATAGTATTCAGTCAGTAAAAGTCCTAGTATAGTATGTTGAAAAAGTATTTGTTGAAAGATCAAAAAGTCGTAGTGTATATCTCAAAAAAAAGTCACAGTAAATGTGGACATTTATCAAAAAAGTCAGTTGTCAAAAAAATATTCATAGAATAGTATGTCCAAAAGTCTTTGTTATTGTATAAATATGTCCAAAAATTGTAAATTAAGTACAAGTATTGTCATGAAGTAAAAAAGTCCGTAAGAATGTTGAAAGTCTTGAAAAAGTCATGAGAAAAAATTTTTCAAAATCTTAGTATAGGTCAAAAAAGTCAAAATGATTCAAAAAGTCATAGTACAAATATGTCATGCTTTTATAAATGTATAACATATATGTCGTAAAGAATGTTAAAAGTCATTGTATAAAAAGTTGAAAAAAGGCCAGAATGTCAATTTTTTTTTTATTTAAAAGTCATAGTATAATTTGTCAAATGTCATTGTATAGTGTTATGAAATAGTAATTTATGGTATGTCGAAAGTCTTTAAGAAGTCATAGTGTGATGTCAAAAAGTTTAAAAAAAATAATAAGAGTATAGTATGTCAGGGGGAAAAACATTCCATGAGATCCTATAATATGAAATAGTTTTATGCCTTAAGATTTTTTCCTGGCTGCATCTCGCACCAAAAAGTGAAGCGTTAAAATGTTTTGGTATAGGCACCTCTCTTTTTGTCTAATACACGTGCAGTTATTTCAGATGTCAGACGTTTTTCTACAAACAGTTTAATTCATGTGACTTTCAAGGACAAATAAAAGGTGCTTGCTGTTTTGAAAATATTTTTGAAATAAATCTATAAAAAACAAACATCATACAACACAGAAATCCACAAAAAATAGCCTTTGCAATATTTTCTTGTCGTTTAAGAGACTGTCCAATGTGGTATAGAAAGTTTTAAACCATGATGATGTATGGAAAAAGTCTCTCGTTGCTTGTTTTTTAAGGTGTTGGGTCGATCCCTGAGAGAATAGAAGCATTTGTCCTCATTACAACTCCTCATGCCTCCCAGCTTCCCTTTCCTTGTCCCATCACCTTCAGTTGAGCTCTCGCCGTGATCACCCGTCTTTGTTGCGGTCCTGGTTGTGGACATGTCGGTAATAACGTGCTCCATGATTTGTCCGGGCTTTATGCGACTTTGCCCTCCGCCACCTGCAGCTTGATGAACTCCCAAACTAAATGCGTCAGGATAAAGAGCTCATTGATCATTTTATGGCATCTATACAATAGTTTGTGACATGACATAACATTCTATAACATTTTTAAATGTTGACTGAGTGATTTATTTTTTATGATATATCTTATGAACTTCCCCTGTCCTACTATACTTCTCTCTTTTATTATACACTCCAGGGGTTCTCATGGTTTTGTATATCAGAGTGCCAATTTAAGGTTGTCAGGGAGGACTCTTAGAATGTGAATATTTATCATATTTGAGATTTTATCGAGGTTCTTTCTTCTTTGCATCGAAATCTATGTTAGTTTTTTGGTTAAATTGTTAATTAAAATTTTTGGTGTTTCACAAGTTCTTGTGAATGAATTAATAAAATGTTTTGTGGTTGGTGGTTGATTTTGTGAAAAAGTTTTGTATGATATCGTGAACAAACGTACCTCGCTGGGGCACCTTGGATCTTGTGTTCTGTGAAATCCAGGGCTGCAAAAAGGTCTGCAGGGCTATCCTCCAGCCACACAAACAGGTAACCAGGCGGAACATCCCCTTCTCAAAGCTCACCAGTTCATGTCAAGACCAACCAGCACTGCCTGGCACACCAGTAGCTGACGAATAGAAAGCAAAAAAACACCGTTAACTGCTTTACCTCTTGTATTTTAGTAAATTTAAACTGAAAGCACAGGACTTAAAGAGGCTTTCAAGGGGTTTGGAACTAAAATTATTATAAATTAAAACTAACTGTTATTGGAGTATTGTAAATCTTACCTCCTTTTTCTCCGTGGCCGAGGTGAGGTGGCACCGTTCACCACCCTCTCTCTCCCACACACATGCCTCGCAAGCCTTCATCCGCCCATCGATCCTGTCCGAGCCCACACTGCATCCTGAAGGCTCTCATAGTCGTGTCTGAGGAGAAGGTTGATTGGACATAATAAAGTAATTACTGAAGTGATTATGTAATATCATCTTGAAGACATGGGAGTCTGGATGACTCACGAGGAAAAGAGCGGGCGTGCCGTCCACCAGGGTGCAGTTGTAGTGGTACGGACGGGTCGTTCACCGCGGTGGTCCGTTACACGCCTCGGGTTTGTGGATGATCTGGATTTTCACCGTGTCGTTGGGGTTGTGAAGTCGATGACCAGAATGTCAAAGACCAGCACAAGCAGAAGGGGGAATGACGTCACCTGGACAGACCATATCAATTATTTAATCTGTAGTAACTCAGTTTTTACATAATATACAACATTTTGAAGAAAAGAAACAACCTATATATATAATTTATTATTCACAATGTGATTTGGGATTGAGATTTGAGATTTGAGAATTGGGGGTGGCAGTAGCTCTTCTGTAGGGAGTTGGGTTGGGAACCGGAGGTCACCGGTTCAAATCCTATATGGCCAAAGTATGGCAGTGGATTGGTAGCTGGGGAGTGCCTGTTTACTTCCTGGGCACCGCCAAGTGTTATTGAGCAAGGCACCAAACCCCCAACTGCTCGGGGTGCCTTTCTATGGGCAGCCCCCTCCCTCTGACATCTCTCCATTTAGTGATGTGGAGGAACTCAGCATGTGTGTGTAATAACCGCAGAGTGAAAACACTGTAATTCCCCTTGCGGGATTAATAAGTATACACTATTATAATATATAATGAAATTATACAAACATATTCTGTTCATATTGAGATGCACCTAAAGTATGACCATGAAAGTATGGCGACTCATTGTGTTATGTCATCATCTTTTCCTGACATTACATAGTTTAGTGTGATTAACAGGCTATTGCAAGGCTTGATCGTTGTCATTTAATCTCTAAATTAATTATTCAATATTTCTTATAAAGTCAAGACAAATGTGGAAAAACGTCATCACAATATTACCAGAGCCAAAGTCAAATCAATTTTGTATATTATATCAAATCCATTACTTTTTCCTGCTTTTAAGGGTTATTTTTCCAGAACCTTAGCACTGTGTCAATGTAATCAATTTAATTATTTGGACAGACCACGTACTGCAAGCTGCAATAAAGCTACAGTCACTCACCTGCTCCTTCCTCTCCTATGCCAGGTGTGGAGGGATGATGACCCTGCGCTTCTCCCAATGCAGACTCCCCAGCAGGGCCTGTCCTGCCTGCAATCACGTACCCCATCCCGATGTAGGTGTTGTATGTGCTGTTCCTCTGGTAGCTGTTGGTAGTAACAAGAATAGCTTCATTTAAAAAAAATAATGTGGCTTTCATTAGAATTATACTTAAAGGTCCCACGACATGGTTTGTCTTTAGATGCCTATATAGGTCTTAGTGGTCCCCTAAAACTGTAACTGAAGACTCTTTTTAAAATTAAGCCTTGGTGCAGAATTGCAGCCACTAAACCAGTCCCACAACGAGGTTTCCTTAATCGAGAGAACACTACAAATGGCTGTAATATAACTGGCAACTGAGTACAGCTTGATGTCAGTGTGACCTGGGCTCACCTGGTGTCAAAGGTGACTCCGTTCAGGAAGGTACCATTGGTTGGTACCGGACGTAATCCCCAACCACAGACTTGCGTGTGCACGACCCGGCACCACCTGGTTCTCGATGGTGAGGTTATCCTTTGGGTTATGAATGCAGCCAAGAGGACGTCAAACACCGGGTCGCCTGGGAGGGAATCTCTGTACTGGTGAGCAGAGGGTTGAGAGTTTCAAACTTCAACTAACCGACATCTTAGCAACATCAACATGAAAGACATGTATTATTTATTTACCTTAGAAAGGATACTTACAGTTCAGTTATTACTTTATTTTTAAAACGAGTGAGGACTGACCTCCACAAAGATTGAGAGGTGTAACTAAAACTACTGTGGATGTACAGTATGTAACCACGCTAGACCTCGGACCATCTCAGTACTTTGCCGAGCTCAGGGGGAAAGCAAAGGATGCTTAGAGTTACACACACCAACAAATTAGAATCACAGCTAAATATGGAAATTTAGTTTATTTAAAAAAAATAAAAAAAACAGATGCTAAAGTAACTAAACTGACTAAATACGGATACATAGATATTTCAATGTATTTATATGTTATGCGTTTTGTCTACTGTCACTTTTTAGTAAGTAAGATTTGACACCCTCTAAAGGCATTGCTCTATAGCGCTACTAGTGGAATAAAAAAATTCCACAGGGCAGCTTTAATTGCTATGGCGTAAAATGATGTTCTATGATATGCATTTTATTGATAAGATGTATTTGGGGGTTTGCCTGTTGATTCCTTGCAATGTTATTTATTCTCTGACCTCTAATTCCCTGGTGTTTGGAGAAGCAGTGTCGGTTGCCAAGCAGGAACACAAATCCACCCTCGCCTCTCTTTAGCCCTTTTAGGTAACCATTATTTCTGCTTACCTATCTTCTCTCTCCGTAGGCTTTGAAGGGCGGGATGACGATATTTCTGACTCTCCCACACACATGCCCAGCAGGCCTTCATCCGAACCTTAACCAGCCAACCCTCACCCACTAAGGAGTTGTGGGTCTGCTTCCTGTGAGCTACGTACAGTAGGGCTCATACAAGCGTAAAGTCAAAACACACAACATACCTGGATGACAGTAAACATAACAAAGCTGTCAATTGCTTCAAACAACAACCTCTTCGCTGACTTTTTATTTACTGTATTAGTATTTTTAGGGTTACAACTGCTCTCACTCTCTATATTGTTTCATTAAAAGGTCAAATTTTGTTAGAGCACTTTGGACGCCAACAGTCGTCCGGGCCAATAATTACCTGGAGTCGAAGACGGTGCCGTCGAGCAGAGTGCCGTTGAAATGGTAGCGCACAAAGTCAGTGCGCATCACCGAGCGTTGGCAGTCTTTGGGAGTGGTGATGGTTTTGGTGACAACCAGGTCGGCTTTGTTCCACAGATCAACAGATGGATTCAAATACCAGGGTGCATCTGGAGGAACCACGTCGCCTTAAACATGTTAGTTACTGTGTGTTATTACACAGCAAAGACATCAGTGTTAAGAACATTTTAGAAAAACACCACTATAATCCAAATCCACCTTAGTGAAAGCTTGGGAAATTACACCTAGTGGTTATTTCTGTAAATGACCACCCCAGTTGAAACATGATGTTGGGATATGGTTGTAATGCCGTAAAGATCACTCAAACATCTGGGTATAGCCATGCTGCTGGTACTTATTGTGCTATCCACATGGTAATAATTGAAATACGATATATCAATACAGTTTTAGCCATGCAGCAGCATGGCTCATAGCATGTTGGTCTGTGAATTTAGTGATTCCTGCTTTTCATCACAGCATGTCACTTTTTCCACTATTATGAATATCTCAACATCTACAGGATGGATTGACCCACAATTTGGATACAGGGATTCATGGTCCCCAGTGGACTTAGCCTACTGACTGGTGATACACTAGCGCCACCATGAGGTTAGGTTTGGTGATCACTTCGGATGCATCACCGGCCAACATTTTGCTAATACATTTTTTTATTATGATAACATGCTAAACTTAAATGGTGAACATGGAACATTACATTACAACACTGTGCCTAAAGTACAGCCTTAGCCCATCGACAGTGTTTGTATAATTACTTCTCACCGCCAGGGGAGGGGGTGGGGATGAACAAGTAACTGCCACATAGACAACATAGAGCCTTCGGGGGCCCTGAAGTTCAGGGGCCCCCTGAAACTTAAATATCACTCCTGATTTCTGTAGAAAAACTGCTGTGCCCATCGAGTTAGTTCAAAACATCCTTTTAATGTTAAACGATTGTATTAAGCAGTATTCAATTTGCATTTACCTGCACCGGTGCTTCCATAGGCCGGTGGGCGGGACAGTGATTGTTCGCGCTCATTCACACACATGCCCTGCAGACCTTTATCAATGCCAGCGAAGCGGCCTCCCCGAGCAGGCCCACCTTCGCGTCTCCTCTCTGATGGCTGTGAGGGGAAATAAAACGTTACAACAGACCGAGGAAATGTCAGAAGTGGGTCAACTTTAAGAGGATGTAAGCTCTGGGGGTGGGGGGGGGGACGCAGGACTACGTTTGTAGAAGATGCGTGAGATAGACGTAGGCCTATATTAATAAAGTATTGCAAACTGATGACGTTACATGCATTAATCTTTTATTTACTTTTCTGAACCAACACAACCCTAACTGCATCGAGTTTTATGGCGTTCGCAGCACAATTCCCATTTTGAAAGCAAAGAAAACAAAAGTAAAATAAATCGTTTCGATTACAGATCAAATGCGTTTTAGTTTAGCCTACCTCGAATCAAAGGTTTTCCCTTGACAAATGTGGCGTTGTAGTGATAGCGAACATAATCATCTCCTCTTTCGCTTCTCTCGCACAGATTTTGGGATGAAGGCTCTGTCCACGAGTACATCTCCTAACACGGACTGGGATTACATTCCACGGAGACCACGTAGTGAAGGAAAATACAACGCAGCAGGCAAACATGTTTAAATTATAGAAGGATTCAAAACAACAAACAATAAAAGCCACAAAATAGATAAACGTAAGGCTAAGTTGTCTGCGCTCTTTTCGCAGAGGGCCGAGGCTGCATGTGGATCAGGGCAGCGGTGTCTGAATGCTGTAACGTGGACAATCTCCAGGCTGCAGTGAGGACTTTTTACCAGAGGGAGGAATGTCGGAGTTGGAAATGGGAAGCGCCTCCGTCGAGTTAACCACATACGCAGTACTACTTCCTTTGAAAAAATAAAATAAAACCCAATAAAGAATGAACAGAACTATTCAAAACGTCTTTTTTTGCAGTTTTAATTCAAATCATCTTTCTAATACATATATGTGTATGTAATCTTTTTTTTAACGCAGGCCTTTTTTGAGGTCGAAAATTATGACTGGATTGTTTTTTTTGTTCTTTATTTAAAAATTGCCCATTTTCACTTTTTTTTTGAAAACAAAGTCGCCGATCGTTATGGGAGTCTTGACTCTTCATCACTTTTGTAGATCACAAAGAGACCGCTCTCTGGATCAGCCTCTCGGAGCCGTAAGTGGCCCAAGATAGCCCCCAAAGTTTCAGCTTTTCCATTAATGCCGTGAAGATTTCTGAAATAGAAGAGCAAGTCGCGACGAAGAGTATTATAAAGTCCATTCTGCAGGGAATTTGCATCCTGTCAAGCTCCATGTCAAGAATAACCCAAACTATTGTGTGGGCAAACAAAGAATGCTAAAAGACAAAAATAAGCCTCTAATCCGTTACATTACACAGAACACAGTATATTTTAATAATAAAACCCGATAGAATCATTCCTAACGATGGGACTTAGGTTTATCTCATCTGATGTTTTAATAATTATATTTGTTGAAAGTGAACCGCATTCGTGAGCAATCACCAGAACAATAGGACAATGCCACAAGCGGTCCACTTTTACGCTCGCTTCTTGTGCCAAACATAGAACAGACAGTGTGTGTCAGCTGTAGAAACCTGAGGCAGTACCTCGGAAAGGCCTAATCCCGGAATTCCCCAGACACCCTAAGCACTTCAGCAGACCACCACACAGACACAGGAAACCAACAGGAGCAGACCGACGAAGCAGCTATGGCATTTCATCTTATCATGATTGCATTTGCGCTAAAGGAGACGCTTTGTTGACGTCGCTTTGTTTGACCTTAGTCTTTATGACAGCCGCGCAATATGAAAACTCAATTTCAGAAATTTCCCCAAAGAGGAGCTCATGCCCCTCGCCACTGCGTATGGATGGCTTTAGACAATGCGCAGCAGAAGTGGACGGAGTCGATCACGCATTTGGAATTGAGTTTGCGTTTGCACCGGCTTCTTAAAGAGAGTGTAAGATACTGCATGCTGCACTGCGATAGTAGCAAACGCGAAGAACCGTCCTTACAGAAAGCCGGGACCTCCACTTCTACTGGCACTTATGATGACAGCGTCCTGTCAGAAGAAGTGCAGAGCTCATTTCCCCGCGCTGCAGCTCCATCCTCCCGGCAGAGAGATCTTGGAGGATTTCAGCAGAAGATCTCCCTACAGACACCTGCACTTTGCATACGCCGGGTGAGACACACATGTCGTCCCTGAAAGATGTTCAACCTTAAAGGACGTTTTTAAACAAAATTGATTGAATCATTTGCAAGAATAAATTAACCCAATGTACATATAATTTACTGGCTCAGGGCGGTTATGATCACTTTGTCTTTTTCCAGTCCTCTATACTTAAAACTAGCAAAGGCAAAGTGCCCCAAATACCATAATACAGGTTTATTAGGTTTATTAGAATGAACTAACTTATAGTCTGGCTTTTATATTTCACAGTTAACTTCTAGTATCATACCCAGTTTAAGAGAAACAAAATCAGTGTTTTTCTTCAGTTGAATGACCTGCAGGGCTGTCCCATGTGCCTACACCTACCTCCAGAAGAACCCAGAAGACCAGGAGATGAGCCAGCTGATGGAGAAGTACAAGAGCCAGTACGACCTGAGTGGTTACCTCATGACCCGAGGAACAGCCATATGAGGTGCAGACACCTAGCCTCGGTCCTTCATTAAAAAAAACTGTTCTGTTGAGTATCAACAGCATAATGGAGTTACACAGTTTAACACTGACTAACAGCATTAAAAATCTTCCCATCTCAGCTTCTGAAGTGAAAAACTGGATCAATAATGTCCTTTCTAGGCCTCCTTCTGAGAGGAGTGAAACTCCATCAATTCAGGTGAATACAGCAGCAGTGTTGACACATGGAGGAAGCTCTGGGCTCTACCTCCAGGAGTGATCTCTGTCGCAGACTGTGAAGGGATCTGTCAACTTCCACCACACAGTGACTTCTATGCAGTCATAGCAGGTTAGTATGCTGTGAACGTATAAAAATGAATAGAAACCATTCTAGAGCAGAAGAGACGAAAAATGGATTTAAGATGAAACTTAACAATTGGAAGGAAATATTTTACTTTTCTAACCCACACTTCCTTTGTCTGTCAGCATTAGTTACTATTTAACACAAAAAGACATAACAAGCATATAAAATACAACAATTGTTATAGATTAACCAGTGGTTCCCTACCTTTTTGGCATTAGAGTCCTTACAAGAGTAAAGCATCTAGTTGGGTTCCCATTGTCTAGGTTTCAGTGTCAGTTGTTTTTCTTCTTTCCTCTCTAATAAAAACGTCTAACATTCCTCAGATTTGTCTTGTGATCCTTTGGAGGGACACGACCCTATTTGGCAACCCAGAACTAAACTATGTAGTAAATAAAACTAGCTTCACCTGATACATACTAAATATCAGTTACAGGGGCTATTTCTTTGGAAAAATTGTATTTTATTAGGTATGATTTAAAAACAGAACATTACTTTTTTTTTTTACTTAAGTAAAGGGTCTGAATACTTCCACCCTTCTCTGGTTTCATTGTATTACTAAATAATAGATAATCTCTGCTCTTCTTTTCACAGAGGTTTCGTTGACTATTACAATGTAAGCTGACGTGTGAAGAAAACTTGCTGCTAACATTGGGGGTTATTTTGTGGAGAAATTTGTGGCCACTGTTTACCACTACCTCCAGTATGCCTATTATAGTGTAAGTTTACAACTACTGCAAGTGAGCTTTCCATCACGCTCTTGAATGATAAACACTCATCTGAGTAATCCGCTGTTTTTCTGACCAGTAAACGATGGCCACAGTGCGTTCCCTGTGTCTACAGTCTACTTCCTTTTTGAACCCGAGACCAGTCATGAAGCAGAACCTGCTGTATTATAAACCCACAGTGAACAGTGGGGCCTTCAGCACAACCACTTCACACCACCAGGATGGTGAAGGAAATATCACGGTTCTAACTCAACCGCTCTATTTGTATTAAGCCAAGAGTTTTATTGAACAAAATAACTCTCAAAAACAGGAACTTATAATTTTTTAACCCCACCCAAAAAGCAGCTAAGTAACCACAGACAGTTTGCCTTCGCTTGCCATTTGTACTATAACAACACTGCACAGCAAGAACATAGCAAGATAAAAACTTAAACTGTTAAATTAGAGACAAATGGTAAGTTCACCTAACTGTTTCACGTACTAAATGAATAAACTGCTGTGCCTGCTGAAGGCCACTAATTAAACATTTGTTCTCTGCTACTTTGAAGCAGCAGCTGGGACAATCAGAATGTGAGTTGTTTCTCATACTCTTGTCTGTGTTTATGATGTGTCTCCGTTTAACAGGAAGCTCTCAAACATTCACCACACCGTCACTCAAAAGCAATGCTTCTATCGGCAAAGAATACTTAGAGTTGGATGACGAGGTAAGAGGAAAAATCATTACTTTTAAAAGTGCATGTAATTTCCCAAAATGAGGGGAAAAAACCTTGAATGACTTTAACTAGCGCTGCTATCTTTAGGCCAAGAAGACAAAAGGTTGTCAGCCAAATGTTGTAAAAAAAGCAAACTTAAAGAAAACTCTTTTACTCAGGATTTTTTTGGACAGAGGAAGCTGCACTTTTTGCCCGGAGTCTCCCGATGTCGAGTTTGAAGAAATGGGAGACTACGAGGAATCCTTCTACGCTGACGGGGCAGCCAAAGGGCAAAGGAGATGCGGGAGTCAGATATCTGAAGAGACCTGAGAGGGATTACAGCTGATGGAAAATGTCAGTGTGATCATTAGTCAGTCAGTCAGTCATTTTAGAGATTAAAATACCCACAAAAAGAAATGCTGTTTTTTTTAAGATTACGTTTTATGTGCTATCTGTCCTCACAGTTTGGATGATTATTCTCATTTGTATCTGTGTTTTTAAGAAATAAAAAAGTCTATAACTGTTTTCACACGTGCTCGAGGGTTTAACAAATCAACAAGTTCACAAATGAAAATTATATCAGTGGAGTAAAATACTGTCATTACCATACAGATGATGGAAACCTATATACACACACACACAAATAAAAGGTAGATTACTTGGCAATTCAAACAAAATTTTTCACAATTATAGAAGCATTGTATTTACTAAAATTTATCTTAAAAACTTTAATCCTGTGAGACTAACGATGTGACTTCCATGTGGGATGGGTGTGAATGGGAGGTGGAGGGTGGGGGTGTTGGCCTCGACCAATAGTGAAGTTTGTGATATGTTATAACTTCGCTAGACCAGTAACACATTTTTGACAATGAAATGCTGTTAATTTTAGTGGTCAACTGTGTGACATTACCGTAATTATTTTAGTGTTAATCAGGGTATATTTACATGTTAATGGAACTATTACAGTATTGTGAGTTTCTTGGAAAATGTTCATGAGCAATTTTAACAGCAGATGTACAAAACCTTTAGGCGCAACTTGTGTGTTCAGTTAACTGAACATGAAAAAAAATTAAAGAGTCTTGCCAGCACTGCAAGGCGGTACTGAGTCACAGCGATGTTGAGCTAAATGCTAATGCTAGGCTGGCAACAGCACAGCGTGGCAATCTAACAGGCTGAGGTTAAGCAGAGCTAAAAGATATAAACGCTATCCAGATGTAAACTGTTTCCACACAGCATCCTGCATAACTACCATTTTATTTATTTTTTTACTTGATTATAAACGACACACGTCCAATGGAACACACAGTCATGGTTATTCAGATATGTTTTAATATGTAATTTGAATATACAACAATAAGAGTATTTACATTATAAGCTATACTGTTACCTTCCAGTGAGACTAAACAATGTTGACTTCCATGTGTGAATGGGGCCAAAATCCTTTGATAAGTTCAACTGCAATGTGCGGTAAACACAGTTTGACCTGAGCTTTCAGCCAAGTCTGTCCTTGAGCATAGATTTATTCAGCATGTAACGGAATTAAGAACATTAAAGGATGCACATTGACATTTTAAAAAACATTGCTGTTTTAAGCATCTTCTTTGTCATTAGGAATGTCAAAGCTTTTTTTTCATGTTTTAGAGGCAGAGAAAATGTCGACGTATTCCCTAATGCTACTGCAGGTTCATTGGCATGAGTGAACGTGGGGTCTCTCTTTGCGGCACCTGTGCTATTGTGCAGTGCTTTTAATTATTTCGTGAAAACCAAGCTTCACAAGCAGTCTTTGTACATACGGTACTACCAATCACAGGAG
>NC_045753.1:17943491-17961853 GCF_008692095.1 Etheostoma spectabile
GCGGCACTTCAGGTCAATTTGTACACAAGCAACAAGACTTTTGTCAGGGACTGTACTATACTATGACTCTAATGACTGTTTTTGACTTTTTTGACATACTATACTATGACTTTTTTTACTTTTTTGACATACTATACTATGCCTTTTTTTGACTTTTTTGACATACTATACTATGACTTTTTTGACATAGATAATGTGACTTTTTTCAACTTTTGTCAACTCTATACTATGACTTTAATTACTTTTTTCAACATATTTACTAGGACGTATTCATGACTTTTTTTGAAATACTAGTCCATGAATTTGTTATGACTAGGACTTTTTTTATGACTTTTTTTTTTTACTACCTTGATATGACTTTTTTGACTTTTTCAACATACTATGACTTTTTTTTTTTTTTTTTTTACTTTTTCAACATTTCGAGATACTTTTGACTTTTTTCAACAAGCTATGCTGTGACTGTTTTTGACATAGTATAATGTGACTTTTTAAAAACTTTTTTCAACATACTATACTATGACTTTTTTGACATACTATATGCTAGGACTTTTTATGACTTTTTTAAACATATATGCTATGACTTTGAACTTTTTTTCCCGACATACTACAACTTTTTTTGACTTTTTTCAAAAGACAATACTATGACTTTTTTATTTTTTTGACATACTATAACATAACTTTTTTGTCATACTATACTATGACTTTTTATGACTTTTTTTTCAACATACTATACTATGCATTTGTTTTACCAATAATGTTCAACAATTATACATCCATAAAAATGTGTTTCTATCAAGGCTTTATCATTTCTTGGTGATATCTGGCCTCTCTGGCCTCCTATTGAGAGGATCTGGGTATGCAATTGCCCAGGCCTGAATATACACCTTGATTGGCATGATGTATAGTCTAACATTCCAGAAGTATCAAGCAATCCAGACCATCATTAGATTCATTACAATTTCATTCATAGGACATATCTCACCCCTGTGAAAATGCATCACAGTAAAATAATTAACAGCCCTTTATGCACTTTCTGACAAACACTGCTGCTGCCTGCTCTCGTCCACTTTACAGGCGTGGCGCAGCTCATCTCAAACAAGCCAAATGGCACGCTGCCTCCTTGATGACATTCAGATCCAACCAACCAGGAAACAGTGACATACTGTACTATACTATGACTTTATTCCGAAATGTTATCCAAGCATTTTAGTACATTTTTATGACAAAATATTTAACAACTTTTCTTTTGCATACTAAACATTTACTTCTTTCAACTTATAGTATTAATTAAATTATTTTTTTCAATATACTATGACTTTTTTCTATATGCAATACTGTTACGTTTTTACTTTTTCAACATACTATGACTTTTTAAATACCTTTTTTGACATACTAGACTGACTTTTTTTTAAAAACTTTTTTCAACGTATTGTACTAAGACTGTTTTGCCATACTATATTACAACTTATTTTGACATTACTTTTTTAGTAAGTAGTTTAAACGTAGTTTAGTCGTAAAAAGCATGTTTATTTACAAAGTAATTAGTAAGTCATAGTATGTTGAAAGAAGTCAAAAAGATCATAGTATAGTATGTCAGTCAGTAAAAGTCCTAGTATAGTATGTTGAAAAAGTATTTGTTGAAAAGAGTCAAAAAGTCGTAGTGTAATATCTCAAAAAAAAGTCACAGTAAAATGTGGACATTTATCAAAAAAGTCAGTTTGTCAAAAAAATATTCATAGAATAGTATGTCCAAAAAGTCTTTGTTATTGTATAAATATGTCCAAAAATTGTAAGATTAAGTACAAGTAATTGTCATGAAGTAAAAAAGTCCGTAAAGAATGTTGAAAGTCTTGAAAAAGTCATTGAGAAAAAATGTTTCAAAAAGTCTTAGTATAGTGTCAAAAAAGTCAAAATGATTCAAAAAGTCATAGTACAAATATGTCATGCTTTTATAAATGTATAACATAGTATGTCGTAAAGAATGTTAAAAGTCATTGTATAAAAAGTTGAAAAAAGGCCAGAATGTCAATTTTTTTTATTTAAAAGTCATAGTATAATTTGTCAAATGTCATTGTATAGTGTTATGAAATAGTAATTTATGGTATGTCGAAAGTCTTTAAGAAGTCATAGTGTAGAATGTCAAAAAGTTTAAAAAAAAATAATAAGAGTATAGTATGTCAGGGGGAAAAACATTCCATGAGATCCTATAATATGAAATAGTTTTTATGCCTTAAGATTTTTTCCTGGCTGCATCTCGCACCAAAAAGTGAAGCGTTAAAATGTTTTGGTATAGGCACCTCTCTTTTTGTCATAAATACACGTGCAGTTATTTCAGATGTCAGACGTTTTCTTACAAACAGTTTAATTCATGTGACTTTCAAGGACAAATAAAAGGTGCTTGCTTGTTTTGAAAATATTTTTGAAATAAATCTATAAAAAACAAACAATCATACAACACAGAAATCCACAAAAAATAGCCTTTGCAATATTTTCTTGTCGTTTAAGAAGACTGTCCAATGTGGTATAGAAAGTTTTAAACCATGATGATGTATGGAAAAAGTCTCTCGTTGCTTGTTTTTAAGGTGTTGGGGTCGATCCCTGAGAGAATAGAAGCATTTGTCCTCATTACAACTCCTCATGCCTCCCAGCTTCCCTTTCCTTGTCCTCATCAACCTTCAGTTTGAGCTCATCAGCCGTGATCACCCCGTCTTTGTTGCGGTCCTGGTTGTGGAACATGTCGGTAATAACGTGCTCCATGATTTGTCCGGGCTTTATGCGACCTTTGCCCTCCGCCACCTGCAGCTTGATGAACTCCCCAAACTAGAATGCGTCAAGAGATAAAAGAGCATCATTGATCATTTTATGGCATACTATACAATTACGTTTGTGACATGACATAACATTCTATAACATTTTTAAATGTTATGACTGATGAGTTTATTTTTTATGGCATAATATATTATGAACTTCCTCCTGTCCTACTATACTTTGACTTCTTTTATTATATACTACCAGGGGTTCTCATGGTTTTGATATCAGAGTGCCAATTTAAGGTTGTCAGGGAGGACTCTTAGTTGAAATGGAATATTTTTACATTATGATATGGCTACTTTTAGTCAAGGAGAGGATCTGATTACTTCTTTGCACAGAAAATCTATAGTTTCCATTAAATAATTTGGTTAAATGTGTTAATTAAAAAGTTTTGGTGTTTCACAAGTTTCTTGTGAAATGAAATGAAAATAAAAAAATCTGCCATGTGAAATAATGTGGGTGGGGGAAATACTGTCAGCAACAAACGTACCTCCTCCTGTGGCACCTCTTTGTTCTTGTTGAAATCCAGGGCTGCAAAAAGGTCTGCAGGGCTATCCTCCAGCCACACAAACAGGTAACCAGGCGGAACTCCCTTCTCAAAGCTCACCAGTTCAATGTCAAAGACCAACACAGCACTGCCTGGCACACCAGTAGCTGACGAATAGAAAGCAAAAAAACACCGTTAACTGCTTTACCTCTTGGTATTTTAGTAAATTTAAACTTGAAAGCACAGGACTTAAAGAGGCTTTCAAGGGGGTTTGGAACTAAAATTATTATAAATTAAAACTATACTGTTATTGAGAGTATTGTAAATCTTACCTCCTTTTTCTCCGTGGCCGAGGTGAGGTGGCACCGTTACCACCCTCTTCTCTCCCACACACATGCCTCGCAAGCCTTCGTCCAGCCCATCGATCACCTTGTCCGAGCCCAGCACTGCATCCTGAAGGCTCTCATAGTCGTGTCTGAGGAGAAGGTTGATTGGACATAATAAAGTAATTACTGAAGTGATTATGTAATATCAGCGTTGAAGACATGGGAAGTCTGGATGACTCACGAGGAAAAGAGCGGCGTGCCGTCCACCAGGGTGCAGTTGTAGTGGTAGCGGACGAGGTCGTTCACCGCGGTGGTCTCGTTACACGCCTCGGGTTTGTGGATGATCTGGATGTTCACCGTGTCGTTGGGGTTGTGGAAGTCGATGACCAGAATGTCAAAGACCAGCACAGCAGAAGGGGGAATGACGTCACCTGGACAGACCATATACAATTATTTAATCTGTAGTAACTCAGTGTTACATTAATATACAACATTTTGAAGAAAGAAAAACCTATATATATATATTTATATATTTCACAATGTGATTTGGGATTTGAGATTTGAGATTTGAGAATTGGGGGTGGCAGTAGCTCAGTCTGTAGGGAGTTGGGTTGGGAACCGGAGGGTCACCGGTTCAAATCCCTATATGGACCAAAGTATGGCAGTGGATTGGTAGCTGGGGAGTGCCTGTTTACTTCCTGGGCACCGCCAAGGTGTTATTGAGCAAGGCACCAAACCCCCAACTGCTCGGGGTGCCTTTCTATGGGCAGCCCCCTCCCTCTGACATCTCTCCATTTAGTGCATGTGGAGGAACTCAGCATGTGTGTGTAATAACCGCAGAGTGAAAACACTGTAAATTCCCCTTGCGGGATTAATAAAGTATACACTATTATTAATATATAAATGAAATTATACAAACATATTCTGTTCATATTGAGATGCACCTAAAGTATGACCATGAAAGTATGCGACTCATTGTGGTTATGTCATCATCTTTTCCTGACATTAACATAGTTTAGTGTGATTAACAGGCTTATTGCAAGGCTTGATCGTTGTCATTTAATCTCTAAATTAATTATTCAATATTTCTTATAAAATGTCAAGACAAATGTGGAAAAACGTTCATCACAATATTACCAGAGCCCAAAGTCAAATCAATTTTGTATATTAATATCATAATCCAATTACTTTTTCCTGCTTTTTAAGGGGTTATTTTTCCAGAACCTTAGCACTGTGTCAATGTAATCAATTTAATTATTTTGGACAGACCACGTACTGCAAGCTGCAATAAAGCTACAGTCACTCACCTGCTCCTTCCTCTCCATATGCCAGGTGTGGAGGGATGATGACCCTGCGCTTCTCCCCAATGCAGACTCCCAGCAGGGCCTGGTCCATGCCTGCAATCACGTACCCCATCCCGATGTAGGTGTTGTATGTGCTGTTCCTCTGGTAGCTGTTGGTAGTAACAAGAATAGCTTCATTTAAAAAAAATAATGTGGCTTTCATTAGAATTATACTTAAAGGTCCCACGACATGGTTTGTCTTTAGATGCCTATATAGGTCTTAGTGGTCCCCTAAAACTGTAACTGAAGACTCTTTTTAAAAATTAAGCCTTGGTGCAGAATTGCAGCCACTAGAACCAGTCCCACAACGAGGTTTCCTTAATCGAGAGAACACTACAAATGGCTGTAATATAACTGGCAACTGAGTTACAGCTTGATGTCAGTGTGACCTGGGCTCACCTGGTGTCAAAGGTGACTCCGTTCAGGAAGGTACCATTGTAGTGGTACCGGACGTAATCCCCAACCACAGACTTGCGTGTGCACGACTCCGGCACCACCTGGTTCTCGATGGTGAGGTTATCCTTTGGGTTATGAATGTCAGCCAAGAGGACGTCAAACACCAGGGTCGCCTGGGAGGGAATCTCTGTACCTGGTGAGCAGAGGGTTGAGAGTTTCAAACTTCACACTAACCGACATCTTAGCAACATCAACATGAAAGACATGTATTATTTATGTTACCTTAGAAAGGATACTTACAGTTCAGTTATTACTTTATTTTTAAAACGAGTGAGGACTGACCTCCACAAAGATATGAGAGGTGTAACTAAAACTACTGTGGATGTACAGTATGTAACCACGCTAGACCTCGGACCATCTCAGTACTTTGCCGAGCCTCAGGGGGAAAGCAAAGGATGCTTAGAGTTACACACACCAACAAATTAGAATCACAGCTAAATATGGAAATTTAGTTTATTTAAAAAAAATAAAAAAAACAAGATGCTAAAGTAACTAAACTGACTAAATACGGAATACATAGATATTTCAATGTATTTATATGTTATGCTGTATTTGTGCTACTGTCACTTTAGTTAGTAAGTAAGATTTGACACCCTCTAAAGGCATTGCTCTATAGCGCTACTAGTGGAATAAAAAAAAATTCCACAGGGCAGCTTTAATTGCTATGGCGTAAAATGATGTTCTATGTATATGCATTTTATTGATAAGATGTATTTTGGGGGATTTGCCTGTTGATTCCTTGCAATGTTATTTTA
Source organism: Etheostoma spectabile (assembly GCF_008692095.1). Classification (NCBI taxonomy): domain Eukaryota; kingdom Metazoa; phylum Chordata; class Actinopteri; order Perciformes; family Percidae; genus Etheostoma; species Etheostoma spectabile. The sequence continues at coordinate 17,949,670 of NC_045753.1, forward strand.
TTTCTCTGACCTCTAATTCCCTGGTGTTTGGAGAAGCAGGGTTCGGTTGCCAAGCAGGAACACTAAATCCACCCTCGCCTCTCTTTAGCCCTTTTAGGTAACCATTATTTCTGCTTACCTGATCCTTTCTCTCCGTAGGCTTTGAAGGGCGGGATGACGATATTTCTGATCTCTCCCACACACATGCCCAGCAGGCCTTCATCCAGACCCTTAACCAGCCAACCCTCACCCACTAAGGAGTTGTGGGTCTGCTTCCTGGTGTAGCTACGTACAGTAGGGCTCATACAAGCGTAAAGTCAAACACACAACATACCTGGATGACAGTAAACATAACAAAGAGCTGTCAATTGCTTCAAACAACAACCTCTTCGCTGACTTATTTATTTACTGTAGTTAGTATTTTTAGGGTTACAACTGCTCATCACTCTCTATATTGTTTCATTAAAAGGTCAGAATTTTGTTAGAGCACTTTGGACGCCAACAGTCGTCCGGGCCATAATTTACCTGGAGTCGAAGACGGTGCCGTCGAGCAGAGTGCCGTTGAAATGGTAGCGCACAAAGTCAGTGCGCATCACCGAGCGTTGGCAGTCTTTGGGAGTGGTGATGGTTTTGGTGACAACCAGGTCGGCTTTGTTCCACAGATCCAACAGATGGATGTCAAATACCAGGGTGGCATCTGGAGGAACCACGTCGCCTGTAAACATGGTTAGATTAACTGTGTGTTATTACACAGCAAAGACATCAGTGTTAAGAACATTTTAGAAAAACAACACTATAATCCAAATCCACCTTAAGTGAAAGCTTGGGAAATTACACCTTAAGTGGTCTTATTTCTGTAAATGACCACCCCAGTTGAAACATGATGTTGGGATATGGTTGTAATGGCCGTAAAGATCACTCAAACATCTGGGTATAGCCATGCCTGCTGGTACTTATTGTGCTATCCACATGGTAATAATTGAAATACGATATATCAATACAGTTTTAGCCATGCAGCAGCATGGCTCATAGCATGTTGGTCTGTTGAATTTAGTGATTACCTGACTTTTCATCACCAGCATGTCACTTTTTTCACCTATTAGTGAAATATCTCAACATCTACAGGATGGATTGACACAAATTTGGATACAGGGATTCATGGTCCCCAGTGGACTTAGCCTACTGACTGGTGATACACTAGCGCCACCATGAGGTTAGGTTTGGTGATCACTTCGGATGCATCACCAGGCCAACATTTTGCTAATACATTTTTTTATTATGATAACATGCTAAACTTAAATGGTGAACATGGAAACATTACATTACAACACTGTGCCTAAAGTACAGCCTTAGCCCATCGACAGTGTTTGTATAATTACTCTCACCGCCAGGGGAGGGGGGTGGGGGATGACAAGTAACTGCCACATAGACAACATAGAGCCTTCGGGGGCCCTGAAGTTCAGGGGCCCCCTGAAAACTTAAATACTCACTCCTGATTTCTGTAGAAAAACTGCTGTGCCCATCGAGTTAGTTCAAAAACATCCTTTTAATGTTAAACGATTGTATTAAGCAGTATTCAATTTGCATTTACCTGCACCGGTGCTTCCATAGGCCAGGTGGGGCGGGACAGTGATTGTTCTGCGCTCATTCACACACATGCCCTGCAGACCTTTATCAATGCCAGCGATGAGCCGGCCCTCCCCGAGCAGGCCCACCTTCGCGTCTCCTCTCTGATGGCTGTGAGGGGAAATAAAACGTTAACAAAGACCGAGGAAATGTCAGAAGTGGGTCAACTTTAAGAGGATGTAAGCTCTGGGGGGTGGGGGGGGGACGCAGGACTACGTTTGTAGAAGATGCGTGTAGATAGACGTAGGCCTATATTAATAAAGTATTGCAAACTGATGACGTTACATGCATTTAATCTTTTATTTACTTTTCTGAACCAACACAACCCTAACTGCATCGAGTTTTATGGCGTTCGCAGCACAATTACCAACTTTTGAAAGCAAAGAAAACAAAAGTAAAATAAATGCGTTTCGAATTACAGATCAAATGCGTTTTAGTTTAGCCTACCTCGAATCAAAGGTTTTCCCGTTGACAAATGTGGCGTTGTAGTGATAGCGAACATAATCTCCCTCTTTCGCTTCTCTCGCACAGATTTTAGGGATGAAGGCTCTGTCCACGAGTACATCTCCTAACACGGGACTGGGATTACATTCCACGGGAGACCACGTAGTGAGGAGGAAAAATACAACGCAGCAGGCAAACATGTTTAAATTATAGAAGGATTCAAAACAACAAACAATAAGAAAAGCCACAAAATAGATAAACGTAAGGCCTAGAGTTGTCTGCGCTCTTTTCGCAGAGGGCCGAGGCTGCAGATGTGGATCAGGGCAGCGGTGTCTGAATGCTGTAAACGTGGACAATCTCCAGGCTGCAGTGAGGACTTTTTACCAGAGGGAAGGAATGTCGGAGTTGGAAATGGGAAGCGCCTCCGTCGAGTTAACCACAATACGCAGGAGTACTACTTCCTTTGAAAAAAATAAAATAAAATCCCAATAAAAGGAATTGAACAGAACTATTCAAAACGTCTTTTTTGCAGTTTTAATTCAAATCCTATTTCTAATACATAATATGTGTATGTAATCTTTTTTTTAACGCAGGCCTATTTTGAGGTCGAAAATTATGACTGGATTTGTTTTTTTGTTCTTTATTTAAAAATTGCCCATTTTCCACTTTTATTTTGAAAACAAAGTCGCCGATCGTTATGGGAGTCTTGACTCTTCATCACTTTTTGTAGATCACAAAGAGACCCGCCTCTCTGGATCAGCCTCTCGGAGCCGTAAAGTGGCCCAAGATAGCCCCCAAAGTTTCAGCTTTTCCATTAATGCCGTGAAGATTTCTGAAATAGAAGAGCAAGTCGCGACGAAGAGTATTATAAAGTCCATTCTGCGAGGGAATTTGCATCCTGTCAAGCATCCATGTCAAGAATAACCCAAACTATTTGTGGGCACAACAAGAACTGCTAAAAGACAAAAATAAGCCTCTAATCCGTTACATTACACAGAACACGTAATATATTATTAATAATAAAACCCGATAGAAATCATTCCTAACGATGGGACTTAGGTTTATCTCATCTGATGTTTTAATAATTATATTTGTTGAAAGTGAACCTGCATTCGTGAGCAATCACCAGAACAAATAGGACAATGCGCACAAGCGGTCACTTTTACGCTCGCTTCTTGTGCCAAACATAGAAACAGAGCAGTGTGTGTCAGCTGTAGAAACCTGAGGCAGTAGCCTCGGAAAGGCCTAATCCCGGAATTCCCACAGACCCCTAAGCACTTCAGCAGACCACCACACAGACACAGGAAACCAACAGGAGCAGACCGACGAAGCAGACTATGTGGCATTTCATCTTATCATGATTGCATTTTGCGCTAAAGGAGACGCTTTGTTGACGTCGCTTTGTTTGACCTTAGTCTTTATGACAGCCGCGCAATATGAAAACTACAATTTCAGAAATTTCCCCAAAGAGGAGCTCATGCCCCTCGCCACTGCGTATGGATTGGCTTTAGACAATTACGCAGCAGAGAAGTGGACGGAGTCGATCACGCATTTGGAATTGAGTTTGCGTTTGCACCGGCTTCTTAAAGAGAGTGTAAGATACTGCATGCTGCACTGCGATAGTAGCAAACGCGAAGAACCGTCCTTTACAGAAAGCCGGGACCTCCACTTCTACTGGCACGTTATGATGACAGCGTCCTGTCAGAAGAAGTGCAGAGCTCATTTCCCCGCGCTGCAGCTCCATCCTCCCGGCAGAGAGATCTTGGAGGATTTCAGCAGAAGATCTCCCTACAGACACCTGCACTTTGCATACGCCAGGGTGAGACACACATGTCGCATCCCTGAAAGATGTTCAACCTTAAAGGACGTTTTTAAACAAAATTGATTGAATCATCTTTGCAAGAATAAATTAACCCAATGTACATAATATTTACTGGCTCAGGGCGGTTATGATCACTTTGTCTTTTTCCAGTCCATCTATACTTAAAACTAGCAAAGGCAAAGTGCCCCGAAATAACCATTAATACAGGTTTATTAGGTTTATTAGAATGAACTAACTTGATAGTCTTGGCTTTTATATTTCACAGTTAACTTCTAGTATCATACCCAGTTTAAGAGAAACAAAATCAGTGTTTTTCCTTCAGTTGAATGACCTGCAGAGGGCTGTCCCATGTGCCTACACCTACCTCCAGAAGAACCCAGAAGACCAGGAGATGAGCCAGCTGATGGAGAAGTACAAGAGCCAGTACGACCTGAGTGGTTACCTCACTGACCACGAGGAACAGCCATATGAGGTGCAGACAACCTAGCCTCGGTCCTTCATTAAAAAAAACTGTTCTGTTGAGTATACACAGCATAATGGAGTTACACAGTTTAACACTGACTTAACAGCATTAAAAATCTTCCCATCTCAGCTTCTGAAGTGAAAAACTGGATCAATAATGTCCTTTCTAGGCCTCCTTTCTGAGAGGAGTGAAACTCATCAATTCAGGTGAATACAGCAGCAGTGTTGAACACATGGAGGAAGCTCTGAGGCTCTACCTCCAGGAGTATGATCTCTGTCAGGCAGACTGTGAAGGGATCTGTCAACTTCCACCACACAGTGACTTCTATGCAGTCATAGCAGGTTAGTATGCTGTATTTGAACTGTATAAAAATGAATAGAAACCACTTCTGAGAGCAAGAGAGAGCAAAACTGGATTTAAGATGAAAACTTTAACAATTGGAAGGAAAATATTTTACTTTTCTAACCCACACTTCCTTTGTCTGTCAGCATTAGTTACTATTTAACACAAAAAGACATAACAAGCATATAAAATACAACATATTGTTATAGATTAAACCAGTGGTTCCCTACCTTTTTGGCATTAGAGTCCTTACAAGAGTAAAGCATCTAGTTGGGTTCCCATTGTCATGTTTCAGATGTCAGTTGTTTTTCTTCTTTCCTCTCTAATAAAAACTGTCTAACAATTCCTCAGATTTGTCTTGTGATCCTTTGGAGGGACACGACCCCTATATTGGCAACCACAGAACTAAACTATGTAGTAAATAAAACTAGCTTCACCTGATACATACTAACATATCAGTTACAGGGGCTATTTCTTTTGGAAAAATTAGTATTTTTATTTAGGTATGATTTTAAAAACAGAACATTTACTTTTTTTTTTACTTAAGTAAAGGGTCTGAATACTTCCACCCCTTTCTCTGGTTTCATTGTATTACTAAATAATAGATAATCTCTGCTCTTCTTTTCCACAGAGGTTTCTGTTGACATATTACAATGTAAGCTGAAGTGTGAAGAAAACTTGCTGCCTAACATTGGGGGTTATTTTGTGGAGAAATTTGTGGCCACTGTTTACCACTACCTCCAGTATGCCTATTATAAGTGTAAGTTTACAACTACTGCAAGTGAGCTTTCCATCACCGCTCTTGAATGATAAACACTCATCTGAGTATCCGCTGTGTTTTTCTGACCAGTAAACGATGGCCACAGTGCGTTGCCCTGTGTCTACAGCTACTTCCTGTTTGAACCCGAGGACCAGGTCATGAAGCAGAACCTGCTGTATTATAAAGCCCACAGTGAACAGTGCGGCCTTCAGCACAACCACTTCACACCCAGGATGGTGAGAGGAAATATCACGGTCTAACTCAACCGCTCCTGATTTTGTATTTAAGCCAAGAGTTTTATGTGAACAAAATAACTCTCAAAACAGGAACTTATAATTTTTTAACCCCACCCAAAAAAGCAAGCTAAGTAACCACAGACAGTTTGCCTTCGCTTGCCATTTGTACTATAGTAACACTGCCACAGCAAGAACATAGCAGAGATAAAAACTTAAACTGTTAAATTAGAAGACAAATGGTAAGTTCAACCTAACTGTTTAACAGTACTAAATGAATAAACTGCTGTGCCTGCTGAAGGCCACTAATTTTAAACATTTGTTCTCTGCTACTTTGAAGCAGCAGCTGGGACAATCACTGAATGTGAGTTTGTTGTTCTCATACTCTTGTCGTGTGTTTATGATGTGTCTCCGTTTAAACAGGAAGCTCTCAAACATTACAACCACACCGTCACTCAAAAGCAGATGCTTCTATCGGCAAAGAAGTACTTAGAGTTGGATGACGAGGTAAGAGGAAAACTACATTACTTTTAAAAAGTGCATGTAATTTCCCAAAAATGAAGGGGAAAAAAACCTTTGAATGACTTTAACTAGCGCTGCTATTCTTTAGGCCAAGAAGACAAAAGGTTTGTCAGCCAAATGTTGTAAAAAAAGCAAACTTAAAGAAAACTCTTTTTACTCAGGATTTTTTTGGGACAGAGGAAGCTGCACTTTTTGCCCCGGAGTCTCCCGATGTCGAGTTTGAAGAAATGGGAGACTACGAGGAATCCTTCTACGCTGACTGGAGGCAGCCAAAGGGCAAAGGAGATGCTGGGGAGTCAGATATCTGAAGAGACCTGAGAGGGATTACAGCTGATTGGAAAATGTCAGTGTGATCATTAGTCAGTCAGTCAGTCATTTTAGAGATTAAAATACCCACAAAAAGAAATGCTGTTTTTTTTAAGATTACGTTTTATGTGCTAATCTGTCCTCACAGTTTGGATGATTTATTCTCATTTGTATCTGTGTTTTTAAGAAATAAAAGAAAGTCTATAACTGTTTTCACACGTGCTCGAGGGTGTAACAAATCAACAAGTTCACAAATGGAAAATTTATATCAGCTGGAGTAAAATACTGTACATTACCATACAGATGAGTGAATAACCTATATACACACACACACAAATAAAAGGTAGATTACTTGGCAAATTTCAAAACAAAATTTTTCACAATTATTAGAAGCATTGTATTTACTAAAATTTATCTTTAAAAACTAGTAATCCTGTGAGACTTAACGATGTTGACTTCCATGTGGGAATGGGGTGTGAATGGGAGGTGGAGGGTGGGGGTGTGGCCTCGACCAATAGTGAAGTTTGTGAATATGTTATAACTTCGCTAGACCAGTAACAACATTTTTGACAATGGAAAATGCTGTCAATTTTAGTGGTAAACTGTGACATTACCGTAATTATTTTTAAGTGTTAATCAGGGTTATATTTAACATGTTAATGGAACTATTACAGTATTGTGAGTTTCTTGGAAAATGTTCATGAGCAATTTTAACAGCAGATGTACAAAACCTTTAGGCGCAACTTGTGTGTTCAGTTAACTGAACATGAAAAAAAATTAAAGAGTCTTTGCCAGCAGCTCTGCAAGGCTGTACTGAGTCACAGCGATGCGTTGAGCTAAATGCTAATGCTAGGCTGGCAACATGCACACAGTGGCAATGCTAACAGGCTGAGGTTAAGCAGAGCTAAAAGATATAAACTGCTATCCAGATAGTAAAACAGTGTTTCCACAACAAGCATCCTGCATAACTACCATTTTATTTATTTTTTTACTTGATTTATAAAACAGACACACGTCCAATGGAACACACAGTCATGGTTATTCAGATATGTTTTAATATGTAATTTAATATACAACAATAAGAGTATTTACATTATAAGCTAATACTGGTTACCTTCCAGTGAGACTAAACAATGTTGACTTCCATGTGTGAATGGGGCCAAAATCCTTTGATAAGTTCAACTGCAATGTGGCGGTAAACACAGTTTGACCTGAGCTTTCAGCCAAGTCTGTCCTTGAGCATTAGATTTCATTCAGCATGTAACGGAATTAAGAACATTAAAAGGGATGCACATTGACATTTTAAATAAGACAATTTGCCTGTTTTAAGCATCTTCTTTGTCAATTAGGAATGTCAAAGCTTTTTTTTTTCATTGTTTTAGAGGCAGAGAAAATGTCGACGTATTCCCTTAATGCTACTGCAGGTTCATTGGCAGTGTAACTTGGGTCATCTCTTGCGGCACCTGTGCTATTGTGCAGTTCTTTATAATTATTTCGTGAAACCAAGCTTCACAAGCAGTCTTTGTACATACGGTAATACCACTCACAGGAGGACATCTTCTAAACCTTTAAGATTTTAGACTCTCAGATGTCCAGAGAGGATAAATGGAGTGAGTGATGCGCATGAAAGCTGCGGAATACAACTTTTCATTGTAAAGGGAGAAAATTCTTCTAACACATTTTTTAAATGAGCAAATTTATTGCTTATCATATGGATCTGTTCAGTCAGAAATGAATTATCTGACACCATTTAAAGATGAAGCACATTTGAGATTGACATTTCTACTATTACCTCAGCCTGACTGAGCACATAGAAGCCAAATTATAATGTATATGGATGTGTGTCATTGAAGGATATCCTGTGTTAAATCTGAGTTTGGATATCTGTGTCATAATTCCGCAGCTTGAAAATCTCTTTGAGGCATATACGGAATATACAACACAAGCACATTTTTCTCTTGTAGCCCAAATGATCAGGCATTCTAGTATTTTAGAAACCAAGAGGTGCTCAAACTTCCCTAAACTGCAAAGATTAAAATCGTCTTTAGCCAATTAAATCTTCAAAAATGAGCAGTTTTTACGCTGAGAGGTTGAAAGAGTCTTTTCTCTCCAGACTTGTGCTTCCATTCAGAGCGGCAGTGAGTCACTGCTGTCTAAATGAGTCAACCTTATTATACACTATGTACATCAGCACCCATGTTCAGCATACTTGTATGCATATTAGTTGCATGTGGTATTATCATACAGCGGAATAAAAACATTCGGTGTGTAGTACTGAAAAGTACTTGGATGTCATCGACACAGACACACAACTAGCTTCCTTGCAGGCCTGAGCTATACATTCATACATTAATGCATATTATGTAGAAGCATTAAATTAGTATGGATTACTGTTTGATAATGAAAGGCAGCATAATAGGAGAAAGTGTGACTATTACTGTGGAATGTAAATGTAAAGAATAATCCTCAATTAGACAAATAAAATGTCAACATTCACTATTTGGTGATTTATACACTTCTATTGCAGTTTAAGTCACACCACTGAGAGGAGGTGTGTGTTCTCCATGAGGTTAAATATGTTTTAAAACAGAACACTTCCCAAGAAAGTCCAAACTAGGAAAAGAACATAGCCTTCTTCCATGAAATCACTTAAAGGGGTTAAGTTATGTCCATATGGCAGAAGATCAGCTGTAACCAATGGAAGGGACAAGAAAACCGAAAGGTTGAGTAAACACACTTAAGTCAAGGGCTGTGTGTGTAAGTCCTGCAAGGACATAAATGAAGCAAAAAAATAATAATCTCAACCTGACAATCTCAGACAGTCTTTCAGATCTGGTAGGAATGTGTTTAAAAAATAATAATTAGTCTTTCCAAGAGGTGAATACAAACAGTGTTATTAAAATCAGAAAAGGAAACCGGAAAAGACGAAAGGATCGGAAGTGCAAGACATCTTTGTTTTGTCTCCTCAGAATGGACTGGACACAGTGTAAGGAAGACAGGACAGCAAAGAGATACGACTCAACCCGAGGATCTGGAAATGAAGAGAAATGTAGAGGAGAAAAAAGATGAGGAGATAAGAAGGGGAAAGATGAAAAGAGAAATATTGAGGAATCGGACAGAATAGATAAGTGGCTAAGCTGTATTAAAACATGGAAAAGACTGATCAGGGCTGTATGGAAGAGGATTACGGCCACTGGTGAAAAATGTATGTGAGTTCCAACTTTATTCTCAGAATTCTAACAGTTTTTCTCAGAATTCTGAGATTAAAGTCAGATTTCTGACTTCTTTCTCTGAATTCTGACTTTTTTCTCTGAATTCTGACTTTTTTAAATTCTGAGAATAAAGTTAGAATTCTGAGAATAAAGTCAAAATTCTGACTTTAATCTCAGAGAAAAAAGTCAGAATTCTGACTTTAATCTCAGAATTCTGATTTTTTTTCTCAGAATTCTGAGATTAAAGTCAGAACTCACATAAATGTTTCACCAGTGGCCGTAATCCTCTTCCGTAGGGCTGCAATGAATGTTTCTTTTTATAATTACTTGTTTGGTTCATAAAACAATAAAAAACTCAAAATAAAAGTTCCATCACCATTTTCCTAGAGTTGGACATAGAGAATTCTTACATTTGAGAATCTGGAACCATCAAATGTTTGACAAAAAATGACCTTAACAATGAATTAATTAGCAAAATAGTTGCAGACTATTTTTCTTTTGATTGACTAATTGACTAGTCTTTGCAGCTGTGATGCAGACAGATCATAACAAAAATAAACAAAAAACAAAAACTTAAAGCGTTTTATTATTGAAAGTCTTATGAAATGGATATTACAAAGTCAACACTGCAGCTATATTCTATAAATGGCAGCCAAGTTAATGATAGGACATGCAGTACAAATAATAATGAAACAAGGATTTTAGAATATAAAGTTATTTTTCTAAAATAAAATTCAAAAATCATGATTGACTAATTGTGTATTGTAAAGGCCTATCTATGGAGGAGTATTGCAAACTAGCATATGCTATATAAATGCTGTGGTATGTGGCATTGCTTCATGCTATAAACGTGTCCCTTTACACATTAACATTATATATAAAACGTTTGAAAGATGAAAAAAGGCCATAAAGCAGGTGACGGATAAATGTGTGTGTGGGCTTAGAAATATCTTTAAGGTGCTCAGCGGAGAATTCTTATAAAACAGATGGCATTCTGTTGACATAATGAACAGTGATTCAAGGTGATAACATTTTCAGGATCATCACTGAAAGGCAGGCTCGTACCTTCCTCTTCGGATGTTTCTGGATCCGCAGTGAGGCAGGAACAAGATGGAGAGAGCAGACAAAAAGTGACAAGTGAAGTAGAAAGACAGGTGAGACCATCAACTGTTGTTTATGCGCAAGAAGCAGAGTGACAGAAAACAAAAACATGCAATGAGCCCAAGGCCTTAAAAGCAACGCATTAAAGAGGCTTATGAAACACCTGCATCTTTTGTTATCTAGAAACTCTACTACCAAGCAACTTACTGCAGTATCCAGGCAGATTTTACATAGTCATGAGATTAAGGAAAAAGATTTTAGTTGCAGACAAGTCTTTTTTAGTTTCTTTGCATTCTGCAGGCATGCCACAGCAAAGCTAACATGAGGCAAGGCAGCAGTGTAGAGTGAAGAAAGCAAACTGCAGAAAGAAGATCCAGTAATGCAGAGGGGAACGTGGAAAGCGCGTGATAATCTTTTTGTATTTTAATTTGGGTTTGTAGGAAATCTGCATCACTGCACTCCTGTGTCTGCACTGTCAGAGTCAAGAGGGACAGATTAAGATTGTCTTATTATGCAACGTATTGCTGTTCCTTGTCAAACCCTGGCGTCCACATTACCCACAATGCAACTCCACCACCAACAGTAGCAACTGTAGCCTATTTGAGTCTATAAAATGTCAAGAAATAGAGAGTACTGGTAATACTCGTAACAGTTTTTCCAGAGATCAAAGTGACGTCTGTCTAAAACCCAAAAAATATTTAATTCACAATGATATAAAAAAAGAAAATCAGAAAATTATCACAGAGGAGCTGGAGCCAAAAACTGGTTGGCATTTTGGTTGAGAAAATACTTGAATTTGGCTGAAACTAACCATTGTTTTCATTACTGACGAATCTGCTGATCTTCTTTATAAATAAATGAATCGTTTGAATCATAAAATGCCAGCAAAGATCATTTAGCTCATTATAAATGATACCAATTCAGTTGATGAAGTCTAGTCTAAACAGTTTTCAGCTAATCAATATAAAAGAGATAGCAAAGGGGCCAATCATCTCATGCCATGATGGGAATGCCATCAAGGAGCTTACTGGCCAAATGGACTAATGAGGGTTTGTACAATGGGTCTCGAAAGTTTGGGCACCCCAGGTAAAAAATTGTATTAATGTGCATAAAGAAGCCAAAAAAAGATGGGAAAATCTCCAAAATGCATCAAATGATAGATAAGACATTCGTATAATATGTCACAAAAATTAAGATTTTATTTCCATCAGTTACACTTTCAAAATAACGTCTGCAAAAGTTTGGGCACCCTGCAGAGTTTCTAGCATGCACGGCCCCCTTTAGAAAGCTGAGACCTGACAGTGTCATGGATTGTTCTCAATCATCGTCTGGAAAGACCATGTGATGTCAATCTTAAGGTTTTAAATGCCCAGA
>NC_045753.1:17961863-17961939 GCF_008692095.1 Etheostoma spectabile
CCCTGCCCCAACAATCAGCACCATGGGTTCTTCTGAGCAGTTGCCTAGAAGTTGAAAATAGTTGACGCTCACAAAG
>NC_045753.1:17961949-17962092 GCF_008692095.1 Etheostoma spectabile
CTAGAAGAAGATAGCAAAGCGTTTTGAGATGCCAAAATCCTCTGGTCGGAATGTAATTAAGAAATGGCAGTCATCACGAACAGGGAAAGTTAAAGCAAGCACTGTTAAGCATAGGGGGGGATCAATCATGCTTTGGGGTTGTT
>NC_045753.1:17962102-17962511 GCF_008692095.1 Etheostoma spectabile
TGGCACAGGGAACATTTCACGAGTAGAAGGACAAATAGATTCAATAAAAATTTCAGCAAATTTTGGACGCTAACTTGATGCCATCTGTGAAAAAGCTGAAGTTAGAGAGAGGATGGCTTCTACAAATGGATAATGATCCTAAACACACCTCAAAATCCACGGTGGATTACATCAAGAGGCGTAAACTGAAGGTTTTGCCATGGCCTTCACAATCTCCTGACCTCAACATAATTGAAAAACTATGGCTAGACCTTAAAAGAGCAGTGCGTGACAGACAGCCCAGAAATCTCAAAGTACTGGAAGACTTTTGGAAGGAAGAATGGACGAAGATACCTCAAACAAGAATTGAAAGACTCTTGGCTGGCTACAAGAAGCATTTACATGCTGTGATACTTGCCAAAGGGGGCAG
>NC_045753.1:17962521-17964399 GCF_008692095.1 Etheostoma spectabile
GTATTAACTCTGCAGGGTGCCCAAATTTTTGAAGACGCCATTTTTTTTGTTATTTTTAAAGTGTAAATGACGGAAATAAAATCTAACTTTTTGTGACATATTATAAGAATGTCTAATCTGTCATTTGATGCCTTTTGGAGATTTTTCCATCTTTTCTTGGCTTCTTTATGCACATTAATACAAATGTTTACCTGGGGTGCCCAAACTTTCGAGCCCCACTGTTAGTACCTTCATTCCAACTCCCCTCCTCGAACAAAACCCACAGATGGAAACCCATCTACCGTACCACCAGCAGCAGCATTAACAATACACCCCCATGGTCTCAGGTTGTGAGTATGGATCAGACAGCTAGCAAGAGAAGCATTCAACAGCGAGCCACAGGCATGTGTGTTAGCTGACAGAGGAACACAGCAGGCACACACAGATGGAGACATGCCAGAGCTCTTACTTAAATCCCCAGCCAGTTCCCCCCAGGACTATCGCTGCCACCAGAATTGCACCAGCAACCGAACCTATTATAATATTGGTACCACTGGGACCTGTGGGAGTGATGGAAGTCAACCAGTGATGGGGAAAATAAGAAAGAAAAACATGTGAGTGCCAAAAATTAGAAATACTTTATCTTTTGTTTATCTTTTTTAACATTTTATATCTCTGTCAAGCATCAAAAAGTAGTTTAGATCTGTGAAAGCTAGATTCCTAGGTGGTAAAAGATCCTTCAGCCCCATGTCCTGCGCCATTTATATAGAATACTGTCACCTAAGCAAAAGATACAGTGGAATACCCCTTTAACATGCTGTAATTTATATATTTAAACAATTTTCGTTCACATATTTCTATTTAGTATTTTAAATGTTCTTAGAGTTGCTAATGAGATGTAACAATTTGTAGGGATTTCTACATTTGCTACTATTTGCACTACCACCCAGAAGCCTTAGGGCATTGTTCAAGTTTCATTTAAATTGGATTTAGTTTGTAATGTAAATATTAGTGTAAACTACACAAAATAAAAACTATTATCTAGTAATTTAGCGTTATTTAGTTTGGTAGTGAGATGACACAAAAAGAAGACAGCAATTTTCGGCCCATACTGGATAGATAAATCGTACTTCATTTGTTTTGGGGGAAAACATGAGGAAACAAATTACTTTTGTTTTGTTCATAGTTTTCTGTCACAGAGGTGAGGATTAACTGTACTGTGGCTATGTGATAAAAGGACTATGTGGAGGCAAACTGCTCAGTGTAGTTACCTCTGTGTTTCTCTGGGCCCTCTGGCGGGGTGGGGATGGGGATCGGGTCAAACACGCTACAGTCCTTCCCAGTGTAGTCTGGATCACAGATACACTTCACCTCGTTGCTGCAAGTCTGCGAGACGGAGAGGAGAAACTTGAGTGGACGCGTTCAATATCTTACTTACTACCCACAAAGCTTTATTTCCACCAGAAAAAGTCAGACAACAGTGACAGGCTCACCCCGTGGTGGGAGCAGATGCGTGAGGTTGAGGAGCCCGGGCAGGTGCTGAGGTTAAAGGTGGTGACGGGGAGACAGCGACGCTCCAAACACATCATGTTTGGCCCACATGGCGTCCCGTCCTCCACGTAGCCCATATCCAAGCCGTCATCCAGCACTGCATGGCCGCCTCTGCAGGTCAGGTGGTCACATAAAATCACTTATTTGTTTTTTCATAGATTGAATGGACATATTATAGACTGTACTTTGCTGAGATAAAGCCTGCCATTTTGCAGGGGCACTGTCCAGGGCTCAGTGCTGCCCAGGGCAGTTATGATAGGTTTCAAGAAATACAAACAAGCTAGAGCTTTTAGATAAGTGCCGTGTGCTGGACTGGTTTTGGCCTGTACTGTGTGTGTGTGTGTGTGT
>NC_045753.1:17964409-17965297 GCF_008692095.1 Etheostoma spectabile
GTGTGTGTGTGTGTGTGTGTGTGTGATAATAATCTGCCAATGCCAGACTACTCTCTGTGTGACTACCAAAACAAACAACAAAAATGCAAATCCACAAATTCAAATTCTGTCATATCTCCCACATGAATCCAGATTTGGTTAAGCAGCCTACTGTATTTGTTTAATCCTTCAAATTGTTGTAGAAACCAGCCAAGCTTCCAGAGAAAAGCTGACTCACCTGCAGTCCATGTATCTGTTCTGATGGTGGATAGTCAGACTGGTGAGCCTCCCCTGCAGTTCACCAAACCTCGGCCTATCTGTTAGATTGGTGCACAGTAGCAAACCGCACAGGACATCTCTGACGGAGATAATGGATGGGGAAAAAAATTAAATAATCACAATTACTTCATGTCGAATTAGATTTTATAAAGCAAAACATGTGTATGTGCTATAAGAATTTTTTTTATGAGGCCATGTTGTTCACTCACTGCTTGTTGCACTGCACCCATCCCTGACCGCTGGAGTCCGGGCCACAGTTTCCTTTCTCTGTACCCTCAGAGTTCAGCTTTTCATAGCAGAACCTGTCAGCTGAGTCTGACAAGAGAAAACACAGTCTTTGCACGACAACTCGAGCCAGGAAATCCAGGCCCAAATCTGAAAGATTAAGAGTCTGGCATCGAGTAATGAAAGTCGGCTATCTCGAGGGGCAGCACCAAGTGTGCATTTGAAAATCTCCCTACACGCTATTGGATAGCACTACAACCAATCACAACAACACACAGGGTGATGTCTCCAGAGCCCCATACCCTTAGCTATCAGCTGTGCTGACTGGTAGATTAAACTGTTGTCATCTGTTTAGCTCACCTCTGGCCCGTCTACATCAGATACACCGATGTGATTGGTGCAGCT
>NC_045753.1:17965307-17969939 GCF_008692095.1 Etheostoma spectabile
GGTATTGTTAATGAGCAGCATTACTCAATGCCAGAGTGACTCGCTGAGCAAATTCAAATTGTACTCTTGCGAGAACTCTGGATTTCCAGGGTACGACAACCCATGGCCTTACATTAATTGTTACAAGCTCTTCTCAGAAAAAAAGTAAAGTTTGAAAATGTGAGCTATGAACCCTAACCCTTTTAACCATCACAGGCCAATGCAACATGGAAATATAAAGCTCAATATCCAATCCAAACCTACTGTAGCCCCACAGTGTCCTGCACTGGCCATCTCTGGTCTTACAGCGGCCTCCATAACACCGACCCTGAGGAGGAGAATGGACAAAAAGATACAAATGTTTTATCAAATGTAACTAATTAAATGTATTCAATTAATTACTTAAATTAATAGCATGACTTCACCTGTCCAGCATCACACATGTAGCCATCTAGTTTGTGGACGTTATGAGGACACTGCAAGAGAGAGAACATTCTCCGTCAGTTCACCATCATGGTGGGTTTCAGATGTTTGGATTCTGTAAGGATCTTGATAATTGTAAATGCGTGTCTTTTACCTGGCTGGAGTCTCCCATGCAGTTCTCAGGGATGTCACAGTCGTTAACAGCGTCACGGCAAGTCACCCCTCTCAGCTCGTACTGTCACAAAAAAACATAGAAGATGACGGAAGGAAAAAGAGAAAGACGTAGGGGATGGAACAGAGTAAGCAAGAGCATGTAGAAAAAGTGACAAACTATCCAGTTAAAGTGATTTATTAAAGCAGCTCACCTTGCAGTCCCTGCAGCAGAGCCCGTTGCTGCACATGGCATTGTGGGTAAGGGTGCACTTCTTACAGCAGTTGGCTCCACTCCGTGCACACTCCTATGAGTGAGAGATGTTTAGAGTACATCTGTAGATCATGAGTGTCAGGGTGTTTTGAACACAACTGAACACACTTACAATCCAACATACTACAAAGACAGGGGTTGTGGGACAAACGTGGTCCCCAGTAGAGTTCACAGTTTAGCGGTTTGGTAAATAAATTCCTTTAAGAATTACTACAAAAGCCTGCTAACAGTATAACAAACTACCAGGCTTAAGGCTAAAAGGGTGATTTAATTAATGGGTTAAAATCAGTCCTTAAACTTTTTGTGTATAAGACAAACAATAATAAAGTAGTTAATTAAAATGTGCTCACCACTAGTGATCCACAGTCACATTCCTCTCCCAGCTCCACATATCCATTCCCACACTCGGGTGGGTCTAACAACTACGGGGGGGATGGGATATATGCAAGGTAGAGTCAAGCAATGCACATCACCAGAACAAACAATGAAAATACATTCAAACCAATTTAAAATATATATATATATATATATATATATATATATATATATATATGCACAGAAAATATATGTATGTGGTGTTCTGGAGATGAGGACGATTTGCTATGTATTGTGGATTTGGAAAAACTTGTTGGTGTGTTTTCAAAACTGAAAATGTTAAACCAATGTAAAACTGGTTTGTAGGGTAAGCAGAGTTGCTTTATTTGTTGCTAATGGAACAAACAAAAATAATGTCAGAGTTAAGGGAGCAATTAAAGAAGATAGCAGACACCTCAGTAGCCCCCCCCCTCCCCCCCCCACAGAGCCCCCTGATGATGACTGACCATCCCTCACCTTGCTGGCTTGTTGAAGAGACAGCTCCTCCCTCCTGCTGGAGGAAGCGCAGGTACTCGTCTATACTGCAGCGAGAGAACTTCCGGGCAGGTAGTAACTAAGTGATACAAAAACAAGAATAAAATCACTCACTGTTATATCTTTTGGACGCATTTGAAATATTGTTTAAAACCTTCCAAAAAAATTAGATAATCTGTCAATTTAAATGTTGTTAATATCTTCCAATAAAGATGGAGCTGGATCTTGGAGTCTTTTACAAGCTACATGTACACCTATGCTTTACTGAGACATATTTCAAACCAAAAATGACTGGCAGTATATGTCCATCTTTGTTTACACAGAATTCTATTTCTTTCAATTTTGAGATTTCTTTCTTAATGTACTATTACGTTATTGTAACTTAAAAGGTGCATACCCTGTGTCCCCCATTATACAGCCCAGCCATGGGTCTGGACACCTGCAGTCTCCTACACACACACACCACACACACACCACACACACACACACACACACACACCACACACACCCACACCCACACACACACACACACACACACACCCACACACACACACACACACACACACACACACACACACACACAACACACACACCACACACCAACACACACACACACACACACACACACACACACACACACACACACACACACACACACACACACACACACACAACACACACACAACACACACACACACCACACACACACACACACACACACCACACACTTCTGCAGTCAAGACTGCCAGAACTAAAACATTTTTTAGCAACTCTATAACCACTTGAGGGCGCTATTAGTACAGCAGAGGTGTTTTCTTTACTCAGAGATTTATTTAATACAAGCAGCAGGTTCTCAGTGGCAAAATCAAAAGAGTGCTGTCTAACAGGTTTATGTTACTGGTTTGGTCAAGGTGTTTGCAAAAGACAAATTGTAGATATAACAGGACAATACAATTTAGAAGTGTATCTTACTTTGCTGAAATAACCAAATATTGCCAGAATTAAAATAAATAAATAAAAGTATGCATGTGTTATTTTGGTATTTTAACGCCGTTGTGTGTCTGAATTATGTCAAGAGAGATTGTCCTCCCATGAATGCTTGTGTAAGATCTCCACCGATGTCTTCATTGTGCGTTAGTCTCACCTGCAGCCAGTCGCTCTTTGTTCCTCAGCATGCCAATGTTCTGGCCAAGACTCTGGCTCAATGTGATGGCCATAGGGCCCACACTGCCAAACTGAAGACAAACGTAACAATCAAGTTCATGACAATGACTAGAAGGAAAAGAGACTAAACCAGCCTGAGACTCATGAAAACGATTTATTACTTATTTATTACTTAAGTCCATTGGACAAACACCATGATTTGTAGCCAGTCTCTGTAATCTATTCAGCGTAAGGGACACGAGTCTCACCTCATTGATGCCTCCACCCCTAGTGATTGAGCAGATGCCCCCGATGTAGGCCGCCTCACTGCGGCTGCTCATGAACGTCCTCCCGCTGTAGTAAAGACAGGGAGCCCTTTACTATAGTACTAGTAATAATAATAAGCACAGAAAGAGGAGAAGAAGACAAAGAAGAAGAAGGAAGAGATGGAGGAAGAAGAGCAGGAGGAGGAGAAAGAGAATATGGAGTTGGTGGAGGGGGGAGAAGGAAAAGGAGGAGGAGATCGAAGAAGACAGAGGAGAAGAAGAGGGAGACGAAAGAGGATGTAGAATCAGGAGATTGAACTCACGAGAAGAGGTGAACGGCGTCACAGCGTTCCTTGATGCTCTCCTTCCTGTACTTCATGAAGTCGCGCAGGGTGAGCAAGGCGTCATCGCCCACAGAGACCCTGTTTTCAGAAGACCAGGTTTCCATGGCCACCAGGACGATGCGAGTGTTGAGCTGCTCCTTGTAGATCTGGAAACATCAAATGGGGAAAAACATTCAGAAAAGTCATCTTTTGTCTCTTGTTTTCCTTGTCTTGAGATTACAATAGAAACAAGAGACAGAACAATGAATAAATATGAAAAGAAAATCTGGACGTGAAAGTGAATATTACAGTGTTTAGAAATCTGTTCTTGGATGATAACAGCACTCCGAAGGACCTCAACAGCCCAAAAAATAAATACAAATTTAGGGACCAAATTGTTATTTTAGTTGCTATTTAAGTGTTAAAATTACATAATATTCCAGATCTAGGCCCATTTCTACATAGGAAAAGGGTTAGAATAACTAAAAAAAAAAGTTTTAAGGGATTACGTGAGAGTTAAATATTCAGGTAATGGAGACAGAATCTGTCAATTTTAGACACTGAGTGGGAGAAGGCACGCAGCAGTCGGTTGCCATGAAAACCGGCAACACTGCATTTTTCAGAGAAGAGTTTCCCCTGTAGATGCTACAGCAGAGGACACCATGAATCTTCTGCACTTCATTTGTCTTTTTTTTGACAAGAGAATCATGTCCGAGCAGCTGTTACACAGCTTTATTTACTTATATGTACATTCATAGTAAACAG
This sequence comes from Etheostoma spectabile, assembly GCF_008692095.1. NCBI lineage: Eukaryota > Metazoa > Chordata > Actinopteri > Perciformes > Percidae > Etheostoma > Etheostoma spectabile. The sequence continues at coordinate 17,969,480 of NC_045753.1, forward strand.
CTCAGTGTTTTTAGGTTAAGCCTCAACTCGTTACTGTACTGTATTACAGCACAGATCTTCCATCTTCTTAAACGCGTAGGCTGAGACACTGGAAATATCTATTTATAAAAGCTATCCTGGGTAAATCTCTCTCCAACTAGCGCCACCCAACCACCCTCCACACACGACACACACACACCACACACACCCACACCCACACCAAACCAGTCCAGCACATACACAATTTGAAAAAAGCAAATAACCAATACAATAGGTGAAGGAGGAGATCTCAAAACTGGTTTTTTTCAAAAAATTCCAAATGGCGGAAAGATTTTCTAGGCGGACCTTAATGATCCTTGAGGCTTTTTTGTAGAGCACATTAGGCTGCGCCTGTGTGAGAAATTTCAAGTCCATTGGACTTATGGTGTGAGGGGCGTGGCCTTTCAAAGTTTAAGTTTTGAAGCCTTAATTACAGCGCCAC
>NC_045753.1:17969949-17985021 GCF_008692095.1 Etheostoma spectabile
ATTGGGTTCATATTTCTATAGAAGCAGATGCACACCATTTCCAGTTATTTGCCCAAGTTTCATGTTTCTAGCTCATTCCAGCTCACGGGAATTTGAGCTGGTGCGTCCTACCACTGTAGTAAAGACAGGGAGCCCTTTATAATAATAATAATAATAATAATAACTAAAACCGATTTGCCGATGCGGTTTGAACCTTAACTATCTTTAGTGTAAAGAAGAACAATAAGTCCTGGAAGTAATGGCACGGCCTCCCCAGAGCCCTGATCTCAACATCATCGAGTGTGTCTGGGATTACATGAAGAGACCAAAGGACATGAGGAAGCCTATATCCACAGAAGATGTGTGGTTAGATTTCCAAGATGTTTGGAACAACCTACCAGCCGAGTTCCATCAAAAACTGTGTGCAAGTGTACCTAGAAGAATTGATGTAGTCTTGAAGGCAAAGGTCACACCAAATATTGATTTGATTTAAATTCCTCTTCTGTTCATTCACTGCATTTTGTTAATTGATAAAAACTTAACACTTCCATTTTTGAAAGCATTCTTAGTTTACAGAAAATGTTCATACCTGCCTAAAACTTTTGCACAGTACTGTATATATCAATTTAATAATATTAAGTATTGGTAACTACTTCAGTTCTTGGTTAAGAGGTTTTCAGGTTGGTTTTTTTAGGTCTATTTAACAACATATCACCAACATATAGGTCAGCAGGCTGTGTTTAATAAGATCATGCATAATCATGTTTATTAAACATTTTCATATTAAAAGAACCTGTTAAATGATGAGGATTCAAGAGATGATATCAAATATTTGCCGTTTATAAGATGGTTAAAAATAAAATCGGAGAGTAAAATAGCTTGTTGGCTTTCTGTGAGTTAGGGATGGCAGCTGTCCCACTCTGAAATGTGGCAACTGTCCTGATTAAGCTCAAGAGACTCCTTACAATAGACTCACTATGAAAAGGTGCCACGGTTTCCAAAAGAAATAGATGATAGGAAGAGAAGCTCATAGTTAACTCCTCCACAGAATTTCCACTTACTGCGTCGGCCATGTTCACCACTGCTTTGGCAAAGTTCTTCGTCTGAGCGGACGACCTTCGAAGCTGCACAAACTAACAAGAGGAGAGAGAAACTGCATGAAACATTTCATCTTTTTCTGTGCTGATTATAAGTCTTAACAGAGGATTATAATCCCTATTTCATGAGAGTCACGCTCACTTCTTATTACTGCCTTCATGCAGCAGTTACAGAGATAAGGTAAAAGAATCTTCACACCTACCAGTTCATGGTCGTTGACCACCATCAGCTCGATGTACTTGGTCTCAGTCTGGACTGTGCGCTGGCCTCGCCGCACCTGGAAAAGACAAAAGCCATATTTTTGAGTCTGCACGCGTGCAAGCTTGCTCGCACGTACTTAAATATCCTTAGGCATCATTAGGTTAGACTTTAACACTTAAAAACTCAGCATCGGGACTGTTCAGCAATGGTTTTATGAAATTTGATGGACCTGGCAAAAATAAGTAAAGAACCCAACTGGTCTCACATTTTGATTCAAATTTTTACTAAATTCTGATTAGTGCACAGAAGTATGTGACATCAACATTTTTCAACTAATACCAGCCCATTTAAAAGCAGTATAAGTGCAGACAAAAGGCAGAACTGTCTCAACTGAAACCTGTAGGACATGTCAAAATAGATGCAACAGAGGCAAAGCATGATTAGCGTCTTTTGTTAGACAGACCATGCCTGGTAAAACCCATCTTTCAGACTTCACACCCTCAGTTTGCAGGCTTTTCCCTTGAGAAGTGTGTAGTACAAGCCCAATCCAAAATTAATCAAGTGGCATAGCTTGAGTAATTTTCTCAGATTTTAGAAAGCTCCTCCAGACATACGCCACTTCTCTCGCTTGTTTTTATCTTATCCTATTAGCATGAAAGCTGAGACAAGCTATCAGCTTGTGTGTGAAACTTTGACATCATCTGACAGACGTCTCTGTAAAATATTAATTGTTTGCATATCTCTAATGTTTCCCTCATGGTGACACATGCATCAAAGCATGTGACGTGTGGCTGGCGGCCTGTGTGCATACATAGCGTATGGCCATCTGAAAACTGACTTGTCTTTTTGAGCGTCTCAGTCCTTCTGTAAAGATGGGCTTGTCCTCTTCAGACCAGTCGTCTCCATCCTTCAGCTCACCGTCTCCCTCAACGTGGCTGTGCTTTGTGCTGTTCAGAGAGCACCCTAGGACACACACATTTAAATGTTTTTATTTGAAACAAGATCCAAATACTCTGGGAAGAGTCCTTGACAAGGTGACAGGTCTACATGGCTCACATACTTTTAAAAAGGTCTTTCCATTTATAATGCTCAACACATTGAGGATAAACAAAGCATCTCCGTCTCCATATTTTCCGGCTCCCTATTATGGCTGAAACAGAGCAACACTTTGCAAGCCTTTTGCAGCCCCCCCCTAGCTGCATTCCCCTGACCACATTCTTATGGACATGGCCTAAACTTCCAAATACCAGAGTTATTAGTTTACAGTTGTATCCAAGTTGGTGAATGAAATCTACCAGTGGTTGATATTTCAATAGTTTGAAATAGCAGCAAATGTCCATATACGGATCAAAGCAGCAGCCTGCCTCAAAGATACAGATTTCATAGCCTCATTTAAAAATTACAATGTCAGGAATGTTTGGAATGTTTTTGAAGTAGTCACTGTCAGATGTGTTATGATAGAACCAGTTGAATTTTACAGTGCTGTGCTTTTAAATCTTGTCCATAGTCATAGTTTATCTTTTGCAAGTCCTTTGCAACCAGATGGTCATGTCTTGCCACATAGAGTCCTTTATAGTTGTAGCATCCGTTTAATATGTGTGGAATTTTTCCTGTTGAGTTGGGTGTAATATGCAGTAGGGTTTGTAGTTTGATGGGTACCATGTTGCCAAATTGTACCTGGTTGGGAAACACAGTAATCTTGAATATTAGGACGCCATCTGAGATTGAGGAGTTTATTAGAACAGAATGAGCTACAGAGTGGTCTGCAAATTGAAGTAATGCAAGCCACACACACACACACACACACACACACACACACACACACACACACACACACACACACACACACACACACACACACACACACACACACACACACACACACACACACACACACACACACACACACACACACACACACACACACACACACACACACACACAAAGTGTCTAGTCATCAATCCAGGGATGGATGTGACCATGTATTTCAGTCCACTGATCTGCAGGAGAAATCAATATCACACAGCCAGTGGAGGAAAGGGAAGAGTATAACTGGCCAAATGGAAAGAGGGAGAGAGAGAGGGTGGGGTGAAAAGACAGGGAGAGAGGAATAGCAGGGGTTGGGTAACAGGAAGGAGGGGGGAGGAAGCTGAATCTAGAGCGGCAGACGAGTGTCAGGGACAAAAAGGTGAGGAGGAGAAGAGGCAGCCAAATGAGACGTTTAGTAAGGGCAAGGAGGGCAGCTGGACAACCTGAGCAGGACACTGTACGCTACACGTGCGTGTGCGTGTGCGCGTGCGTGTGCGTGTGTGTGTGTTTTTAAGAACAGCAACCTAAAAACTGTTTTGCATTACAGAACATTGGATTGCTTTAGACCATCCAAAGTCAAGGACAAGGCTGAACATGTCTCCAAATAAGTAATAGCAAACAGCCTTTGGGTTATTTGGGTTTATCAGTAACAAGCTGTGTCCTACCAGGTTTCTTCATAATCTATTCTCTTGAAATGCAAAAGAAGGACCAAATATATGATATTGCAAAGTCTAATCAAAATCAAGCCAGATTGAGATGTCATGAAAGTCTATAATTTGTATTATAGCTGGATTTGTGCAGCAGGTATTGTGTAACTGAGGATTAGAATTTAGAAAGTAAATGGCAGACTAAAGACAGGGATTTAGTTTCCATCAAGCTTTTATCATTACATCAGGAGGGACTGAAATACAAAAAAGGAAAATACAGTAACTGTGAGGAGTCTCAGCGTGGCGTTTCTGTGTTGACGTTGGTCTTACCTGGACAGGGAGGTGGGAGGAGGTCAATGTCCGGCATACGATACACAATGTGGTCATTCTGCTCCTGAAGGGCATCCAGACAGAGAGAGAGAGAGAGAGAACATTGTGTTTTGATAAAGAAAATGTACTTTTGGTTAGTTTCAGGAGTAGACCATTTCATGAATAAAAAAAATGAGAAGTAAAAATGGAAATCTGACATTAAAGTTGTACCAGGCTTTGCTCAACTGAAGGGTAATTGCTCTTCCCTGTCAAAGAGCATGAATATGTATCACTGAAGCGTTCATTGTTATAACGTGACACACGCATTGAAATGACTTCTTCTCATGCTGGACTTTTGTCCACAGCTTCTCGGTTGTGTCCTTTGAGGTAGAGATGGATTAATGGGAAGAAAAGTGCTCTGATGCATAATTAATCAATCTACACTACAGGACACTGTGGTACACTTGAGCTAAGGATAAATACTTTATGAAAATAACCCATCTGCACTAGAGAGCCAAGAAAAGAGAGGTGGGAGGGAGGGAGTTTGAAGATGAGCTGGGAGGATATTGATTCATCTCTCCAGTCTATGTAATTGAGCTGTACTTCGATTACTGTGGGCCTTAATGGGGGAAAAAAGCTCAGGCTTTTCCACTACAACACTTTCCTCCCACTCCCTTCGGTCACTTTGTTATACATCCATTTCTTTTTAATACCAGATCTATTCTAAAATCAAATCTGAGTATTTTTGAAAGATCTAAAAAGCCTTTTGTTTTCGTCGGCCATTTGAAATATCTCCTCTCTCCCTCTGTCTCTGTAAGATGATGTCTCCCACAGATATGACATAGGAGATGCGTTTCAGTGGAGGTGGGTTGTGTATCAACTCAATACTTTACGTACAGCAGCTCAGAGATAGAGCAACACCGTCTGGACTGACACTAAGTCACGGAGACAGAGAAAGAAAGCCAGAACGTGGGCGACTTTTAACCATATTTTGTTGAATTTGAAAGATTGGTGCCAGTTTTGAGAATTGCTTTTCACACAACCATATGGCTGCCTTGGTTTGATGCCAAGGAATTTGATATGCATGTTTAATACTAATTTGCCTAGTTGATCCTCCCTACTGGGTTTCTCCTTCCAAAGTCCTGACTCACCTCTCCACTGGCCGGTTCAATACCGTACGAAAAGTTCCCGTCAGAAAACATCCCCCTGGAAAACACAAAACATCGCAACATGTTACAGCTTGTCTGGGGATGTTTTTGTCCGTCTGTGTTTTTGTCCTTTTACTATTAGCCTCTACCAGCACATGTTTTGTAAATGTAGTAACAGCTTCTAAAATCATTCTGTATTTTTTTTTTTTACATATTTAATTTTATTTATTTTTCTCTTTTTTCCATCCTCTTTTTCTTTTGTTTTCTCTGTCCTTTTTTGATGCAATATTTTTATTTATACAATATATATATATATATATATATATATATAAAATATAAATATTATCATTATGTTACTACTAGTATTGTAGTAGTAGTAATTTTATTAGCTCATGACATCAAACTGATTGTGACCATGTAATAACATAATTCATTAAATTTAAAGGAATAGTTGAAGATTTTGGGGAAAATGTTGCCTTCTTCATGTGAGTCTGATGAAAATGATATGTAGATATGAAGCGGGGGAGGGAACAGCTAGTCTCGCCTACCTTTCTTGTCTATCCACTGTCACTAACTAATAAAAGGGAAAAAGCCCCCAAATCCTTTTTATTTTTATTTTTAAAAAGACTGGAAATGGGGGGACACAGCTAGTCTGGCGCTGTGCAAAGGTAACCGAATCCACCTAGTAGCTCATCTCTCATTTGTTTAATCCGTGTAAAAACCAAAGTTTAAAATCGTCAATTCACCATTTTAAGAGCAGTAATGTGCCAGACTATTGCTTGGCTTTTTGCACAGATTAAAAAAACGTGTTAATTATTGAGCTTTGGAGATGCTTGAAGGGGATTTTAGGGGACCAGATGGCTGTTGCTCCCTGTTTTTAGTATTCGTGCTAAGCAAAGCTAAGTTAAGCAGCTGCTGGCTCCAGCTACGTATTTACTGTACAGACATGAGAGCAGATAAGCTTACTTGTTAACTGTCAAACTATTCTTAGACTATTTTGTCATTTTTTTACATCTCTAAAAATGGGAAACAATTTAATTTTCTTCTTGATGACTTTGTAGAAAATCACATTAAAAAAAAAACTTTGGGTCTTGACTGAGTCTATATTTCAGATAGAGTGACGATGTTTACTCAAAGTACTGGACTCACTGGAGGCCGTGGCAGGTGGACAGAGCAGCCCAGGAGCCCGGCAGGCCGCGCACACGCCCGTGGTAGTAGCAATGCTCTCCTCCCTGGAAACAAACCGTAGATTACATTGAGACACTGAATCCTCCATCATCCAGTAACACGTTCACCCCATATTTTAACCAACAAATGACTGTGAACCCCTCTGATCTCCAGGCCCCTAAATACACACAGGGTAGGTATTTACTGCCAGCATGGGGCCTGGTGGGTTGACTGAAGTATATTAGTTACTACTGTACGACTCCGGGGAAACCTACACCAACAGAGGCTGCAGCTGAGTTAAGTTTCACCAAGGAAAAGCTGTGTGCTTACAGTGTGAGTGTTGGAGAAAGCAATTAAAGTGCGAGGAGGACAGGGGTCAAATGGGAGAAACTTAGCAATGGACTCTGGTTTCACTGTACAGTAAAGTAAGTTTTTTTTTTTTTAAAGTCAGCTTTGTCCATTCATGGACCTTTGATTCAGTGATGAATTTGGCAACAAACCACACAATGGCAACCATTTCCGTTTCCTGCAGCACAAAATCAAAGAATATCACAGACGGATCTCAAGGTTACAGTGTCTTTGTTAATGGATATCGGACCCCAAAGAATGACTGTGCCTCTTACATCTACAGAAACCTGACTATAATGTTTTCTTACATAGGCTAAAAACTTAATGACAGTAACATGTAGAAATAGTAACCGTAATTTGTTGGTTGTAATTATTCTGCAGCCAGCAGCTGGTTTCAATTCAAGTTCCGTTTTGAAAAGCTGACAAGTAAATTGACTATTGTGAAACCTGTAGCGTGCCCATTTAATATAGGGATAACATGGCAAACTTTGTCAGTGCATGGGCCACTTTCAGTTTGGCAAAATGCTGTAAGGTGTTAACCATACACCCTGCTTCCAGATACCTTCACCTGATTATTCATAATCTCCTGAAAGGCCCCGACTAAATTATCCTGTTTTGAATATAGTGTTGCGTTTCCATGCTGCCTCTCACAGTACAGGAATGATCAGATTACAACAATCTGAGAGGATACTTGCCACTGTCAGTCAAGCAACACGTGTGTGAGCGAGCTAACAAAAGTTGTTGAGAAAATAACTTTGTATGGCAGACAGAGTTACAATCAGGAGAGGAGTTTCTCATATTCAAGTTCTAAGTGGATGGAGAGAACGGTCACATATTTTTTTGTAGCTACATGGAAAATATGGTGCGTGTGTGTGTGTGTGTGTGTGTGTGTGTGTGTGTTTTAAAGAGAGGGTCAGTTTCAGGTGTTTGTAACAGGTGTTTGTAATGAACCCCAATAAGTCATGTCTGCCACCTGAGCCTGCTGTTGTCTGGCACAGCTGATAGACCAAAAAGAAAAGGGGCAATGTAGAGCCTCTGTTCTTTATGCTTGGTCAACCTTTAAACTTTATTAAAAAAAAAATCTTTCGGACATGCCGTCAAACATATAAAAACTCCTAAAAAATAATTTATCATCACAACTAAGACTTCACCCCGTTTCTGTGCATTAAGTAGCTTCACGATGGGATCTAAAATGGACTAACATTGGAGCTGGGATCTGCTTCAAATGAGGCTTTTTTATCCCTCAAACTTCATGTTTTAGATTTCAGAGGACACACAGTGCTGGTATGCTTTTGATTACATTTGGGGGAGGGGGTGTTGACGCATTTTGTCTGTTTTGCTGTTTTACACTGATCTGATTACACTAAGGAAGCTGTTAAAAATTGCACACCTTAAAAGGCTATACTTGCTTTTCCACGTGACAAAACTAAGAGATGAGGCCTCCACTTACCGACTGGTAAAAAATAAGTGTCTGCATCATTCTTAAAGGAAGAAACAAAACAGATATAAGTTTCTAAATGAACATTAACATCACTACTACTAAAGGGCCATCCACACCAAGAATGATAACTATAGTGTGAGTGTGTTCTGACTCAAGTGGGTGGTGGGGGCACACCACATCATGGTAAATACACTTAAAGCCAATCAAAATCCATCTGAATTTACAACATGGCACGGCAGAGAGACACAGTGGAGAGATTTGTATTTGTTCCACACAGGTGGTCAGTGGCGTGACTTTAATTTCCACGCTACGATCCTTTAGGTAGCTCAACATTACTTTGAAAGTGCAATGAAAGCATTTCTAATGCCACAGAAACCACTGAGAGGGAATCTTGTGTTTTGGATGTTATTATCATGCTGTTGGTGAATTGTCTGTGTTTTTGTTCCGGTGCTTTGCACCGCTCTGACACCAGCCCTTCTGCTCGCCCCGGTCCATTCATCATTCTTGGTGTTGACGGGCCTCAACTCCTCTACGATAATTGGTTCGTTGGGTCAAAAATGTATCACAATTCCTTAATATAAAACCTATGGGATGTATGGATCACAAGCGATGTCCCAGCAATAATAACAAAAAACACTAAATAGAAATACATAACTTAAGAATGTAACACTACTTTATCATTTTAGGGATCAGTGCAAAGATATAGAATCTGAAAATGAATAACAAAAATGATCCACTTAAATCTATTATTATAATTATTACTATTATTATTATTATTATCATCATCTAGTATTTTTCAAACAGCTTAATCAAACAGATTTGGTACCAGTCCATATATTGAGGTAAGGACTTTAATCATTCATACCAAATAGTGAGACAGCCTGCAGCACTTAGCCCGGGGCATGATCATAAAAATAAATAAATAAAAAGGTAGGATTACAAGGCTAAATGGAGGAAATCAAATTGCCTAACACAGCGGGGACACACTGACTCCGAGTGCGCTTTTCAGACGAGATTTATGCGCTTCAAATTATGAACACTCACACACACAAAGAAACGTTCTTGTACATGTGTAAAAACTAAACTAAAATAATCACAGCTTGAACATAAAATATGTGAGGTAAGCAGGACATTACATTAGTGAATGAAATGAAAACTGTTTGCTAGAGGCAAATAAACGGTTACATCCAGGAGAGAAGAGGATTACATGTGACATTAGAAACTAACTGAATTAGAAAAGCTGGAGTGTACTCAATGTCCGGACTTTGACTCAGCATTTTTGAGCTGAGTGGAGCGAAGGAAAGGTAATGTGCAGGAGCTAATGTAAAGAGAAAGGAAGACTAGATGGAACAAAAGCATCACGAAGGAATATTAGACGATCTTAGTGAGGAAGCATGTTCATTTTTCAGATAAAATAAAGACACACTTAACAGTGAAACTATTTTGAACATATACAAGATTTAAATGAATGAGAACCGTGAAATTAAATCATCCTTTTGGGTTGGATTGATGCCAATTCAATAATGACCAGGGCTTGAGATTATTATCTAATATTCAATGTGGTTTACATTGTCTTTTAGTGCATTAGTCTTTAAATAATATGGTAAGTACCAATCAGAGTGTCAGGAATTTATTTTTAAAAACAACATCCTCATTGACATCTAATATGTTCAACCAATCACAATATATGAAAGTTTGTTGGTGCTCATGTTCAAAGAGCGCTTTAAACATTTCAGAAAAGAAAAATTAAGAAATCAAAAAAGCCGGTATTCAGCAGGACATACAGTACAGTATAGTATGACAATATATTAAAAAACTGCTCAAATCCATTCCAGCCCATCCTCTTTTAGCCGTGTGTCATTGAGATTCAATGTGAACAAGCCGGCCCCATCTTAACACAAGATCATAGATCCCCAGGGACCAATAAAAACAGTGACACATAAAGGCAAGGCATAAAGGCAGTAGGAATGTATTGGCATGTCACTTAAACTAAATAAATTAAGATGGAGATTGGGGTGGCGGGGGAGGGGACTGGATCCACCATGTTCTCAGTCCAGATTGCAGAAAATGAAATGTCCATATAAGCAATTTGTGCATTTCAATTGTGTAATTTCTCCATAGATGCATTATGTGTTTGCATGTGTAATGGAAAATGTGCAAGTGTTTACATATGTTTGGTTCCAATTGGTTTATTCCCCCTAAATGAAATTAAACAGAATCAATAACCAATAGCAATAGCGCTTGTTTATCTTGCCTCTTCAGGTAGACATGCATAGAAATGGTAATTGTTTTTGTACATGTATAAAGGTTAGTTATGTGTATAAGCTAGTGTCAATGGCTTTGGAGATGTTTTGATTCTGCTAACAATTAGCTCATGCGTTTTGCTACATACTCTGGTTTTTGTACACATCAAGCTGAATCTTTGGCGTCCAACAGCTGTCTGGCACATGGACATGAATTGAAATGGTTGATGTTGTCCTCTCCTTTTTGCATTATAAAATCTCGCTTTCTCTGACCAATCAGTAGATGGTTGCCAAGGATAAGAGCAGTCAGCAGCAGCAGTGTGCGTCTATTTGTCATTTTATGAGGGAAATTCAAATCATGTCAAATTTCCAGAACCAAGTAAACCAAATCTTACAACCCCCATCTGCCATGACTTTTGGAACCCAATGTGTAACATCAACTGGTCAGGTTAAAATCAAACAAATGAAGGGATATTGTGTGTAAAGGGAGGAATCAGATCAAGCTCAATCTCTATAATATAAAACGATAATCCAAATATCAAAGATATAAAGTATAAAGTTATATATATAAAGTTGATTATGTAAGTGTATGTCTATTGTCAAAAATCTTTTAAAGCTCTGGTAGGGAGTATATTTGGCATCATTGAGCAAAAAATCTATAATAACCTTTCTGCATATTGAAATTCAATATTCTGTGACAGAAGACTCTGGCCACTCACTGGTCATTTCAAAGAGAGAAAACGTTCCTATTGGTTGTGTACAAATGCAGACAGAGAGGAGCGGTAGAGTTGCACAAAGAGGTCTTACACTACTTAAAAATGTGGCAAGTTTTTTTTGCTTTCTACTAGGCATGCACAATTTGGGGAAAAAATATGAATCAGGATATTTTAGCTAAGAATTGATATCACAAGGGTAATGTTTATTGCACACATGAACCATGACAAAACAAAACTAATTGGCAGTACCAAACATAGATTACTTTTGGCACCCAAAGCACATTGCGCATCACCACAAGCGTAAACAGACGCTTCAATGAAGAGAAGGGAGAGCATTGCAGCGATTTAAAACCCAGAAAGTAGTAACGTTTGGGATGAAGTCATTAAAAAAAACACAACATATAGTTATTTTAAAATTAAATCATGAACAGGGTAAATCAAGATCAGGATTAATCATACTACTACTACTACTACTACTACTACTACTTTGTACTTAATGTTACTGTTATAACCACATTTTAATCTTCGACCAATGTACGGTATTTTTTCAGATTTTCTTAGAATTCTCAAATATTAATAATGGTGTTAGCCCAAAAATTTGTCAGGCTCTACATGTTTACATATGCTCTTTTGCTATTGAAAAAACAAAAAACATGATAAAGTAGGATTTCCTTTTAGAGGAGTAGTTCCACATTTTGGCTAACCTGCAGCGTCATATTTACTGTACAGCCATGATAGTAATGTAATGATCTTCTTCTTCATCCAACTCTTGGCAAGAAAGTGAAACAAGTGTATCTCTCAAAATGTTAATTTCTATAAGATAGTCCTACCATATTCTGTGACAGTTGCCCGTCCTCATCATAGTGACGTTCCAAATAGTCTGTAGACAGGAGATGGCTGGAGAGAAGAGGATGAAAAATGTGAGGAGAGCAATAATCATTCTAACATTTAGTGATAACCTGAACTAAATACATTTTTGAAATAGCCTGATTGTGTGTTACTTTTAGCGGTCATTATGGCTGATTGCTATTTAACAGAATAGCATTGCTTGCGTGAATCTAGATCAACACATTGATTCATAAATAAAACCAAAATGTGTTCAGATTCATTTATTACAAGTGTTTAGAAAGCCAGTGAAGGTTTTACATAAATGCGGTCCATTAGAGCAATATGTGGCGAGTGAAAAGAGGGGGAGGGGAGGTATACACTTAGCCTGCAGCCAGTCTGTATATAACACCAACAAGCAGGATGAACAGTACAACACTGTAGGTGGGCGGGAGAAGGATGAGGAAAAATAGGCAGTAAGCGTGTGCCTGCAAGTCCAGTTTTGTCATTGACTGGTGTGGTAAGCAAACCATAAACGCTGTTTGGTGCCTCTGTGGTGCGGATGTGTGAATGCTTTGCTGGTAAGTGGTGACTTACTGGTTGAGTTCCAGGTCAAGGATGAAGGATGTGCCAAAGGCCTCCACCAAGAAGCTGCTCTGGGCCAGATGAAGGGGCTGAAGGAGGGAGAAGTTGGGAGAAGAGAAAAGAGATGGAAAAAAAGGACTTATATTTGATTACATTTACTACGATACTGATGCAAGTAGCAACGAAAACACGGAAAGTGAATCTGATTGATTATGTCTGTCTGCTGCTGGTAGGTTTGTTCCCTTCAGTAAATCAACTAAATCAATAAAAAAAATCAATGGCCTCATTTGAGCAATTTCCAGATTGTTGATTTTTTTTCTTTTTCTTTTATTGATCCCCAATGGGGACATTACAATTTACACTCTGTGTCCTGAACTACACACACACATGCTCAGGATCTATACATGCACTAATGGAGAGATGTCAGAGTGAGTCGGCTGCCAGCCGAACCAGCGCCCTGAGCGGTTGGGGGGGTACGGTGCCTTGCTCAAGAGCACCTGGCAGTGCCCAGGAGGTGAAGTGGCATCTCTCCAGTCACCAATCCACACCATCATACTACATAATATACGGAATGTACTATATACTATAAGTTTTTTAGTTAGTTCACAAGAAGTCAACATACGTTAACGTTTTATACTAACAGATGGGCCCCATTTACACCTGGTATTAACTTGTGATCTGTATCTGGGTCCGTTATCTGTAATGACATCCAATCAAAGGCTCTTTGAATTTACACCTAATATTGATTAAAAAAAAAAAGCACTTTCATTTGTGGCCGCAGTGTGATTGGATCTCAATATGCAAATTCATTAAAAAAGGTTGGCTGACTTATCAACAAGGCAAGGCAAGGCAAGGCTTGCTAGCTAATATTACTTACTTTTGGGGTAGTAATGCTACAATGCCCGCACTATCAGACGTCAATAAAACTATGTCCTTGAGATTCCACCGATGATTATAGTGGAACAAGAGACAGCAAAATTTCCAAAAATCCAATCTTTTTTAGTTTTTATTTTGGTGTTCCTGGAGCTGTTTTACCACCATTCACATTACTTGTATTACTTTTTTCTTTGCCATTTTTTCAGAAAGTGTCTAATTCCAGCACACCCAAAACAAAAACAAAATGAAGTATGCATACTAAAACAATGAACACAATACATACTCAAAAACGGCTTGGAATTAGTATGGAGTTGGGACACAGCTTTAGTGTTGTATTTGCATTTATAGGGGTTTCCTGTTCATGACTTGAGTACTGCAATACTGCACTCCAATCTCCAACCAAGTGCATTTTAAAATTACTTTCTCTCTAAAGCCCATAATCACAAATTTGTCTCAGATGGCTTTGCAAATTGGTCCCTTCTATCCCTGGACATTCAATTCGGAATTCAATTGCCAGATTTACAGAATAGACAGAAGTGGCAGTAGTGGAATTACAATTTTGAAAATGTCTAAATCTCAATAACTGTACATGTTTCAGTTCCTATTTATGTCTCAGCTCTGTGCAAGGAGCTCCAAAGTAAACTGGTAGAAAATTAGCATTAATTAGTCCTTAAAACGCCTAAAGCTTACTTTTAGATTAATAAGCCATGCATCTCTTACTTTAAATCACTGCATGGTGTTTATCCCTGACAATGACTTAAAGAAATGACTCATTAATTTGTCAAGTATTTCAGTTTTTCAGAAGGAAATGTAACATAATATGATAAAGCGAGTGGAGGAGACGAGAATAACGGTGGATGTTCAAAATAAAATAACAGAAGTGTGCATAAAGACCAAAGCAACACAGATATGATAAAAGGGACATCCTAGTCTAGTAACCTCTCCCTGAAGGCGAGCCAGCCTCGTCCATCCCTGAGGCTTTTTAGGATAAAACTGGGTGTTGGGGCTCATTGGCTGTCTAACCTTGCTCCAAGGTGAGCCCAAGCCACATTATAAGACAGAGCTCTGTGGTGGCTCCCATCACGACTTATTGGCCAAGCTGCAAGCAAGGTCTCATTAGTACTGCCTTGCACTCTCTGCAAACCACTTAGTATCAATCTAAGCCTCCACTGGGTCCATATACAGCAAGATAAAAAGCCCACAATGGTGCATGTGAGCAGAGATAAGACCGCTGCACCAGAGCTCTTACTGAGGAGATTTGTTATTGTATTTATGATTTTAAAATAAAATCCTGAATATTCAATCTGACACACCATACAGTATCTCAGCTCTCAGACATTGAATCATATAGTTGATACACACAAATAGGATGGCAATAAGAACAAAATAATTTGAAAAAATACAAAGAAATGACTTCTCTCTTCTCTTATATGAGCATAAGAAGCCTGTTGCAGCAGCTCCTGATTGTATGTGTGTGTCTTTAGTCACTTTATTTTTAGTAAAGTTTGTAGGCTACAACACTTTAATTTTTGTACATCTGTGATGAGGATGGCGCCTGTAAACTTCGGAACTTTTCCTTTAGTTGTGTTCTTACTTTGGTAGTTTTTTGTAACTGCGTGCTACGCACAAGGCAGCTGGACTCTCGTTTACGCACGCGATCAGCTGATAGCGCTGTGTGGA
>NC_045753.1:17985031-17985507 GCF_008692095.1 Etheostoma spectabile
TGCCGGGGGCCAAACCTGAAATCCCGAAGGAACTACGACGGAGACGCCGGGGTTGCAGAGGAGGAATAAAACGTAAGGAAAAAAGAAGAAAACATGAGCCTGCCGTCCCAGCGATCATTATGCGGGTCTCTGGGGAATAGGACGGCCGAACTTGCAGCTCTCATCATCACAACCCACAGGGAGTTCCGCGAGTGCAGTTTGCTGTGTGTTACTATGGTGTGGCGGTCCCCGGCTTTTTGACGGTTCGGGCGGACAGGAACGTTATAGAAAGCGGTAAAAAAGAATGGAGGGGGGTTGTACTGTATGTGAGTGAAAAGTGGTGCAACCCCGGACATGTGAATGTGAAGGAACGTTTCAGTAGCCCGGACATTGAACTGCTGGCTGTGGGCTTTCGTCCGTACCATTTACCTAGGGGAGTTTGTCCGCCATAGTGATGGCTGTCTACATTCCACCATCTGCTGATGCTGAGGCAGCTG
>NC_045753.1:17985517-18024342 GCF_008692095.1 Etheostoma spectabile
TCACACCACAGTCTCACGACTCCAGACGCAGCAGGCCTATGCCTTCATAGTTATCTCTGGGGATTATAATCATGTTTCTCTGGATAAATCCCTCCTGGACAATATATTAACTGCCCCACAAGTGACAATACAACTTTGGACCTCCTGTATGCAAATGCTAAGGATGCATACAACACCTTGTCTTGCTGTCTCCTATGTTCCACCTGTCCTGCGGCAGCCTGTCCACAAAAGGACTGTGAGGAGGTGGACTCGGGAGGCTGAGGAGGCACTGCAGGACTGCTTGGAGTCTACAGACTGGGACGTGCTCTGTGAGCCACGTGGGGAAGATGTCAATAACATGGTTGACTGCAACACAGAAAAACACCACCATGACCTCACGGACCGTACGCGGTTTCCCCAACCATAAGCCGTGGATCACCAGTGACCTGAAAGTCCTTGTTAATGAGAAGAAGAAAGCTTTCAGGTCATCGGACAGACAGGAGCTAAGGGAAGTACAGCACAGACTGCGGGATAAACTTAGGGAGTGTAAAAACTCCTACAGGAGGAAGCTGGAGACCAGTCTCCAACAGAACAACATGAGGGAGGTGTGGACAGGGATGAAAGAGATCACCGGGTGTGGGGGGAGAAGAGGACAAACACCAGGCAGCAGGGAGACAGCCATCCCTGCCTCTCTACCACTCCACCAACCCCTACACCCCTCATTGCCTCCTCCCCCCTCTTTGTTCCCACACCTCCTCCTCACTACCCTGTAGTCAGCCAAACTGACTTCACCCCCCCACCCCCACCCCACCCCCCCCCCCCCCCCCCCCGCATTGCATTCACAACTGCCAGGTGAGGAGACAGCTGGAGAGGCTTCAAGCGCAAGGCTGCTGGCCTGGACGGCATCAGCCCAGGGTCGGAAGCTGTGGGTGATGGGGGTCGGGCGTCCATAGTTGCTGGATCACTGACAACCTGACAGAAGGACCACAGTTTGTCCGCCTGGACCATGTTATGTCTGATGTGAATATGAGTGGCACAGGGGACTGTGCTGTCTCCTTTTCTGTTCACCTTATACAACACAGACTTCCAGTACAACTCAGAGTCATGTCACCTACAGATGTTTTCTGATGACTCTGCAGTTGTTGGGTGTGTAAGGGATGGACAGGAGCGAGAGTACAGAGTTCACTGATGGATGACTTTGTGGAGTGGTCTGGTAAGAACCGCCTGCTGCTAAATGTGGATAAGACCAGAGAGATGGTGATTGACTTCAGGAGGGTGGGAACGGCTCTGCAGCCCCTTTGCATCCTGGGAAGAGACGTGGACATGGAGGAGTACAGATACCTGGGTGTCAACCTCGACAGCAGGCTGAACTGGTGGATCAACAGCACTGCTGTTTACAAGAAGGGGATGAGCAGACTCTACTTCCTGAGGAAGCAGAGATCCTTCAACATCTGCAGCAGAACATTGGAGATGTTCTACCAGTCTGTTGTGGCCAGCGCTCTGTTCTCCTTTGACTTTGAGACACCACAATACTGCACTAAGTGCAACCTGTATAATTGGTTTATTTACATTTTAGCATATTTAAGCCGTTCCACATTTTGTTTTCCCATCCTGTCTATATTCAAATATTTGTTCTTATATTTTATTCCAATTATTATTATTTCATGTATATTGTATGCATGTATATTGTATAGTATTTCATTTATATTAATTTTCTGTGCTGTGTGACTGATGTACGTTTGCTGCTGTAACACCATCATTTCAACTTGCTAGCAACTAGTTACAACCTAGACACAGAGAAACATTAGCATTGGTTTGGAGTTGGAGTTGGGTCTTGAGCTACTAAATGCTTCACTATGTTCCCAGCTAGTCCCTAACTTTGTCGGTCGGTTGTTTTTTGATTGGCAGGTAGGGTGCAGTCGGTTTATTAGCGGTTTCACTGAAAACTGTCACAGTGAATCAAAACAGTAAAGTTGTGGTTTGTAAAAACAAAACCAAAAGGAAGTGAAAGACGCTAAAAGGCTCCGCTGAAGTGAGGGGAACTGCATAGTTTGGACCAGAAACAGCATTCACATTAACACAGTTGTTTGATGTATTGCGGGTATAAAAATACGGTTAATAGCAGCTTTAAGTCTAGCAAAAAGTATTTTTAGTGGGTCCAGCAATACTAACAAGAAACACTTTCATGAACATTTTTTAAAAGAATCATGAACAAACAAACAAATATCATCTGTTGTTCAGTCCATGATGTTAAACGATTACTTTAAAGTTCAGGTACATTTGGTTGCTTACATGATAATCCATATATAACTTTTTACACGCTTGCCATTTGAAATGTATGTCAAAAGATTATCATTGTTTGTTAGGATTCATTTTAAATGTGTCATTTACAGCTAGTAGAGGAACTCCATCTCACATCTAAATTCACATTCCGTAGCATGGCAGCACTCAGACTTCTCCATGGAAAACAACAAACACACATCTTCCAGAGGGCTGCTCAGTCTCAGAAAAGAGAGGTCATGACACAGCACGCAGCCCACAGAGGGTAGCTGAAAGTCAGACCTGTGTCATATCCGCTGACAGGCCTGCAGCTGACTGACAGTGTGTGAAGGTAATGAGAGAGGCCAGGTAGAGGTGTGAAATATAATCTAATGGACTGTACTGGAAAGGAGGTGGAGGCTAGAGGAGGGGGTGGTGGAGTAGGTTTGTTCTTCCCTGTTGTGGCCCAGGCAACCTGGGCATCTGTATAGAGTGGAACATACAATATAAAAGTATACATTGAAAAGCAATACAAGAAAAGAAAGCTTCTGATTTAAGGGCCAAGACAAACTATCAGAATTATGATTAAAACATGAAGATTTCAAAAGTTTGTCTGTCAATGACACTAACCTCAAATCACACATGAGTAAATCTATCCACTTCAACTCCTTCTTTGGTTTGTAGCTTTTAAGTTTCACTGCTGGGAGAATTCCCAGAGAGGGTGGCAGCTTTATTAGAGGTTGGACAGTTGACAGATCTTTTCCTCATCTCGTTCTGTTGTTGTAGGAACTCAGCCAGTCTTCATGAAAACTAAATGACACCCATTTACTTTTGAGACCTTGGTCATAATTTGACCTCACAGCTACTGTACAGAATATGTAGAAACAGACTAAATGAAGGGGAATAACAGCCTAATACATGTGTTTGGCCCTGGGTGGGAAAACAAGTCACAGGTGCAGACACTCACCTGTGCTCCGGCTGTGTAGTTTTTGACCCGGGTGTCCAGGCGGCTGTGGAGCAGCTCCTCCTGGGAGTGGATCTGTTGCAGGAGCCGCTTGGGCTGAACGAGTTCTTCCGCAGGCGGCAGTCTTTCCTCCACACTCACCCGTTCCCTCAGACCTGCAGAGGACACGAGAGCTTCAGGGCACACGCAGGCGGCATGAGATGGCACAGAGCAAAGTGTGGGTTCATGGTTCTGAATGTGACTTTAAAGGTCTTATTTCTGCAGGATTCAGCGGCTGATGCGGAGCTGCTTGTTGACATAGATGAAACAATAACACGGTCCTTATTATTGGACAGGTTGAGTGGACGCAAGAACTGACAGAAAACGTACTAGCCTATATTATTTTTTTTTTTCCATCACTAATAATCGGTCGCTTGTCATAAACTAAACAATAAGATGAAAGAACAGCGTCTCACCTGTTACGGCGTACCGTGCACACACTGCAGCGAACAGCAAGCATCTCACAGCGAGCATGGTGCTCACATAGTCCCAGGGATTTCCTCGGTGCGGCGCCGTTAGATGACCCGATAGGAGCCGCGAGCGGAGCTGCAGAACGACTGTTGTTGACAGTGAAGGCGAGCAGAACAGAGGGGTTCCTTTAAACGCGGCGACAGCATTTCTCCCTTTCCGCCTGTAGCGAGTTAAAAGCCCCCTGAAGAGGCTCCTTTGCTCGGCTCCAGCAGCATGGTGTGTGTGTGTGTGTGTGTGTGTGTGTGTGTGTCGGTGTCACAGAACTCCGCGGCTTGATCGCACACTCGTCTTTCGGCCTACGCCACTGAGCCTAATTGAAGCACTGAGGCTACGCAAGTAGCACGTGGGGTTTGACGGGCCCACCCCTACTCTTTGATGATACCTGATGTCCAAAACTCAGGTCATCCAATATTGTATTTGTCAGAATTAAGATAGCCTATATGTTCATTCTTAAAAAGAAAATACGTTCTCGTGCATAACGTTTTAAATGTATTTGATATGACGCTTTAATCTGCCTTTTTCTTTGTAATACTATCATAAGCAAACCTGATAAAAAAATATCAATCTTTAGTTTTGTTCCAATAGTATTCTTTTTCTTATAATGTGCCACTCTTACAGCAAGAACACCTGGAGACTTTTGTTAAATGCCTAACTAAATATCAGTGGTCAGGATCCCAAATAAGAGTCCCAGGATAGAAATGAAAGGTCGCAGTCTATGGTCACAAGATGATTGAGATACAAAAAGAAAAGAAAAACACCCCTTAACAAATCCTGTTTTTGACATTACACTAATTTTAGTTTTTTTTTTGAAAACAGGTTGCTTTCATGTCTTCAGGCCCCTAAAAATTCTTTAGGTTAACCATTATTTTTTTAAAGATTATTTTGGGGCATTTTAGGCCTTTATTTTAATAGGAGAGCTGAAGACATGAAAGAAGAAAGCCACAGGTCGGAGTTGAACCCCAGTCCGCTGCGTCGAGAAGTAACCTTTTACAAATATATGGGCACCCGCTCTACCAACTGAGCTTTCTGGGCACCCAGTTACTCAGATCTGAGAGGGAAAAATCATTTGGCTGACCTGCCCACAGCTCACACAGTAAGCTCATATAACCTGTGATGAGCAGACAACCACTGCTATAGGTTGAAGGCCCTGAAAACATATGTCTACAATCAGCCTCTTTCTATGGAATTATTGGATCCTACATGAACATGCACTTTTCTGGCAAAGTTAGTACAGTTTTGGTTATTACACTTAGGATATTCCTGAAAAGCACATACACCAGTATTTAGCAACATCTGAATCAGTCTGACGACATTTGGTGGGTTGGTCAGTCAAAAATGATCAAACCACAGTCTGAAAGAAGTTGAGTTTTTGACTGTTATAAGACATGTATATAGTATTTTAAATATATACACATTTCTTTAAATTATTGTGCTTTTATATTGAAATTGAGCATTCATTATTCATTACATTACTTGACAAGCTGTGTTTAGGTCAGGTTCACCCATACAACAGATCACCTCATTCTAAAAAATCTGGACAGTCAAGGGTTACGCAACAAGGCTTTGAGATGAGATATCAAATATTGTTTGCGTCAGCTGGGACGATGAGCCAAACAGGACACATCGACCCACTGCTGCCCTTGCTTCATCCTTCCCTCCCCGTTTGGCTCTTCTTTAGCTTCAAGCAGAGTCAGCATTCATTAAGACAGCAGGAAAATTTACCCTCAGCACACCCCAATAG
This sequence comes from Etheostoma spectabile, assembly GCF_008692095.1. NCBI lineage: Eukaryota > Metazoa > Chordata > Actinopteri > Perciformes > Percidae > Etheostoma > Etheostoma spectabile. Next base: position 17,990,971 of record NC_045753.1, read on the forward strand.
TTCTAAACTTTGCTGTTCCTGAGGAACAACTCTTTTCTAAACTATGCAGCAGAAAATGTTTATGGTTAAAAAAGTTTATTTAAAAACACTGTACAAGAGTTGACTTCCCATCTTCCACATACTGAAATCATGAGTTGTTTTTTTTGTTTTGTCTATTATGAGCATTGAGTCTTTAATGGTAGATGACCTTATACTTGAAAAACTGACAAGACAATAAACCTCACTGTAGCTGCAGCACACCACTGTGAAGCGGTCGTCTCTCCTAGACAAAGCCAGTCCTTTAGCTGTCCTTCAAAAGCAGAAAAAGCCTTTTAACATTAAATCAGGAAGACGTCCGTCTCACAGGTTGTGCGAGTCCTCCACTCTACGAACGCCTCTTCAACGCAAGCACAAGTGGGATCTGATCCAGATGCAGCACTTACAGTAATTGAGTAATGCCCCCCCTTCAGAAAAGCCTCATTAAATTCTCAATACCACGATGTGTTCCCGGATATAGGTTCTGAAAGACTGCAGTCAGCATGACATACAGAATATTACTCAGGGTCCTGTGCATGAGGATGATAACGGATTGAGAGGATAAATAGATGACATTCTTCAAATTTATGGGAAGTTGCACATCCGCTAAGTAACATCTACCGCAACAACAAAAATAATTAGCATCTGTAAAAACATCTAAATATTCAATTTTAGTTTGCACTAAGTTTAAAATATTTATTCAGTGTATAATTTCTTTGACCTTTTTTGATGAGCTTAAGTGCTGCCCATTGTCTCTTGCGGTGGGATACGCAGCAGCAAAGTTACTATTTTAAAGGCTTGAAACGGAATTTAGGGAGTGGTTCTTCCAGTTCTTTAAAAATGACAGAATAACCATCAGTGTTGAACCTCAACAATCTGTACCACAGTCCTGGAAAACGCCGAAGGGTCCATTTCATCCCCACACAGTGAGGTTGCTGGCTTTGACGGTTGAAGGACAGTGTGAAGACGTGACTCGTAGCTGGTGTCGTTCATCCAGGTGCACGGCACGTGGAGGCGCTCTTTGTCAAGCTCACAACTCTGCTCAGTGGTCAACAGAGGAGGAGCAGAGTTTGGTCCAAGCCGTGACAGCAGACCACAGTCCCAGTCAGAGTCTGATGATGATGGACAGAGCGTGGCTAAGTCAGGGATGAGGGCTGACTCAATGCACACTGAGGTGGAGTGGGATAGTGAACATTGGGAGCCTTGACTGAAAAACGCACTGTGAGATTTATCCTTGGGGAACTGGAGGGGAGGATCACAAATGTTTGCTTTGGAGGAAAATGGCTGTGATGGATGATCGGCAACAGAAGTGCTACCTTGATCTAAAATGTCCACTTGATTTGGTGCCCAAGTGAAATTATGTACAGTAGGAACACAAAACGATGAAAAAGTCTGTTTTGATCCAAGTTTTTCCAAGGCGCATGTTGAAGAGACCTTGTCAAATAATAAACCTCCATCAGGTTTTGCCAAAATGTCGCGGTCTGGTTTGACAGATAGATGCCCTTGTTCAGTCCAACTACCGCTGTAGCCACATTTCACTGCAATTCTCCTCCTTTTGCTCTGGCTGTGTTCAGGGCTGGCTGATCTACAGTGCTTTTTGGGGTTTGGTGCCACTGCTGACTGTCGAGGCAGGGAACGAGATCTATGCGACAACAGCGTAGCACACTCCAAACCATTTTTGGTCAAACATGTGATCCCACTAAATCCTACAAGACTTTCATGGTTTGACCCCTTTGCTGTATTTGTCAAAGCCACAGATGGAAAAAGTCCGGTGGAGGTATGATTAAAGACTGATTGAGACACACTTTCTGCAGTGTCCATTTCACAAGGGTGTGCTTCCACAACCTCCTCTGTCGTGTACGGTTGAGGACTGAGGACAGGAGGCTCTGAATACGGGCAGTGTGGCTCCACAATGTGGAAGGCGTAAGGGACTTGCGGGCTGAGGACCGGAGGCAGAGAGTAAGGGTCAGGGGACAGGCATGGGGTGTCAGGGCAGGGGGAGAAATGTTGAGTATCAGGCTGCTGGCTGGCTGAGTTGTGGGCCTGTGGTTCAACATCTGACACAGGCATGGCAGGACTTAAAGCGTGAGGATGGCTGTCAGGGAGCTGGCAGTCTGTGTTAGTAGTGAAAGGCTGGATGTCAGTAGATGGAGTGGCTGGTGGATTTGGGACAGGAAACTGAACTCCTGGTGATGGTCTGGCTGGGTCAGAGGACAGAGGACCCCCGATAGGGCTAGAGATGTTATTGAATGATGAACCTCGTCTCAGCAGGGCCTGAACAGTGTGCTCCGTCTCAGCATCAGTGAGAGGCTCCAGTTCACAGACAGGCAAAGGAGTTGGTGGTCTAGGAGGAGTATACAGAAAATAAAAAAAAATCTTTAATTTAAAACAGAAAAAGCATTGTGGTTAGGAATGCCACAGTGAGAAAAAAATGCCACTTGTTAATAAAGTGACACTGGTATAAGCAATTACACCACAAATGTTACACAAAAAGATATTTGTTGATGATGCTCAATGTCTGTAGATATAACTACTAACTATTGAAGGTCACATATTATGCTTTTCTGTGTTTTCTGTCATATCTACAATGTTAGATATTCAAATGAGGTAGACACATTAGGCTTACTCCTGAAAAATTTTCTGTTAGTAGTATTTGGTTTAATGACCTTTATTTGCGCTATTCTGCTCTGTTCTATTAACTAACTAAAATAACTACATGGCTAATGGCAGTAAACAATGTCATCTTTGCTGCCAATGTGGTTAAAATCTCATTACAGCTGAAACATGTCCAATTGGGTAGTGTTTGGTTCACAAGCCTTTATCTGCGAATTTTTGACAGTAGAAAGTGCTGCTTCAATCCACTACAATCTAACATTAGCATACTGCTAACTATTAGGTTGCTATATGCTAAAGCAACGTAGCTGAAATCTTGGCCAATGCTGGTAATTTTCTCCCCAAATTCCAGACATGTCCAGTTGTGTAATATTTGGTTTAGAGGCATTTATTGGTGAGTTTTCGTAGTACAAAATCTTGCTATATACTCTATTGCAGTAGCTCCAGCTTCAACCGGATATTCCGGTAAGCGCGCTGGCCAATCAGAGCAGACTGGGCTTTTACGGGAGAAGGAATAAAAGAGACAGGTGCTCCTACAGTACATCTCATACAGAGGGTGAATACAGGTGCCGCAGCCATGTGCAGTTTGAGAAGTGTGTGTTTTTTTACATTAAAGCATGTAAACATGTTTTAATACAAACACACAATGCAAGTATAATCTTAAAAATGCTATATAATAGTATATAATAGGCCTCTCAGTTCGAGGAAAACAGGCGCTTTGAAACCAAAACCTCCATCACTCCGCCTAATTGTGGTCCAGTGAAAAAAGACAGTAATTTTCCAACATTAGGACATTGCTAGGTGATAATCAAAACTCACCGATTCAGTGTTTCTTCTGATAGTTGAGCTGGATTGGGGTTGAATCCCGGAATCATTTCAGCCACAAGTTGGTCCATCACACTGTAGTTTAAGGGATCCAGCACAAACGCACGGTGCTGATCAGACTGCAAGTGCTGCGAGGGCAAAAAAAAAAGAGAGAGAGGGTCATAGATGTGAATATCAACAAAACAACAAAGGCAAAAACAAATCAGCTAAGTGCAAACATAAGTCATTCTTAAGGATGTTCACCTCCTCCAGATTAGTGAAGGGTTGATGACAGCATTCACAGTAAGACAGGTCCTTTTTGCGTGGCCGCCAAGGAGAAGGGTTACACCAGAGCGGGGTTTGAGATTTGTCCTGAATGCTGCTTTCAACATGTTTCTTCTCCCTAATGTACAAAGAATGAATAGTACATAATAGATTTTTTAACCCAGTTTGTTAGCAAAACAATGGTCTGTATCCTTCAAATAATGGCAGTTAAACAAACCTGGTTTTATTTTCTCCTTTCTCTGTCTGCTTTTCAAACCGAGGAGGAGGAGGAGATTCAAAGGGACTAAATCGGCCCGAGTACCACAGAGCGGGGAATATCATAGATTGAATATGCAAGGGCTTGTATCTCCTGGTTAGAGAACAAAACGAAAGAATTGAATACACAAGGTCTTTTTAATACACAAACTTTACATTTGCATGCAGATGAAAAAAAAAAAAACCTATTAATATCATTCCAATATTTGCAAATTAACATTATTACACACACACACACACACACAGACACACACACGCACGCACACACGCACACGCACACGCACACCTCAATTAACTAAAATGAGAGGGCAAGTGAAAAGACCTGTTAGCACACAGAGAGCCCTTGCTGGAACAGGCAGCGGAGCTTGCAAAAGCCTCATCGAATAGAAACCGTATCCGCTTGAGCTCTGAGCTCCTGGGGAGCTGCATCACTGAGGGGGCTTGTCACATTACACGATGGGACTCCTCAACAGGTTCAATTAAGAAAATCATCTGGGCTGAAATGCAAACCTGCGCCCAGTGGGGTAGGAAACAGAGGGACAGGTCCCAGCCACTAGCTGTTGTCACTCTGTTTGAACTGCATAAAGGATCTAATCTGATACTAAACCATTAACCTGGGCAGGCAGAAAAAAATAATAAATATAATCCCTTTGCCTTGTTAAATTCTAGCTTGGCTTAATTAATGTGGAATCAAACAGCTATGAAAAAATATTTTACGCTAACAATGTATCAAATGACAATATGAACCGATTTTCATTAAACTTGTTCAGCCTGCAACTTTACTGTTTTGGTTCACTCTCACGGCGTCGTTTTCAGCTGCACAAGGCAGCTATTTTTAACAAAGAAGCTCTACAAACCCACCGTTTATCACCTGTTCAGCCTAAGCAGCTGATAGACACAGTTAGCGACTAGTTAGTGGACAAAGTATAGCATTTAGCAGATATAGAGCCAAATATTTCCCTCAGGAGTTGAGATTTCTGAAGGGAGCAGGTTAGACAGTTCCTTTCCCCCCATTTAAATCCTCCCCCGCAACTAGAAGAAAATGGACAAACACACAAACTGCACTGAATGAGGGATGATACTCACCTGCTCATGTCTTCAATTTTAAGATAGGGAGACCTCAAAGCTGCAGCTGTAGACCAGGAGAAGTAAACAAACAATTAAATAAGCACTTATACCCACAGAAATACTGTATTAGAAGAAAATAAACACATTAGCAGCACAAATACATTAACTAACCTTTGACAATATGGGAACTTAGTTTGGTGAAAGACCTCTGCATTGAAAAAAGAGAAGTTTAAATAAGACTCATTAACATTAAAGGGCAAAGCCTGATGGACAATGCATTATAAACCCTAACAAAGTGTATAACAATTTAATGTGAGATTATTTAACTTAACTCCTTTTTTCAGAACTGTTTAACGAATTCATTTATAAATGATTTACTTGCTTGATTTTTTTTATTAATTTAATTTAGAACTTGTATATTTGGATACTTGTTGAAGTGAAAAGACATTCGGCCCAAACAGCTTACCTCCGGCCTCTTGTGTATACCACTGAAGCTCTCTCGAGTCAACTGTTTCAAATATAAAATGACATCTGATACTACATTAAGGAACAATACAAGATTTTTTTACATACTGTCCCTTGGTTAAGAATGTGACAAATCTATGCTGTGAACAGCCGCCCTCTTCAGCTGGGATCAGCAAGACACAGCAGCACAGAACAAAAACAATCACATGGTGCCATCTGCTGTGAGCAGAGGTTCAATGCACTACAGATATGAACACATACAAGCCTAATAATACCTGCAATAAAATATGCAGAGGAGAAATCAGTCTGCACAAATCAACTGTGAAGTTGACCCTGGTAGGTGGTGTGAAAGAGGTAACACAGTCCACCTGGGTATAACCCTGGTAGAACCATTGGTGTGAAAGGGGTATAAGAGTTCCCTTCAAATCATGTTATTAGACAAAAGGATACCATCCACATACAAAATCTTCACTCCCCAAGATCGAGCATTGGCCAAAACACCGCTCCCCTGCAGTCTTTCCTACAAGACATCCATCAGAAACGAGTAAAGATAACCAACCATGTCAGTTTTCAGTATAACACCAACATCTACAAAAATAAAGGCCACAGATCTGCAAGGTAAACCCATTTTCCAGCTGCACTGACACTTACATTGTTGCGAATGGCTTTTTCAAGCAAGGCCTTCCCACGGCTGCCACAAGGCTGTTAAGAAAAATACAGCACAGATATATGTTTCATTCTGGGTTATACTTTATAGTAACGTCCACTAGGGTATTGTTCACATGAGTAATGAAAACTAAAATCAATAACCAACTGTTTTTGTTTGGTATTTGTTTTTGATTAGCATTTCTCACATAAATACATAACAATTTACACTATTCACAACAACATATTGAACTGTATCAGGGAAATAAATAGCATATCTAAGTATCCATTTTTTTATTCTACAGCAAGATATTTTCTCATCAACACAAAAAGAGAGGTGTTGCATTTGATTTGTTACAATACACCAGTTAGGGGAAAAAAACACTGCAGGCCATATACATTAATTCAATAGAATCAGCTGTTTGATAAAATTGACCTGACCTCAGTAATATTTAACTTCAACCTTTTTGTGAGTTACAAATATTCCTGTAAAATGTTTGAGAACATGCATGGGTGATGCTCAGTACCATTGGTCTAGGAGTTCTGGGTTGCTGTTTGTCACTGTTGAGGACACACTCTCGCTGCATTACTGGACGTTGGGCTTCTTCGCTCATCAACTTTGCCCCTGCTTTGGTGTCAGTACAATTTTGCCCCTTTGAGCCCTCTGGGCTTCCAGTCACAACAAAGCTCACATCCTTGTGCAGGAAACTCTCTACCCTCTTCAGAATAAGAAACAAAAAAAACACGTTAGCTCATCAGTTTCTGCTGAGACAACTAGCATAGTCAGACCTTTATCTTTACTTGTACAAAATCTAACTTGAACCTCAGTAGGTATACACTTGATTTATATTCAATATCAGTATTAGTTGGAATGAAATCAGATTGGCTACTCTTTAAATTATTTTGTTTGAACAACAACCACCAATGTTTACAGCAAGGATCCACAGGCATGCTACATTTATCTTCACATATGCTTACTCCTCCTAGAAGAGATACAGTCTCCAGAAGCAGGGCTGTTGGGCGTTTCTTTACATTGTCCAGGTAGAAGGTCTTCCCCTCCAGCTTCTTCTGCCCAGGACACAGTGAGCCCAGAAGACCTTGCTCCTCTGCATACTGCTGGTGCTGCATGGTCCTGGTGCAGGATACTTGGCAGAAAAACACCAGGATGCTAATTAAAAAGAGAGAACAAACAAGTGTTAATTAAATGTATGCATAAACATTTGACAGAGAACAAATTAAAAACAACACCCCCATCCCCGTCAAACACCAAATACCGGCAGTCCTTATGTAAACGGTGGTTGCACTAATAATGACTTTGTCTGGACAATGTTGTGTCCAAAAACCTTTGGGTAACTTAATACAAAGTATCCGAGATCCAAGTCTAAGTGTATCAGTCCCTAATCATTTACAACATGTTAACAGCTAATTAACCCAGTCACGTGGTTTCTTCTCAATGGTTGATTGAGGTAGCGTTAGGCTAGAATTTCCAATGACTACCATTTGTTCACGGTAGCAGCAATTTTACAACTTACCATCTAGCAAGCTAAACGTTCTGCAGAAAAGGCATGTATCGTTAGCGTTACTTTACTACCAAACTACAACAGCACAGTAACGTTAAATACATTATTAACCCAGCATCCTCCCTGGCTAGATAGCATAGCGTTACTTAGCTGTAACGTTAATTCGTTGGTTAGCGTTAGCTGACCTGAGTTGAGCTTTTTTTCAATATAAACAACGCCTGGGCCACCAAAACCATAGCTTGTCATGAGGTTAAATAATATGTTAAACTGCTTTTCACGTCGTCGGGGCACAAAATAAAGAAAGAGTCCACTTACTTTTTGTTACTGTGCTGGAGAATTGCGATAAAGAAAGCAACCGCCGCTTTTTAAAAACACGACAAACGTGAAGTTAACGTCACATCCGGAAAAACGCTGCCTTCGCGTGCTGGCAACAGACTTCTGAACAATCCTTCAGAATGGTCTTTAATCTTTTGTAATTAAGTTAAATTAAATTGAAATTTAGTCTGATTATTAGGCAGCTCATAACAAGTCATTCTCTCGAGCATTACCGTAATCTAAAAGTCAATGATTGTATTTGTTGTTGTTTTGCCAGCTGGAACCTCACTAAAGTGGGAAAATACGTTGTATCATTTCTTTCCCAGCAGGGGGCAATGTGTCCCTGTGTAAATAAAGTAATCTCGATTAAAATAATACATTGGGAATTTTAATCTTTAGTTTATACTTGCCTTCTTGTAGTAAACTGACTGTAACCCATATATTTAAATGGATTAAATATATTATATTCATTAGTAGAAAGTTCAACATTGCACCCATTGGATGATTTCAATTTATACACTGTATATTGTATACTGTCATGACACCAACAGTGTTAAATATAAGACAAAGACCACAAGGCAAATACCAATTGTTTATTCAAAACTTTTTGTTCATACTTTTTTTTTCACAAAACACTGGCACAGTGCAAAAGACTAGCCTTAATGACATTTCAATTTGAAAATCTGCAAATAAAAGTATGTGTAAATTTGAAGGAATTCTTTATGGGGGGGAACAGAACACACAGATATACTAGTTATGTTCTATCACGTAAATTACACAAACCAATGAACTAATGGTGGAGAAAACCTTCATAGCATAAACTTTGAACAAACAAAAGTAAAAAAAATGTAACAGGATGACACTAAGATTTTCAACAACAGGTCAAACACCAGAGTTATCAATTAATTTCAAAATCTGTCAAAACATTAATAGACTTCTTTTCTCTGTCCCAAAAATACCCAGAAGCTGTTAATTTACCAACTGAAAAAATACTCTCTAATTTTTAATGGCTGATCTAAACCCGGTGACCCGTGAAAATAAGACAATTTTGCATAATCAGAAACATCGTGCGAAGCTTAACCCCTGGATGGGATTCAAAACTACTCACTCTACTCTACTCATTAAGACGTAGCTTCTGTTTTCCGTCCATAGTGAGGAGGACATTTGACTAGCTAAGTAAGGCACCTGAGGTTACAGCATGGAGGCCTCTGCATATTCACAGGGACATCAAGACAGCACCAACATCTTTCTGCAAAAAACATGTATTCATACATAAAGGGTTACATCATCTTCAATGGTTTCTTACAATATTCCATTTCTGTTCCATATGAAATTATTAGTAGCAGAAACTATCCTGTACTGTGGAGTTTTAAGGCTATTTAAACCTGAATACTAAATACCGACTCTGCTATTACTGGCAAAGTATATATACTATTAATTATCCCTGTTTAGGTTTATATATTTCGCTATCAGTGGACTGGTACAAGATAGATCCTGACACTAATAATCAAAATGGGTGCCGTGCACCCATTTTTTATAAACAGTGTGGAAACACAAACATAAATACTGTGCTGGTCTGAGAAGGCTTTGCATTGTTTAAAAATAACAAAAACATAAGTCACGGTCTGTATTAGATCCACTCTGAACCATTTATGACTCCATATTTGCTGCTACTACTGGTGCTGCTGCTTCTGTCCGCGTCTGCCTTGCTTGAGGTGTGTTTGGAGACCTGCCGGTGTTTACGTTCACGGTGAGGCTTGCTGTGGTTATTACTGTGGCTCTGTGGCTGTCTGTTGGCCGGATTGTCAGCCTCCAGCTTGTTCTGAGGATGACAAATGTCCTTATGACCACCTCTGGGGGCATCATCCATCCCTGCTCTGCAAGGGTTCTCATCATTATTGGTGTACTGCTGACGTTCCTCTTTGGCAATGTTCACGTGGTTCTGCCGGCAAGCCATCTTTGCATTAGTGAGATCACTGATTGGTAGTGGCTGGTTGTGGTGCCCTGTTGATAACAGAAGAGGCTTCATGGCGATGTTGTACCCAGGTGGAGCTGATGGTGCATTCCAAGAAAAAGGGTAGCTGCTGTAATCCTCTCCACTCAATCCTGCCTCATTAAGAGCTCCTTGTGCCAGTGTCAGCCCGTACAGCTCATTGTCAGGGAGCTGCACCCGGCGGGAGCGTACGATCTCACAGATGGTACCTATGCCCAGGTGAACCATCTCCCATATATTGAGTGCCAGACAAAGCAGGGAGACTGTATACATGATGAGAAGGAAGATAGTTTTCTCAGTGGGCCGTGATACAAAGCAGTCCACACTGTGAGGGCAGGGCAGGTTGGAGCACACGTAGGTGGGAGGCACAGCAAATCCATATAGGGCATACTGTCCACACAAGAAAGCCACCTCCAGCAAGGAGCGGGTCAAGAGCTGCAGGACATAAATACGCATCAGTCCATCCTCTTTGATACGTTGACGCCCATCATGGCGCACCTTGACCTTCGCTTGTCCCTTACCACTGTTTCCTTTCACTGCTCCACCACCATCACTCTCCGCCTCTGCCATTTCATAGATCATCGGGTCTTCCTCTTGGTCATCCTCGGCCTCTTCAATGCCCCTATGCTGCTTGCGGCCTGCAAGATAGGGCTTCCTGGGTTTCCTCCGCGAAAATCCCCTGACTCCACCGCTGTCTGGCTGCTCATCTGCCCGAGCAATTTTATTGACAGCGTAGCCCAGGTACATGAGTGAAGGCGTGGCCACCAGGATGATTTGGAAAACCCAGAAGCGGACATGTGAGAGTGGAGCGAAGGCGTCGTAACAGACGTTCTCACAGCCCGGCTGACCTGAGTTGCAAACAAACTTGCTCTGCTCATCGTAGTAGATGGACTCCCCTCCTACGGCTGTCAGCACAATGCGGAAAACAATGAGGACAGTGAGCCAGATCTTGCCCACAAATGTAGAATGGTTGTGGATTTCTTCCAGCAGGCGAGTCAGGAAACTCCAACTCATGGTAGTGGCAGTGACAACATACACGTCCTCTTACGTCCCTGTGGAGAGAAAAGAAATGATTAAACTCTGTCCCATGCAGGCAATACTAGAAGGAAAGCACCCACATGAATACTAATAATTTATTTATTTTACCTTCTTATAGTAAAATATTTTTGCCATTTAAAGAAAATAAGAATTTCTGCCCAAAACTTTACAGGCACACCTTCCTTCTTAACTGTGTCTGATATGTGGGGAGAAAAATGAAAAAAATAATATTTATTAACCTGTCTTTTAGTGTGTGTCTCTTAATTTGACTATATTTCCCTCACACACAGAATACACATTGTAATTCTACAATAAAAGATATTACACACTCTTCTGCTGTATTCACAGGGTTTTAGCTCCAAGCACTTTGTCTTTCCTCCTGTATACATGGTTATCAAATATATTTCAGCACAATAACATGTTTATCCTTGATTCTCTTAATAGCTATGCCCCTAGGCTCATGCCTAAACATACCCATGGCATTATTACACAAAGGGAAGAGTAATGACAACAATGGAATGTCTAACCATAATTGCTATTGTTAACTGAACGTCCCTGACCATTCAGATGTTCCATAGAATTACAAAATTTCTCATTTTGTTTAAGAAATAAGAGCTTGGTTTTTGTGCTGTAAAATGACTACTGAAATTCTAAAAACCTGAAGGGGAACCAGCAAAATTACTAAAACTATCCACCAACAATGTAATTTGAAAAACAGATTATTTTATTACAATGATATATTTATTATTTATGATGATAATGGAGGAAGTACTCCACATAAGGAGTAGAGTTGATACCCATAGTGTGAGGGTTAGCGTTAGGGGACTTATACCTTACAGTAAATGTGTTAGCATTTCAAACGTTTTGTAAAAACTCTTTTGTAGTTTATTGAGTTATAGCTTCAATAAATTAATACTGTAAGACCCTTATTATCAGATTTCTATCAGCTGCGGAATGTGAATTAACTTCAAATGTAACCACCAGTTCTCCCTTTTCCTTAATGCATGTGGCATGAATTTACATAACAAAAACTGGAGTAAAGACATTCACTGGTTATCCAGTAAATGATGATGGCACTCGCACATAATATGAGACATTATTAGTATTTGCACACAAACATTTGACATTACCCCTCCCTAACACTACACTTCTGTGATAGGAGGTACAACATGGGATTTGTGGATTATAAACTAATGTGTTTTTACTCTCATACACAGTACATTGGTTTTCAAATATAAGGCAGACAAAGAACAGTGTGTTTATAATTAATGGATGGAACAACACAACAACAATATGGCAGCACACACTCAAAGATCTGAAAAGATGAAAAACAAAAAAATGGAATGATGAAGAATGTATGACTGGAGTGTGTGTAAAGTGTATACATTCCTCTCTCAGCCCTTTCAGCTCTCTAATGAACTACACCATATTATGTAGTACCTAACCTTGAACAATCTCTGTTTAACCTGCAGACATCCATCTGCCCAAAACCTACGCAGCAGACCTCTCCACGAGTCACTCATGTAAGAGGAAATCTAAAAGGTTCAGAAATCTGTGGGGCAGACTATGTCTGCATGTGTGACGTGTATGTGTGTGTGTGTGTGAGTTCAGAGAGTTTCTCCGGATAGTTTATGTTCCAACTATAGAGGCTCCTGCACGGTTGCTTTTAATACCACAAACTTGACATCCAACTACCATCCGGGGATAGAGACTGAGGCAAACAAGGTCCAGTAATAAAGGAACAGCCTTGAGGTTGTCCTGTAGCTGTCACTGTATGAAGTCAATTATGTTATCATACTGTTTGGCAAAATAAAAAAAGAAGCTTGTTTCAGTGTTTCGGGTTTAAATCAAAAAGTCTTTCTCTTAACAAGCTTGCCGTTTGGATCTTAGTGTGACCACACTATTTGGCAAAATTGTAGGCCTTCTGGCTATTTCCATAGATGTGCCTGACCACATGAAAACATAACATGGGATTTGTTGTTGTTAGCTTTATGATTTGACAATTAATTAATGATTAATCAATGGGTATAAAATTAATCAGCCACAACTTTGATAAGTGACTGTTTTCTTGAAAATTTAAAAAAATAAAATGTTGCTGGTTCCAGCTTTTCAAATGTGAGGATTTACTTATTTCCTCTGTTTTATATCAATGTAAATTAAATACATTGTAGGGATGGACTGTTAGTCTAACAAAACAAGACATTTGAATATGTTCCTTTTCACTATTTTGTGGAATGTTTTCAAAGTAAGTACTCAAAACAGTAATTGATAATGACAATAACTGCTGCCCTAATTTGTTCTGTTTACGTATTACAAATTGAGAATTAATTGTAATCAAAAAATGTTAAGGTGACTATTTTTCAGTATGCAAAACTCTGGCGCCATGCAAAAAGTTTCCCTCACTTCATTTATAATAGGCATACTGACACACTGTGGCATTGAGTCAGTTTGACTTTTTTTTTTTTAAAACAACCTCCAATGAAACCAGGTCCTGATGTTAACATGCTCTTCTACTGTCTCACTCTGTAAAGAAACAAAGTTCTGTCTCATTAAGAGTCACATGCCCTTTAAAACTGCACATCTGGCCATGATGTGTAATGTACTATTTGGAGGCCCAGTAGCACTGCTATCACCACCCAAACACAAGTCCCGTGGATGGCAAGAAACTGGGAACATTCCTACACATTGTTAATTTTCAGCTCTGCTCATCAGCAAAGCAAATCATGCTGCTGCTCAGCAATACAGCGGGTAGCAATTTAATTGCAAGCCATTCAATAAGGAATTTTAGGAAGAATCTTATGTAATGCATTACCATCCAACCATAGACACAAACATATGGCTTTAGATGGAATAAGATGAACATGACATGACATGTGTATAAATGGTTACCTTAAAGTTGTTGATGCCTGATTTTTGTGATAAACACACCATCCTCTCAAACACCAGAGCCTGGTGTTAACACTTTTTCTGGCAAGTTTTTATGTGAAACCCCCAAATGCAGAGATGAAGGACCAGAAAAGGAACCCCAAAGATATGTCTTACATAAAACTGAAAATTAAGTCCATTCATTCTTTGCAAAAAAAACTGCCGCGTCTCAAAATATAGCAACTGCTCCATAGCCCAAGTTGCTAGTAGTGCCACATCAAATGCCTAAAGGTGATACATTTAATTTCCCCCCAGATGTCTCCCAGCCAGACCAACAGCCTCCAGTTTCCTACAGCGCCAGTTAAAAACAACTATTTGAGAAGTGCTATTTTAAAGAGCAGCCAGCCTTGTACATGCCTATCTAAGAAGACTTCAAGCTGTGAATGTGAAGGTTTGTGGTTTCCTTCAACAGTTAAACTGATGCTTTACCCAAAATCTATCTTTTCAGTATGAAACACTCACCCACACTATTAACTTTAAAGGCAACTGTAAACAGTTTGTAGTTTGCTGACAATGCACTTCCCTTTTTTAAAGGTATATTTTAGAGGAGTTCTTTTTCTTGATGAGAGACATTCAAGAACAAGAAAACTGACGGGAAAAAGCATTTAGATGTGTGCATCATACTGCACAGCGTGTCTGTGTGTTGCCTTTTAGACCCTGTGGCCACCAAGACCCATGACTGGACTTCCTATACAGTACATAAATCAGAACATGAACAAGTATGTACCTGTATCAACTTCAACTAGGGCACATGAAGAGAAGGGAACAAAATAATCTGGTGGTAATAACTAGCAGACATGAGAGCGATGACAATAACCACCAGATCATTTCTTTCATTACGATGCCTGCATTATAGGGGTGCATGATACATCGACTTAATATCATTATCGCAACATAAAGTTGCGCAATATTATATCAAAACTGTCACAATAAGTATGCAACATTTTGATTATTTTGTGGAGCAATGTATCCCGTCCGTTGACTGTGTGGCAGAGTGACAGTGGAAATGAAGAAATAGATAGAGACAACAAAACAGAACGAATCATGAGCGAGTGTGATTGCAAGTGGCAGAAAGTACGAAGAGAACTCAAGGAGATATACCGAAATAACCAATGCTATAACGTATTATTTGGCCAAATATATGATGCACATCCACACTGTAGATACAAAAGGCTTCAAGAAGCTTCTGAATGAAATAGACAAACGGTACTAAATCCCATCCCGCACCTATTTCTCCTAGGTAGCTATCCCGCAACTTTATTAATGGCAGTGCAGGCAGAGTTTGGAGTCGGATAGATTGAATATTTTTCTTTCACGACCAACCTGTGGTCCAGCCGCACTACGGAGCCGTGTCTAAGTCTCACTGTGCACTATATTGTTGTGAATCTATTAATATTGTAACGATTTGTTCCCTGTAACTTTTGTAATTTTACATATGTTTAAAAATATCGAAATTAATGTTGATAAAGTAATATTCATTATCAATATCGCAATATCACATTTTCTCAATATCATCCAACCCTACTGCATTACCAAGTTACATACGTCCCGACAAACTTACTTTGTCCAGATGCTACAACGAAGGACTGCAAGTGTAATTACCCAAACTCATCTCCCATCACTGTATATCCAGACATGGATTCCACAGGGTACTTTGTTGTCACTTTATTAGCCATCTACTTAAAGATGTCAAAACACACACATAAGATGTATGTGCGTGTGTACAACATAACTTGATCTAGACAAAAGACTCTAGCGTAGAGAGCTAATTTGTCATGAAGAAGCCGCCAATGCAAGTATGCAAGCTTGCATACAAAAGAATCATCCAGCTCTAACAAGCTGGGAACTACCCAGTATTAATATATGAACAGGAGAATTGGTGCCTTGTATAGTTGTTATTTTTCTCTTTTGCCCAGTGTCATGTCATGGATTTAAAAGAGTCTTTTCAGGGAAAAGTCTACTTTGTCTTACCTCCACATTTCACCTTATTATTTTACTATGGAAGTAAACACAACCCACAGACTGTATTGTGCCTCCTCTGCTAAATTAGTGTTTAACATTAATGTTGATTTGGTTACCATAACAAGTTGAATTCTGAACAGACAGACAATGGCAGGTTTCTATTGTTTATCTTGTGATATGTTTATCGTGTAACATACAGTGTCCAAAAACATGCTTATTTGTAGATACTATTACTAGCCTACTACTACTACTACTACTACTACTGGCCCTTCTAGCACAACAGGAACTGGTCCTGCTAGTCCTCCATCTCAAATGCTAAAAACTAATAATAATAAAATATAATAACATCTTCTTAATGTTATTGCTCTTACAGGACAGGGTCTAATGGATTTAAATTATCATTCAATGTATTTTTGCATACTGATGTGAATCTTATAACCTCTTTTTGTTTTATCCTTCTTAGCCTCCTCGTTTCCCCGACCAGAATTCAGAGCTATTTCAAACCCCATGTGCCTGCAAAGTGAACAGAGAACACCATAAAACATCTTTCTAATCAAATTCCTCACAGCTTTAACTTGAACCGGAGCATTGTTAACTGTGAAATAACTGTTTGATTAATCAAAATTGAGATTAATAGTTATTTTCTCCCCCTGAACATTGAAAACCACAATTGGAAATTCCCCAGAAATAATTTTGAATGCTTGCAAAGTTCAGCTAAGAGAAACACCCTCACCAAGTTTGCTGAGAGTTTTTTTCATTAAAACATTGACAAAAATATATATTTTTAAATGCTTAACGGTTGTCAATAAATATCAAGTACACTTACGTTACAGTTACTTAAAAGCTTGTAAAAACATTATAGACAAAGTTAGTCTGCTAAAAAACGTTAACCGAACCTGCATTAGTAACGTTAACATACCTGACGTTAGTAACCTTAGCTCTAGGTTAAATAAGCTAACCTAGCATGATATCGTTTGAAAATAGAAAGACATTTTTCATGGTATTTCTAGTACTTCGCCTTTTCCCTATACTCGTCCAGTAGTTTGTTCTTAAACATACTTTCACAAGTAACAGGAGACCGTGGTATATTGCCTTCCTCCTGTGTGAATTCAGACAGCATCCTCACCTCTTCGCTCGCACATTTGGCGCCGTTCCCCTCCGCCAGAAAGCTGCGTCAACGTTCACAAATCACCCGGAAAGATACTCCTGAGCACGGAAAATAAGGTCGTCATTGCCGAGTTGCAGAAAAAAGTACGATATTGACGTTTCCTCATAAAAAATGTACTCGAAGTTTTGATGGAAGTTTTGACTAAGTTGAGTGATAAATTTACCTTTTTCTCACGAAGACTAAGCTGGTGACCGGAGAAGGAGAGAGCTTGATTGTAGTAGATGAAGACAAACGGACTGGTATGGCAAGGATATGTGTGTGTGTGTGTGTGTGTGTGTGTGTGTGTGTGTGTGTGTGTGTGACTGAGAGAGAGAGAGAGAGAGAGAGAGAGAGAGAGAGAGAAAGATGGAGAGAGAGATCATCGTCATAAATCTTCTTATTGACATAATATAAAATAAATGCATATGCAAATTCATAACTTTCTACTAGCATTAGTTTCTTACTGCACCACTGACTCTATAGTCACATTGAATGCTAAAGAAGTCTCAATTGTGTGGGAAAATAGCTCTTTTCCTACAGTGTAAACATAATGCATATTGTCTATTATTCTGTAGCCACATATTTTTCATGGTTATGTACTTTTTTGTTCATCTATATCTGACTGGCGTCATGGATATATAAAGGATTATCTAGTGACAAATGCTGACTTTGTCATTCATGTGTTGTTTAACACATTGATAAACTTATTGCAAAGTTTCTGGTGTCCTCCACTTCTAGTTCTGGCTGCACAAACAGTAAAACGAATTGGCCATGAGTCAGGGCTTTATGAAAAGGGCACAGAGCAGAGATTTCAGACAACATACATATTTACCACACTTTACATGGAGTCTGAAACTGAACAGAACAGTTTATCATCTTCTTCCATCATATAAATCAGGAGCTTTTATGCCTTCTGCTATCAGTTCCTCAACAAGCTGCATTTAGGGGCACTCCATGAATTTCTTTTTACATTAAGGTCAGTTTACTTGTCATGGAGAACACTACTCAGCCTGTAAAAACAGCCGTATTAAGTCATTGGTTGTTGGGAGTCTTCTAAAGCCCCAAAAATAACCCTGATGTTTTCTTTTTTCCCCAGCATGTTCCCTTGGATCAGAGAGGCTCCAAAATCAGGGTAGCAGCTGTCGCCTTGGTCCCGCTCCATGTTCTGTGATGCCATGTTCAACTGCTACACTGCAGTGCCCTGCTACGTCCTGCTACGTCCTGCTGTGCCTTGTAATGCCGCACAGCGTCCTGCTATGCCATGAACTACTACAAAGAACTGCTACAAACTACTAATTTTTTCTATTTTTGTTATTGCCACTCTTCATTCTAACCCCAACCGGCCCGTCAGACACCGCCTACCAAGAGCCTGGGTCTGACCGAGGTTTCTGCCTAAAAGGAAGTTTTTCCTCGCCACTGTCGCACTGTTGCTTGCTCTGGAGGAGACTACTAGAACTGTTGGGTCCTTGTAAATTCTGGAGTGTGGTCTATCTGTATAGTGTCTTGAGATAACTCTTGTTATGAATTGATACTATAAATAAAATTGAATTGAATTGAATGAGCAACCTGTTTACAAACCGGTCAAAGATGAGGGCAATCCACAGGCACTGGGGCTTTATTAAAAAGATCTACTTGTATCGTGTGAATTTTAATGTTTTTTGACCCATACTACTGACCTTATGCATGTCAGCAACAAGGAAGTGCTGAAGATATGTGCTGGATGTGGTGATGTCAGGCCATAGGACCTCCTTTTAAATGTGGATGTGTGTTTCCAACTTTAAGAAATGGATGGTGGGCTGTGTGAACCGTTCAGTGCCGTGACCTTTAACATGTGTTAACTTTAGCTGGGAATAGCAACCAGAAGTTTAAAGACAACACCGGAAATGGATTTAACAGGAAAAAAAAAGTCAGGATATCTCGGCCTCTGCTGCTTCAATTTTGACCGTTCTTTAAAAACAATCTTTCTCTTGAAAGTCGCTTAACTTTTAGTTTGATACTAAATGGCTTAAATAACCCAATGGACTACTTTTGCTAGAAACATTTGTTTCTGATCATTGCCCCACAAGATGAAGTATTTTTTACATCACACAATGCATGGCCTTTGTTTAGTTTTCCTCAACTGCTACAGCTTCAGCAGCCTTGCAACGCAGGGAGGCTTTTTTGTGATATTTAACCTCTTCAAGGACATGCAGATACAAGTCAAACATTGTTCCTTCTGTGTCTTGGTTTTATCTCCCCCGTTCATCTCAAGGACATAGACAAATGTCAGCTCCGGCAGCCCACACTTCCCGCTCTTCTCCTTTCCATCTCCATTTGTTACTAACTGACTGTTTCTGTCAGGGAAGGTCACTGCTTAAAGATGTTAGCTTGACTTTTGGCTGGCATTGTATTTTTAAACTATCAGCAGCAGAATCAAACACAGAGGACTGGAAACACTTACGACCCTAATCAGCCTTATATCGTTTTGGCATAGAAAGTCCACATCCTAATTCACTGGACCTTTTACAAGGCTCAAGTCCCTTAATGGAGTTATCTTTCACCTCGCAGGGAGTAATTGAATGGAGAAAAATTGATTAAAGGTATCAATAAAATCATGGGACAGCACTTCCAATTTAAAGCATTTTAACAGTCTTCTGTTATTGTTATTGGTGTGGAGGCTACATCAGCTGGTATGTTGATATTGACAGGGAGGTACAACAGGAGGTGGCAAGGCTGTCATTGACGAGTTCAAGATCCTCAAATACGATTTGTCATCATTCTCCACAGATTGATGTTAATTGGGTTTTCTATCCATTCACTTACCGCTAGAGGTCATTGGAAATTGTGTTGGACAGCAGCAGCAATTCAGCTGAGAGTTGCAAAAGTCTAACAGAGGTTTCCCAAAGAGTGATGGCTAAATCATATTAGAAAAAGAAGGCAATGCATAAGAAAGAAAATCTGAGTAAGTGTGGGCTACAAGTGTTTTGTACAGTCAGCGTTTTGCTGCTGATGATGTTATCATTAGAAACCCTGAACTGACAACAGAAAGTATGATGGCAGACGACAACAATGACAAGGAATCACCCGAGGGACGGAGTGACAAAATAAATCAGAGAGAAGGAATCAGATGTGGAGATGGAACAATGTGAGATTGAATGCAAAGATGGCACATGGAATGTCTTTATCGGATTTGACAGAAGTCAAACTAGAAAGGAAGACAGCGGTATCGGGGGAGACATGACATAGGGGTTAAATGCAGAAATAAGGTTATGGCAGGTCAAGTAGTCCCCAAAATAGACTAAATTCCATACAAGTAAGAAAGCTGAATCAACAATTACTTGGCTGACTTCAGCAGCATGTCAAACTCACATGGTGACATGGAGCACGCAGGAACGCCTCATGTCATCGCTGTCACTACAGCCTTGAGCCCTTGCTGTCATATTCTCTGAGAGTTGTTTCATGAATTCACATCAGCACTACTGTTTACGCCGAAGGAAGCGCCATAGCCTGTTGTTGTGACATGGTTTTCTCATTAATCCTGTGCAACACAACTCTATGTTAGCCTGAATGATTGGTGTATTGTAAAAACAGATGAAAGTATGGTGCTGTACAGGACATAGGCCCAAGCAGTTTTGACAGAGAGTTGTTGACTTGGCGCCATCTTCTGGTCAGTAGATGTATACAGAAGACACATTCTGCACATACCAGTGCTTTCCAAACCTGAGGAGCTAAAAGTATTACATTTTACTTTTGTTTACTTGATTTTATTCATTGAAATATTGAATAGTATTTACATGTTTTCATGTATGGCAGCTTGTTGCTTTGTTTTGACACATGTTAAAATAAAAACATCAGTTTAAATGTATCAGATTTGGCCAAAAGGCTAAATTTCATCTGCAGTGAGTTAGGCCTATTGCATTGCCAGACCTATCTCCACATTGGTGTGTCAGCGCTGGAGAATGGTCTGGCTACACAGCCTAATAGGGAAAAATAGTCTGGCTTGTTAGTATTCCTTTAAACCAATCCCAACTGCCCTGGATGCCACTAAGCCCCGACAGTAGAGATAGCAAGAGGGACTCGTGTGCCAGATGTGAGGCTTTATCCCAGCAATGCAAATCATTTGAGCCAGACTAATGTAGGCCTTATACATTACATAAATACATGGAATTACACCAAACAAACATAGCGTACAAACACCTTTCAAATAGGTGTTTATATTCTACTCACAGGAGACTATTGTCTGCATATCCCTTGACTTGATGAAATTTTTTGGCCACAAGTCATAAGTCCAGCACTCTTCAAAAAAGTGACACTAAAAACTCAAAGTACTCTTCAAAAGTGGTTTCTCCAAATTTGTTTATTATTTTAGGTAGGTATTACCACGATAATCAATGTCGAAGAGTCCATTTTCCCGGATGAGATGGTGTTTGATCGTTATTTGACATTATAAACACACACTGACCTGAGCTTTTATTTTGGTACTTCCGGTTACCGGCATTGTGTATTTGCATATTAGTTAAATATTTAGTTTTACCCGAAATATTTAGATTTAACATTTAGCTTTAGATATAGATTTAACATTTAGAGTTAACATTTAATATTTGGATTTAACTATTTAAAATATCTCTAAGTTGACAAATATTGTTGTAAATGTGCAAAAAGTGACCCTCAAAAATTCATACCAGTTTTTTAAACATTGTTTGAAGCTAAGTGTGACAAACTGTTGCTGTTATTTTCAGCATGAGCCGCTTTACAAACGGCACCTTGTGCTGGGCTACGGAGGTCTGGTAATGTCTCTTTTTACGTCCACACCAACAGATATTTATCATTTTTAAACTTGTAGTCTTCTACCACAACCAACTCAAGTGACATCACTTGAGGCAATTTATCAGATTTAGCTAAGCTCCCTCTGGAAACACAAAAATACTTTGTACAATTTTTCATGTAGTGATACTCCCCAAGACCTGAAAACAGACATAAATGTGTAAAATTGGTGGAGTTCCCCTTTAATGTAACCATACACCTCACCACTGAAGTTCACTATCCTGACCATGCCAGTGGCACATGTTTATTCATCTCCTCTCTAATGTCTTCACATAGTATCACAGCTCAGTTTCTGTCCATCTGTCCTCTCCTCTCTCCTTACTGCTGACTCTTTTTCCACTGACCCCGCCACCTCCTTCATCCACTCTCCTCTAATCATGCCCTTCTGTCTTCACTTCGTCCTTTGGCTGTCTGAAGTCCTGCAAGTTGAAAAAGTGGTTTGGATGACTCATCTGTCTTCGGGTCTCGTCTGTCCTCTTTTTCTCTGCCTGCTAAATCAATATGTCACGCTTTGATAGGACGGATTGCATCATGTGAGGCTTTTCTCCCTAAATCCCTCCCACATTCTCTTCTAATTTCTTCAACACCTTAATGTCTCTCCCAAAA
This sequence comes from Etheostoma spectabile, assembly GCF_008692095.1. NCBI lineage: Eukaryota > Metazoa > Chordata > Actinopteri > Perciformes > Percidae > Etheostoma > Etheostoma spectabile. The sequence goes on from NC_045753.1 coordinate 18,013,430, forward strand.
CATTAACTTAAAACCATCAACAAATACAGCACATACCAGCATAACTCCATTTGTTCCCTTCCCAAAATATTAAGCACTGCTAAGACTTAATTGGGCTTTCCCACAACAAAATTTTAACATTGAGTTTTTAACTTTTTTAATTCTTGACCTTTGGAACAGCTGCTGACACAACAATCGCAGGTTAAGGTTCCGTAGCTGTATTGAATATTTTGATGATATCACAGGATTTGCTCGATTTTAAACAATTAATTGAATGAAGTAAATTAAGCTTATGATGATGTAAAGTAGAAAAAAAGCGGCAAATATTATCGATTGAGAAGCAACTAGGGGTCTTTTTTCCTTAAAATGATTACTTAGCAGATTAATCGATAATTACAATAGTGCTTATTTTACTGTCAATTGACTAATCTACGCATACAGTATATATATATCTATATATATATATAGATATATATATATATATCTATATATATATATAGATATATATATATATGGGCAGTTATGGAAATTTAGATTTTAATACAGTATATATTTTTAAATTTATTATACGTTACACACTTGTAAAAATATGGAAATTAGACATTTCTGTTAAAACTGGACAAACTGATCATGTGTGATTGAAAGCTCCAGCGCAGCCACTAAATCAACCTTACTGTGAGATTGTTAATGTCAATATGATTCTTTAATGCAGCTGATAAGTTATAGTGAGCATCAAGGGCCTTTCAGATCTATGGCGCTAAAACCCATTGATTCCGATGGCTGGCACCGCGCCAGAATGGCGTTTCAAGACCAAACTGTGTTTGAGTTGGTGATAGTTGCGGCTATGAAACACACAACAGAAACAGATTCATTAGATAATGGCTTTATATTCCTGTTACACTAATGCATTAGACTCATACTTGAATGTTTGATTAAAAACACACATCCAAGGTACAGCAAACCACAAGAAATGAAAAGAAGTTAGCATATTAGTCGAGCAGAGTCCTAACAACACATAATGTTATTTGGTTATTGTGAAGCAATTATATTATTTTAAAGTTTCCTTTAAAAAAACATCATTTAGTTTGGTGATCTGGTGTCGATTCACATCCCTGAAAATGTCAAAGGTCAAGTTTTTTCCTGTTTAACCTTAAATCTCTTTTACATTATATCAAGTATACAGTGTTTCATTATTGCACAAAACTCCATGGAAGTCTTACAGGTACATAAACAGTTAAAGTAAATTAAAATAAAAAGAATTATTATCATAGCATCAGAAGGAGTAACGTTCAAATAACTTTTGTCTCCTAATCGGAAAGCATTAATGGATTAGGTTTTGATCTAAAAGGCTTTTCACATTCCAGCTACCTTGATTACTTCTCATAAACATATATACTATAAACATTTGTTCGCGGCAAAAAAATATTTTTATAAACATATATTATGTTTGCTTGTTAACACTTTCTTATCTACTCCCTGAGAAACTAAAACACTTGAGAAAATGTCCAGCTCTTATACAGCACAATGATGTTTTTAAAGGGGCTGTATTCGATATTCAGAAGATTAATATAGCAGTAAACAACCATATGCTATGTAAAGATACTGTTTATAAAGTCCCTGTGTGTGTGTGTTGTAATCAGAGCTTCTCTGTTCTTGTTGCATGTTGGTGCATGTGAGTGCCTTGTGTGTTGAAGAGTTGAGTCTGTGAGAGAGAGAGTGGGGAGGCAATCCCAAACCACTTTTTTTCAGAATATCAACTACAGCCCCTTTAAGTATCTCATCAATTAACAAGCTTACTATCTGTTTTAATGCTTTAGCACCCAAACGTTCTTATTGTTAACTGTAACAGCAAAGATGTTCAGTATATGGATTAAAAAAAAAAAAAAAAGAATCCAAATATACACTCCATTATTTATACTACCTCTGCCTTAAAGTTAGCAGACAGTATTATGGGTCTACGAACATGGAAACCTTAAACAGGCTGCAAAAATCAACAAAGTATACATGCCCCATTAGAATCTGAATTTAAAAACAAAAGGATGGGAAAACAAACATAATACTTCACAATTTTCTGAATATAAACAAAAATAAATGTCACTTTAAACCATCTCAATGAATACAAGTGCTCTTCCTTATTGATGTTTTAAAATATATTTTCCAGTCCCTGTCATGGATTCAGTCATGTATGCAGAATGAGGTTACATTTTGAGTTAGATATGCACCATCCTGTATAATAGTATAAGTGGCCCATCATCACTCACTCACAGTCACAACACTGTGGTTTATTGGGAATACATTCAAACATAAAGAAGACTTTTTAGAGACTATAAATCCTTCTCAACCTAAACAGACTTTTATCAATAGTAATATTTACTGGAAGTACTAATGGGGTACAAGTATGGTAAGTGCTAGCTAATAACTATACAATACAATTGGTACTTTGCATCCCACCTTTTTTTCATTGTTTCAGAAACAGTATGTAATGTTGGGCCAAAGTGCAGGCGTATGGTTCCAACGTTCCATTTGGATCTCATGCTGGTTTAGATTACCGTTGTATAATCAAGCCCTAGATTAGGTATCAGTAATGAGTGGTGGGGAGAGCACAGTTACTGTGCAAGAGTCTTTGTTACCTTATCCCTGTTGTCCTTGTCCCTGCCTGACACAACATGTGTGGTCTTTTGTCCCAGGTAATGCTACTGTACAACACTTGATCCTGCACATGTGTCCATAAACCTACAGTATTAATTAAGATTGCCAATAGGCTTTTATACCAGGCTCGCACTAAAGGAATATTTCGACATTTGTGGAATTGCGCTTATTCCTTTTTGTGGAGAGTTAGATGTCTGTACAGTAAAGTAAATAGGCTGCTGGATATCTTAGTATGAAGAACAAAGAGAATCAGCAAAGCCTGGCTCTATCCAAACATAAAAGTCTGCCATCTGTGCCTATCAACCTCACTCATATTACCATGTTATCTGTCATTTCTTTAATCCATGTAAAATAGTGTAAACATTACAATAAACTGTTTTATGAGGGGTTATGTGCTGGACTTTCTTTTGGCCAGTTGCAGTGACTTCTTGAGTCGCGACTGGTTGCCTAGCAACTTCTCCTGGCCAAGAAGGTGATTTGAATAGATGTACACTATTTGGCTACATCTTTACAGGTACCAAGTGTGGCTGGAGTAGAATCATGCATATCCTGCTGCTCGCCAGGACTGGGGTTGGTGCCCTTTTGTTATATTTGAACCCTTATTCACTCTCTCTTTTACTATTCACACACACACACACACACACACACACACACACACACACACACACACACACACACACACACACACACACACACACACACACACACACACACACACACACACACACACACACACACATCTTTTATCTCTCCTCCATAATTTTCTTCAGGCAGTCCACTATGTCTTCGCCACTGACCCAAGGAACTATGTTTGCCTTGAACATGGCTGCCTGGGACTGCTGCATCTCCAGCAGCAGCCTGTGCATGGGAAAGTCTCTCCTGGGGAAGGCTGTGTCCCGGGGCCCCAGAGCCAAAGAGGGACAGATATCATTGGCCCCATCTCCGATATAGAATACCCTCTGAAAGGGAGCACCACCACGTTCCTTTTGTCGGCCCGCCAGATACTCCCGAAGGATCACCTGCTTGCATAGGTTGTCAGGACAACGGCAGCACGAGTGGGAGTGGAAAGGGAGCAGCACAAGACGGCCAGTCACATCAAAATTTGCCGGGTTTGTGAAAATCTTTCGGAAAAGGTGACGCACCCCAGCACGCTCCAGCCACTTCTCGATGAAGTACATGTTGGCGTCGGAGACCACCGCCAGCTCAAAGTCCTGCTCGTGGCTCTGCAGATACTGAAAGAGGTACAGGAGGCCAGGTGTGGGTGGGATCTTCTCCAACGCTGAATGGATGGAGTCCTCAGACACGCCCTGCTCCGCCATATAAACCAAGACCTTCTGCATGTACTCGTTGTAGTGGCCCTCCCTGTAGCTGTTTCTCAGCCACTCAGGAAGCTGTTGGCCTGGTAGAGCACGCACCACAGCATCATCACTGTTCTCATTGATGATGGTTTCATCAAAGTCGAACAGCACCAAAAAACGCTGATGCTGTGGTGCTGCATGGGTTAGGTTTGGTGGAGCTGTCATCTTTGGTGTGTGGAGGAAACGGTGAGTGGTCCCTCTCTAAAAAAGATGTGGGGAATGAAAAAAAAGGTTTTTTTCTTTGTCAAGGACAACAGATTCTAAGGAGCATTCTACTGTTTTATAACACCCTATTCTTAAATTAAAAATGTCATTGGAGGATACCAAATATATCATGACATCACACTGTGTCCAGGTTTAAATACACATGCAGCCCCGAACCACACTGGGCTCAGGAAACATCATAAACATACTCGTAATTGCTTTAGGGGAAACATATGTTTACATGAGGAAAGGAAGGAAGAAGAGTTTGAATTAAACAACACATAAACAGGATGTTCATCCCACTTAGTTAAAAAACTATCACAAAGTAACCCATATTCCTTTTCAGGAAATATTAGACTGTCTTTGTTTAAATCACTGCAGCATCTAATATGCAACACGTAGTCATAAACTTCCTATTCTCATCACAGTTCTCCACGCAGACATTCCTTAATTCCTTTAGGATTCGGACAAATATACTTCACTCATACATGCCAGATCTTGGATCAGGGCCAATTGAATATTTACATAGTCAATATATTTGCAGCACAAGACTTTTGCTGTAGCAGGCATGAGGTTACTTGAGTGAAGAGAGCTGTTACGTCACAGCATACCTTTACCATAAATGGAACAAATATGACAAACAAGCAGTGCTGAGGCGTTAAACAAGTAAATCTACTCAAGTACCGTTCAATTACAATCATTACTTTTGATGTAGTTACATGGTATTTTAGATTTCACATTTAACATTTCAGAGGACATATGTGACATACATATGCTGTATATATATTTTACGCTCTACTCTACAAATCCTGTAACTACATGTTTGGTAAAATTGGAGCTAGGACCAGAATCCTGGACTTCTTACGTCTCCGCGCCAGCGGCAGCCACGGTCGGAGTCATAATGTTACGTTTTTTCACCAATAATTTGACACAAATGTTTAATAAGATAAAATGATGACGTGATGACATTTTATGTCCAAAAGGTCAACTTCCCTTTGAGATCATTAGGTTCTACAAAAACACTTTTCCTGGCCATTATTCAACGCCATAACTCAGGGACAGAAAGGGAGACATTTGATTGGATACGGAATTGATGACACTAATCTTGAAACTGTGACTGTATAGGCCCGCATCTTCTGTGTTAAAAATAAGTGTGAAGCATTAATGTTTTGCACCAAAACACACTTAATACATTTAACATTTTAAACAACTGCTTCAGAGTCTTCCCTATATTATGAGTCTGGACAGACACAGATGTAAACCGCAAGATGCAGATGTTGACTGGTTGGCGGAGGTATAGAACCATGAGGCGCTAATTCTAGTTGACATCTGTTTAACCTATAACCCATAAACATTATTATGCCACAAAATTAGTAACTTTGGCATGAACAAACTTGCAAGAACTAGAAAACAGAGATTAAAAACCAGAATACAATGACTACACTCCGGTTTGTCAAGGCTAGCTGGTAAGATAGTTTCCTATGTTGATGGTCCAACATAAGTTTGTCGTGTCAAATATATAAGGCATAACTAAATCTAATCATAATGGAGAAAACAAGTTACACCAGATTAGCAACTCCTGCTAAAAGGTAGTCCAGCAGGCAGCTAGCCTAGTTTAAAAGAGTAGTCTTTGAGCTGTCTTCAGATGAATTCACATGATTTGAATTAGTTAGGTTACCTTGAAATCACAAGTTTAAATGTATTAAATTAAAAAGGATTTTATGAAGCCAGCTCATTAGGTAAAATAGACAAGAAAGCTAAAGAGCATCGTCTGGCTGATAGCCTTCTTCAAATACTGCTCTCTGCCTTTGTAAGACAGTATATCATTTGTAGATTAAGTTTTACAAACAAAATGCATGATTATCCTTTAAAATATGATGTAGTGTATTGTAATAGATTACACTACCTAACTGTATCTAAAGTAGTTAACATTATCTCAACCAGCAACAACATTTTATTGCTATTCACAAATCTGCAATTAGCATTAGTAATAATAGTGTAATAATTAGTATGCCATTATTATAATAATAATAATTCTGTACAATGAGCCCTATGCTGTTGATGCTTAAGTATATATACTTATGATAAGTCAAGGGTCGGAGTACTTCTTCCAACACTCGAAACAAGTTGTATGGGACTGAGAAAGAGTAAAAATCAATAATAATTGAGAAGGGACATACTATTACTACACCACATGCTCTGACAATCTTAAGATTAGGATTTAAGAAGATCATATGCCATAATAGGACATCTTGCACAACCTTTGCATGCAAACTATATAAATCAACACAATCTTTGTAGAAGAACAGAACAGAGAGTGAAACAAAGCAAATAAGTCAATTGACTAAAATCCCTTTGAATAAACCACACAACCAAACGACAGCTTTATATTTAAAATTGCATATTTGATATAATATAATATAATATAATATATATGTATTAGTATTAGTACATTTCTTGGTTTGCAGGGAAGCTTGCCCTGACGGGACATTATGAAATCTATGCATACCATGACAATGTCAGTTCATTGACAATGTGATTACATTAACATCAGACAAGCTGGTTCTCAGTAATGCAAACGTCCTGTAAACTGCAGTTTGGCTGCACCGAAGTGCATTATTAATAGGGCATACTTACACACTAAGCTATCTAATTTTAACCCGGAGCAGCCATTCCTGTGTGAAAGGTTACAATTGAAAGTCATTAACGCGGCTCTGTCAGGAGTCATTGGGTTGGTTATAACGTTATGTCCGAGCGGCAAAGATGAATTCTAACAGTTAAATCCCCAAAACAGAAAGAAATGTGCCGAATAAGAGAGAAAATCAGGCCTACCGGCGGTGGTCATGTACCCGCGGATGGTAGACTTGGAGCCCGGCTCCGGCGACTGCATCCCTGTGACACGACAAGATTTTTTTAAAGGAGACTCCCACAGCAGCACACAGAGGGTATTCCCATTTAAAGCCACTGTGTCAACCAAGCCTAAACACAGGGCTTCCGACGTAACCTTTCAAATTAAAAGCCTCACGTAATAGGCTACCTAAGTACAATATTCAGGTACTTGTAGGCTACTTGATTTGAGTGTTTCCATTGTACGCTAGTTTGTACTTCTACCTTCTACCCTCTATACTTTTAAATTTTTTACTCCACTACATGTATTTGACAACATTGATTACTAGTTACTTTGCAGATTCTGATAATCAACACAAAATATACATCAACTAATGGATTAGGCTATGTAGTATGCCACTCAGCATTATAAAAAGTAGTCGAAATTGGCTCCACCTGCACCAGCTGCAACATTAAAGTGATGAATACAGTAATTATAAACCAATGACATAATATCTGCCATATTTGCCGTTCAGCTAAATGACAAGAACTTTTACTTTTGGTACTTAAAGTGTACTTTACACTGTATTGCTAGTTTTTCTCAAGTAAAAGATCAGAGTATTTATTTTACCATTGGCCATGTAGGTAGGCTACATCTATACAACCCAATGCAATCCAGCTCTGCCACATTTTCTACCTTTAAAAAGCTTATAATGGCCTACTGCTGTTGGTCAACATTCAATATAACACATATATAGTTGCAAACACCTTATATTTATTGGAGACTTAAGTTCTTTTTTTGTCAAAACACTCTTATTGCAAACAAGATGTCTTGTTGTTTGTCTGTTGTTTCTGACTTTTGAAGCCAGGCCTCCCCCCATGTAATTGGACACCATAACTTACCAGTCATGTCTGGTGTCATTGTCTGGTGAATTTGTATTCAAAGGTAAACTCAGGCTGATACAGTCGCACCAATATTAACAGCATACTAATAACAGACAATGAAACCGCTGTTACACTGTGGTAGAAAGGTGTGTTGTAGTTCTGAAAAAAACAATAGTTGTAACTAAATGGAGGCATTTCGGTTGGAGTCAGCGGCGGCAACTATATACGTGAATAAGTCCTCCACTGCAGACAGCTGAGGGTAAAACAAAGGACTTCTTAGTATCTGCTGTACAAGGGCTTGACAAGCTGAGGAAAGAACAAGATACGCATGTAGTTACATTCTCTGCTGAAAGAAAAAGGGGATAATAAGCATGCTGTTATCAATGTGTCAGAACAACTCAGTCTCTCCACCCTATATGAACATACTGTAGTTAATGTTTTGTTTAGTATCCTTCATGATTCATTACTGTGTGAGCATTTGCAGTGTATGTTGAATGACTTGTTTTTGACAGTTAACAGTGTATTTGAAGTTGTAATAATAATTTATTAATATAGCAATTACTTACATTTCAATATTTATGGATTGATGTGTGACCCCTTACTCAGTCAAAGATTTTGTGGCTGAGCCCTGGATCTCCTTTGACCCGCCCCTGTACAGCTAATCTGATGTTTGAGTCATCTGTACTTCACACGTGTGCGTTTTTACAGTCTGGCACACAAACTTTTGACCTTTGCACATTATATTCAAGATTATGTAGGCTATCTGCGAAAAAGTCTTTTTCTGCCTTACTGTGCGATCGCCGCTGTTTTGGTCCTAAATGTCTGTTTTAACTTCTAAAAGCCAAACATCTTTTTTTGTATTTTTGAAGTTTAGTTTCACAAAAGTTAATTTTGTTGCTGTCTTTAGTAAAAAGCTAAGTCTCCTTGTATTTACATAAGGCATTAAATCTCAGTCTGTAATACTGCAAGCTTCAAATAAGCACCCCCTCATTGTTTGTGATTATCTTACCAAATAAAAGAAAACTTTTGTCTATGGTAATTGTTTCCTGTACCATGTCATTGTGATTCAATGCAACAAAAAGGTGGTTTTCTGTTTAAAAACTGCTAAGAATAAAACTTAGTGGTGAACACTGACTATCTTGATCTCTGAGAAGTTTTTAAATAATATAAACACTAGCATGTTCAGCCCAAAAGTACTGAAAAGTATTTTATTTCAAGATAACTTCCAAGATGAACAAATCAGTCCTCAAACTGTACCCAAAGAATCAAATTAGCTGTACGAGAATGGATAATTTTAGCCTAATAAACAGCAAGTTTGCCTGGATTAGCTAAACCACATTTGAAAAACAGGGTTCTAGTCTTCCATGGTTTTGTTTTTGGTTTCTTGGACAGAACAGGAAGCTGAATCAGAGATGCTCGAGCTGAAGAAAAGCTGAGTGCACGTACAAAAGTGACCGGGTGAGGACCTCTGCTGGTTGCCATGTGTCTCTGAGAATATTAGTCAACCAAATACAAATTGGTTCTTCTTCTTAGTAGGGCATTTGATAAAATAGGCTATGATCACGCCTTTGCTTGTTTTCTTGGTTTCACGTAGTACCCAATCATAAGGGTCAACTTAATGCATTACGGAATCAATTGAGTAATTCACAAGCTTAGAGGAATATAATGTGATAACACTTTAATAATACAGATAGGTTAGTGCCATTTAACACAGAAGGCAAGTTTGCATAAAGTGTGTATAAAAATTAAGAAAAGGCAGCGTTGTTTGATCACCATCATGAATGCAGTTACACATCAAATCTTTTACTTATTAAGATAAACATGGTTTGGAGCTCAACATAGATAATAACAGAGAGATTAATATGCTCACAGAATGATTACAATCATATCTACAATAATGTTTTTTGCAGATATGTTTGAATAAGTGATAAAGCATGCCAGAATCTTTGAATGGGTGGTTATTATAATGGGTTATTATACATTTATTTTATAAGATATAACAATATTTTAGAGTTTTATAACTGAACAAATGGAAGGTCTTATTTCAAAATATAAAATATTTGTTGAATTGATGAGGATCAATTGAATTTAGGATGTTTTACATTTTACCTGGCTCATGTCAACAGTGGGGAGAGAATTTTAATCACTTATTTAAAGGCACAATTGCACCACTAGATGTCCCTTGCTGCATGAGTGAATACTGTATCAGTTTATGTATTGTTGTCAAAATATTATGGGAAACGTGACTCTTTTTTCACATTTTAGGAACCACTTTTGAAGATTACATTTAGGCACAAAGGCATAATGTAGTTTTGTAGCTATGTTCCCTAGCTTTCACAGCAATCATGTTAAATGTGTCAAATCTTCAAATGTGTCAAAGTCAAAGGATGTAGCAGTGTTTTGTATTCTTTATCTAAGCTGTGGTAGGCACTTCAGTTTTGGCATTGTTTGGCTAAATTCCGTAATAATCTTTCAGCCAATCATAGCTGAATTCAAAGAACTAGACAGAGAGAGAGCGTTCCTTTTGACTCTTCAGCGCATTCATTTCACATGCGACAAAGAGGGGAGAGGGAAAGCTGCCATGGATGTATTATAAGAGCTGCAGCTAGAGGTCTCAATCTACTTCAAATTCTGGCATTTTTGTTTGCATTTTACTCTATCCGCAGGCAAACAAAAGACTAGTGGGTTCACAAATAAGTAGAGCAACACCCCAAAATAAAGTTTGAAAGAATAAAAAAAAAAAGTACACACTGGGATTTTTGTAACAACATAAACATCAAATAATCACAATGAGCCAACTCCAGTTCCCTCCTAAAATCCACAACAGATCTTACTTCGAACTAGAAGGAAAACTGGCCAAACTTAACAATATTCGTCCAAGTGGCCAAAAGAAAAATAATGTCACAAATGTAAATAACATAAACAATTATCTGTGAAACAATTATCTGTATCTGTGGAATAGAGCTTTAAGAGAGAGCAGGTCCAGAGTGAAACAGAATGCAGGAATGAGAG
>NC_045753.1:18024352-18025500 GCF_008692095.1 Etheostoma spectabile
GGGGGGAGAGCAACGTGAGAAGCACCTGTGGTGTGAATGGAGGGAAAATTGTGTGCTTCAGTAGCGTCTTCTGCATCACATCAATGAATTAGACCCACAGCTGGACAAAACATACTGACTCCACAATTTAAGGTCACCCATTCAAAGAAACGTTAAAAAGAAAATCATAAAAATGATTGAAGTACATGGAAGCTTAATAATCCATCACTATACTGAATATGTATTGAGTACAGAAACACAAAGTACATCCAAGCAAAGCATGGACTCAGTTTTTTCTTTTCTTTTCAACCCACTCCCTCTGTAAACATGGCCCTAATTTTGGATGTCAAAGAGGCAATGTAGGATTTAAGAAAGCAACTTAATCAATTTAGGCAAGAAAGCCTGTCTTCACATGGCTTGCCAAACTGTTTCGCTTGACATTGTTTGGAAGAAAACTCACGGCAAAGAGTGCCAAGGCAGGGAAGCCCCGCTAATTGTTATTCACAGTTGGCTTAACGGCAGTGGTGAAAGCTGGCTTTAAACTTGGCACAAATATGCAAGACAACTGATAACAATTTAAACTAGAAAACAATACTGACCTTGGCTTTCCAAAGAGAGACTATTGTCCAACAACATTCATTAACGAGGAATAGTAATAGGAGTAGTGCATCACAACCCATGAAACCACAACAATCACTACTAGTCCACCACTATATAACAAGTCTTACGCTAATATTTACTGACAAAACAGGCTTGGGTTGATAAACTTAATTACAGTTAGTCCTTACTTCATCAAATTAATCATAATGATTAAAGAAAAAAAAAACAAAGTTTGGGAAAGTATGGAGATAAATCTTTTATTATTAGACAGAACAGGGCCGGTATGAATAAAGACACTTTTTTTTTTAACAAATACACGTCAAAAGTTCTCCTGACTGATGGGAACAACAATCTTTACATTGGGTCCAGTATTAAGCTAGATTGCATCAGTAGGCAGCGGCGAAACAAACAACAATGTAAGTTAATAGCATCATTGTCCAGCTTGTATATATATCTTCACAAAAGTGCTAGTTTTGCCACTGACAGGCACAGATTAATATTCAAAGTGTCTGACAACATAACGGAAAGGATTTCTAAGGAGGGGGACCTTTCTGTTAAAGAGTAAGATC
>NC_045753.1:18025510-18028084 GCF_008692095.1 Etheostoma spectabile
AAACATAAAAACATCTGCGAAATTGCATTCACTATACCCACCAGACTACATGTAAAGAAACAGTCATTTTAGCATCGTAAAATACACTTCATTTGAAGTCGACAGAAACCAAATAAAACTATGAAAAGCCATTTTTGGTTGTCTTTCATTTTTAACAACCATCACAACTCTAGTTTTAGTTGAAATAAACACATAGTGAATCGATTTCCGTGTGAAAATATGTTGGTTCTATACACACTAAAAGAATTGCTTTTATAAATGGAGTCTGGAGGGTTTAGCGCTAGCGACCTCAGAGCTGTTTCTGGTTAAACAGTAGGGTCTTAAAAGAGGTTTAAAAGGTCTAGCTCTGAAGGGATCCATTACATACTGTTGTCAGATACTTAGACTAGTAATCTTAGCCTGTCAGTGGAAAAATGAGCGCTTTTGTGAAGGTAAATCTAAGATCGACAATTGCCCTATTAACTTACATTGTAGCTCGTTACGCCGCTGCAGACTGCAGCAATCTTGCTTAATATTGGACCAATGCCAAAGATTGTTGTTCCCATCAGTCACTTAGACACAAAAACATAGGAAAATAGGGTCCGGGTTGAAAAAAATGGTAGTTACCCTTCAAGAATAAGTGTCTTGCATCAGGTCCCTATTAATAATAATCATGTATACATATATGACCATTTTTGGGACTATGTCTTAGAAGCTTTATACATACCGGCACTGGTTTGTTGTCATTTCAAATATTTATTTTAGAGCTGTTGTCATGGGGAGCTAAAATGTTGAAGTCAGACGCCTACATTTATTTAACAACCATCTGTAATGAGAAGGCATTATTCCTCACGTAATGTACAATAATACATGTCATTCTTATTTAAAACAAGTGTTCCCAACATAGACACTACAATATTGACATATTGCATGACAAAATCATCATAAACATTTGAAAAAACTGACAAATTCAATTAATTCATGGCATCTTGCTTTTCTTCTCTTTTTGAGTGAACAATAAGGTAACTCATTCAGGAAGTGCTTGAAAACATTCAAATAAACACTCTTACTCAATCCTCGGATTTAACTTCCTCTGTGGTCTCTTTTTTCTTGTCGTTGACGGCGGCTTCAGTTTTTTCCACATTTTCTACTGGTTCAGGGCTGGGCTTTTGCTTCTCTTCCTCCTTCTTTGCTTCAGGAAGAAGGATGACTTTTCCAATGTTTTGGCGTTCTTGCATGCGCTTGAAGGCATCAGTGACCTGAGAGAAGACAGAGGAGCAAAACAAAGGTGTTTGGGTTACTTTGTACTGATGTAATTTATGCATGAAACATTTTTATTGCTTAATTTTAGCTTAGTCATTTTTACTGTCTTGCTTTTAGCATCACGTTGGAAATGTAGGTTATCCTTTGGATTTAATTTATCATAAATGTTAAATAAATAAAATCTATTAAAAAAATAGCAATTATGACCAGAATATTTGACCAATAATGACCCATCAGCCAAAATGAGGAGGAAGATTAATGAACACAATGGCTCTATCTATGGTCATATCTCTGCTGAATATTCTCAAAGCCAGCCACAGAAACTTGAAACACAGAGCTATCCTTGTAAGTAATAGATGCCACAGCAACATTTACAGTGGTCCCGTCACCTAGCAACAGCCCCTAAGTACTGACTCATCTGATGGGGGTACTAAAGTGATGCAAAAGAGGAAAACGCCAGAAGGTTGTGATGCAGAAGAAGCTTCAGCGGAGCTCCTCCTGTGTGACGTACATATACTTTACTGTGTATTCTGTGTGTGTGCAGCTGAGAAAACATTAAGTACTTCTTTAGTATTTAAACATTTAGGAAATTGCTCGACATATTGAAAAATATGCTAATTTGCCGAGGCTTAGATTAGATAATACTTTATTCATCCCAAAACGGGGAAATTCACTTGTTACAGCAGCAGTTTTTCCGCAATAAAAACAAACCAACAAGCAAGTAAACAAACAAACAACAGGCAAACAACAGACAATGCGCAAAAAGTTCTGAATGAAGGTAAAATGGCATTTTATAAAAAGGTACTGAAAAATAAAGTGAGGTGACCATAGTACAAAAAATATTGCAATGTAAGTAAATAAGTGACGTGAAATTAAATTGAATATGTAATTAAATAATATAGCAAAAGTAAGTAAACATTATATAAAAGATACCTTGAAGTGTATCCATAATAAATAATATTTAAAAGTAAGTACTCGAAAAGGAAAAGTATAAATACAGATAATAAAAATATACATAGAGCCATGGTGCGTGGTGGGTAATTGAAACAGGAAAAGAAACTACAACATTATCAGGTGGTGTTGGTGTTGTAGAGTCTGACAGCGGCCGGGTTGAACGACCTGCGGTACCTCTCCTTCTTACACCGTGGGCCGTCAGCCTGCTGCTGAAGGAGCTGCTCAGGGACCCCAGAGTGTCAGGTAGGGGGTGAGAGGTGTTGTCCATGATGGATGATAGATGAGAAGATTGATACACCTCTCATTTCTATGAGTGTAATTGGTCTTCTCATCTAACTCTCAGCAAGAAAGTGTATAAGTGTATTTACCAATATGACT
>NC_045753.1:18028094-18055655 GCF_008692095.1 Etheostoma spectabile
GACTAGGATTTTTTTTTTTTTTTTTCTAAATATATCTAAATTTTAAGTTCTTTATCTTTAAATTTTGCCTTCAATAAGAAGATAGATACCGTTTTACCTCAGCCCAAACGGTCCAATTATGCATGTTTCAATGCAATACCTCTTTTACATTTTAGATTTAAAACATAATTAAACCCACCTCCTCAAAGTGATAGCATGAGTCAATGCGGGGCTTGATCTTTCCTTGGCCATAGAGCTCCAGCAGCTTGAGCATAGTCCTGCCGATGAGCTGCTCATCAGGGATGTAGCCCAGGTGGAAGCCGCAGACTGCCTTGTTGGACTGCATTAGTTTGAGCGTGGTGAGAGAGAGCTGGTTGTACCAGGTCTTTGCCATGGCCAACAGGTTCTTTTTCTGCCCTGTCACACAATTGGCTGCACCTAGAAGGATGCACAATAGAACAGAATACATTAAAAACCACAGGAGATTCATTCATAGGTATTTAGAGCTACAGTATGTTGTAGAACATAAGACATAATGAAAAACGTATTTAATTAAACTTAGTCCCAATTCAATTTTGGCACCTAAGATGAATCTTGTCCTTGGATTTTGTTTTGTTGAGCAATAGACAGTATGTAGTGTATACCTATTGATTAGGGTGTCTTCAAAGTAACTTGCCACTTAAGCTGTCAGATATAAGTACAATCCTTCCCTCTGAACTGTAGTGGAGTACAGCAGCATTAAATGGAAATACTCAGGTAAAGTACCACAAACTGTACTAAAGTACAGTACTTCAGTAAATATACTTAAGTGACTTTCCACCTCTGTCAGCTAGCATTGAGGTCTATTCATTTTTGGATTGAAATTATGCTAAACGGTATAAAAGCATCAACATTTAAGAAATAATACAAAAATATGCAAAAATACAAATCCATTAGGGAGACCTAACAAATCATGTTTGTCAAAGATCACTTACCAAAGACTATAAGTGTGCCCAAAGGTTTCAACAAACTAAAGCCTTTCTGGGTATCTGAACCACCAAGTGGGTCGAGGACGATGTCCACTCCTGCAGAAAGACAGAATAAAAAAAGAAAAAAAGAAACTGATGGAAAGAAAATCTAAAGATGAGGAACGTTCTATGTCTTTATATCAACAAACAAAAGACACTGACATTGTGTTAAAATTAAATTAAAAAAATATGACTGGCCAGGTGAGGCAGGTAAGGATTTATAGATTTTGTGCTTAAAAAGCTATGTGCATTACTGTGTTTTCTCACCCTTCGGGCTGATTTTACGGATTTCCTCCACATAGTCCTTGGTGCGGTAGTCGATGGGGTGAGTTACCCCGCCTTGAGCAATGGTCTCATGTTTGGAGGCTGATGCCGTGCCAAAAACCGTCACATCTGGCACAGTCTGACACAGCTGGGTAACAGCAAAACCAACCCCACCTACAGATGTGCAGACAACAACCTCAGTGTGACGCCTCTCTGAAATGCTCCGTGAAACTACAATGGCTATAAGTGCTTTTTAACAAATACGCAATACCTTACAAGGCTGTGTTGTATTTCTCAGTCATTCAAAACTAGGATTATGGTCAGATTCACTGCTAATAACTCCAGTGGCAGTAGTGGCATCACATTCAGTTCTAAAGTGGCTGATGATGTGATTTTAGGGTGGTTGAAACCTTGGAAGATTGTGGAACAAACCGCTGAAATTGCAGACAGTGCTTTCTGATCCCTGTGGCTTTTAACCATTTAACAGTGCAAGATTTGTCACAATGATGGCTGCCTGGGTGTTCAGGCTCAGCAATAATCCAGTTCTTGCCCTCTCCTTCACTCGGGCTTGTGTGGCTGATTCATACAGGTCAGCTGACAGCCACCCACCCAAACAACACTGAAACATGGCCATTGTGAGAGAGAAAGAGAGAGGGTGGGGGGGTGGATGCTGATATTAACTGACCTGTGTACTTGGGACTCAAGAGTGGTTGATAAACACTGAGCTATCTGAGTTACAGCAGCATTAACATCTTTTAAACATATAATAAATAACTTCTAACCAAGATGACACAAATGGCATAAAGACTTGTGACTTGTTAAAAGGCAAAGGAGTCAGTTGAGTTCATGAAAAAAGCTTGACCAAATCATTCTTTTACCCACCAATATCTGATGTTAATTTTATGTGCTGAGAAATGATACTTATTGTTTGCAACTAGTGACTCCAGAGCAGCAAAGCAATTTGAAATATTTATTTATTTTTGAAATATTTTATTAATCTATGCTCACAAGTTTGGATATATACTGTGTCAAAATTCCCAGCACTCCGGTATTAAATAATACGTTCATACCGTAATCACCATCAATAACCTTAAACAACTGTAGTGTATTGTCCTGAAGATGTCTTACAGCCCATCTGAATGGTTTTATGAGAGGACCGGCCTTAAGAGAACATAGCACAATGAAGGGACAGGTAATGCATGATCAATCTGGAATTACAACTAAAATAAGAACGTGTTATCTGAGAACTGATGCTTTTTATGTCAAAATGGCTTAAATTTTAAAAAGTAACAGCAGGTGATAAAATAATAAAAATTTATATTTTTTTCTGAGCAAAAGCTGAGGTTAAAGTTCACTGTTTAAAGATGCATATCAAATGTTTCCATCCTACTGTGTTTAAATTAACAATATAGCAAATGTCAGGAGTTGCCAAAGCAACCATGCCTGACAATGATCCTGTTTTCCATTTTATGAATACGCAGTTCTCTCTCTCTCTCTCTCTCTCTCTCTCTCCCTCTCTCCCTCTCTCTCTCCCTCTCTCTCCCTCTCTCTCCAGAAATGCGGCTGCATTCAGAGAAGTGATTACCTGTGTGACTATTCACAGGTTACCCAGGAGACTGAGGGGACATGTTTGTTATAAGTCACAATTAAATCATGGGTTAGGCTGTCTGTCCAACCGTACAACATAATGGAAACCATTGACTTAGTTTGAGGAGATCAATCGTGGCTGAAATCACAATTTAGGTTAATTTGCCATGCATGTTTATACTGTTATCTTTTTCAATTCAATTTAGCGTATAGATTATGAAATGTCAGAAATATTGAAAAAAAAAAAAAAAACTTTAACGAAACCAGGGAGACATCTTTACATTGCTTGGTTTGTCCGGCTAACAAAGTAAAAAAATCATAAGATATTAAATTTACAAAGATTTAAACAGAAAGAACTGTTGCAACTGTTGATTCAATAATCACAATTGCCGTCTAAATGGCACAAATTCTCCAGCATATTTACTGTAAATCCGACAGAGTGAAGAAGGCATACTTTGTCATAACTTGCAGGAATGATGTATCTTCATTATTATGGTGTCATATTTCCAAGTGACACTGATCAATTAAAGAAAAAAAAGAAAAAGAGTTCTTCATTATGTGTTGCTTATCAGTATTTCAGACACCACAAATTTTATTTTGGGCTAAGCTGGGTGGAAATGATGTCGCGTGCAGAATACACTCACTGCTTTAGGTGTCTTACCTGCTGCCATGTGGATGAGAACACTCTTGCCCGGCCTCAAGTTGGCCATCTCAAACAGCATCATGTAGGCAGTCAGGTAGTTAATGGGGATCGCAGCACCTTCCTCAAAGCTCATCTGCTCGGGCATGGGAAAGGTGAGGTTGGCGGACACAACAAGCACTTCCTGCCACATGCCACTGCGGCTCAACACAATGACTCGGTCCCCCACCTGAGGGAAAGAGAGAGGAAGAGAGGGATGGAGGAGAGAAAGTTACTGAGGCAATCGCCCTGGTGATGGTGTGTGTGTTAGGACTAGGGTTGCAAAGGGTTAGAAAACTGCCAAGGGAAGTGAAGCTTGTTTATGTGTGCACAATTTCAATATAAAAAGCAGAACTTTTAATAGTGAACTTACTTGGGGAGGAAATTCACCATTAAAATTCAATACGACTGCAAGTCTTATGGCATGTTTTGGTTGAAAGTATGCGCATTTAATTGAATTGTAACTATGCACTGCATTCAGTGGTGCACGCTTCAAATCACATGTACAGATAATTGGCCAGCAGCCCATTAAATAAGAATCCACCCTCATAAATGGAACAGTGCATTCTCCCATCCCATGTGGAGCCCACACTACTGCCATCACTTCTGGGCCAAAAGCCTCCTTGCTTTCATGTAAATTTTGATTATATTACCGGAGTAATTATATTTTACATTGTTTTATATATTTCAGTTAACCAGCAGATAGTAGCCTAAAGCAAAGTACAAAGTTTGTAACTTGTTGACACGTTCTGCTAGTTTTTGCTAGCTAGCGGTTACCATGTGGGATCTAGCTTGATTAAGCATGCTAACTGAGGAGTTTTCCATTAATTTATTCTTATAAAACATTTTATGAATTAATTGTTCACCTTAATCTCTAAGTTTGCACACAGCCTGCATTGTTGCCTCAAGTTTTCCAAGTACCAAAGTTTCCACCTTAAATATTTCTGGAATTTAGCCACCCTAGTCCTGACTCTTTATGGCCACAAGACAGATGTGTGAACATGAGAAGTAAATGCCTCAGTCAATCTCTTGTGTCACCACCACTTTGCACTTGTCAGTGCTACAGTCAAATGGAAAATTGAGGTCAAGCAGACAGGAAATCTTCTGATGTATCTTTAAAGTTGAATGACACGAGGGCAAGTTATTACACTAATGCTGTGCTCTGTCACCAAACATATTACTTACAAAAGGAAGCAACTCAACTCAAATTCCTTGAAATGTTTAACGGGTTCTTTAAGGTCACATTTAAACTACTGGAACCTGCCACCAATAATTATTTTCATCACTAATAATCTGTCAAATACTTTCTTGACCAATTTATTGTTTAGCATATAATATAGTGAAAATGGCCATTAAAATTTTCAAGTGATTGGGCTAATTTACTGAAATATACAATATTTCACGCAAACAAATCAGCAAATCCTCCCATGTGAGAAGCTGGAATCGGTAAATGTTTTGGATTTTTGCTTGAAAAATGACTAAAACAATAGTCACAAATACATTTTCCTTGTCTCTCCTTGATTGACTGACTGTTCCAGCTCAGCTCAGCTCAGCGTAGCGCTAAACGTGTTTGGTCTGTTTGGCTTTTTTTCTCTTTCTACATTACTCTTTTTACAGGAGTCCAGAAAAGTGGCCTTGTGAACTCACACCCATCTTAAAACAGCTTGGCTGTAAATTAAACAAGATTACATAAAACCTGCTGCATGTACCTAAACTATTTCTGTTCAAATGAGATCAGACAAGGGGGTTTGTGGGATATGTTGTTCCTGCTTTCCTCCACAGTAACCCACTACTGTAAAAGTATCAGTGGTGTTGTAAAATGTGACAGTGAAAGGCTCAGGAAAGATGTCTGTTTGTCAACGCTGCACAGCTTCCTGTTAAAATAGCCTCCAGAGCTCTGAGCAACACCCCTTTCCTGCTACACACAAATATCACAAACACACAAGGACAGACAATAAAAACACGCAAACATGTTGTATATGTCTGCTGTAGTGAGATAACTAATAGCTCTTACTTCCAGCTTTAACTTCCATCTCAGATGACTCAGATGCTCCTTTTTGGGGTTGACAAAATGTCTCAACCTCTTATGAAATGTTTTCAAACAGCTGCTGGGTGACCTCAAAAAACACATGATTGTCAGTTTTAAAAAGGCTGAGCTCAGTTCCTGGAACGCAGGAATAAACTGAGGTAAGTGAAGTTTGAAGAAGGACAGTAAAGTTTGTGTGGAAACCTGCTGCTTATTTAAAATCAGTTACTCTAAAAACCTTTGCCAGCAAACAGACCCTCACAGTTCCTGCTGTTTATATAGTGCACTGAAATATAAACACTGTGTGGTAAATGTTACTTCTTGCTGCCTCTTTGATGCAATTGATCCAACAGAAGTAACACTTCTTAATAGCAGACAAAGGGAAACATATACCATGGAAAACATACAATAATCAAATATACATTACTCATAACACATTTATTATAAAACATCAAAGGCACCTGCTCTAAATTGACAAAATAGTGTACTGAGCTAAGTACAGAACACATTGCTACACATCCTCTCATCACACATTAACTTGACTTTATTGGCAGAACTGCTCAGTCTTGCAAAATGTCAATTAAGTTATGAGGCCTAATCTTTAAACGTCAACACTTTTCATTAAGAGACGTCTGTGACTAGGTAATGCTGGATCTGGAGTCCGGAAAGATGAGCTGAAATTGGGATACTACATCACACATCTGCTCTGTCTGCTTTCACTGCGTTTTATGAACCAGCCACACCCTACTGTCCTCATCTGGAGAGGCCTTGCTGCTCGAGCCTGACTCCATCTTGCCAGAGTGAAACAGGATCATCCTCTCTCTGTAAACACATTGTCTTCCCTTAATGTAATAGCCTGCTGCTCCGTGAGCCTGACGTATCCCCGACTGCAGTCCCACACGGATTCTTACACCAAACTAACCAACAATTGTGAATCTGCACTATGAGTTCCTGCATGGTCACTTCTGTTAAAGTTCCAACTAAATTCAAAACAAAACAGAGCAAGCTTGCCTTGTTTCCGTCACTGTCATGACTAACTGACTGAAGGCCTTTTTTCAGTAGCCGCGGCCGGAACTAGTGCGCAAATGTGGTGGTCGCGACACTAGGTGCAGTCTTCTCCTGAATAGCGGTGGCGCTAATGAGGAAAGGCTATTGACTTTGCTATTTCTACGGACTAGTAGAAGAAGAAAAAAGTAAACGGCAGAACTGGCAACAGCATTGCCGTCAACGCTTCAATTTGATTTGATGACCTACTTTGTCGGATCAAGCCTTTCATTCTCCATAAAATAACTCATCTTAACCCTGTGAGTTCACAAAAGAGACTTGCAGTCACTCAGAGTCCTGGCATCCGGTTACCCTGGAGCTTGTCCAGGCTTCCCGTTTCCACTTTGTTGTGCGCTGTCGGAAAAAAAATAGCATTGCGCACCACGCCATCAAGATCTACGTCATTTTGACGTCACATTGACACGCGCCACCTTGGGTGCGGCTAGTATACCAAACGTTTAACTGTCACTAACCACCCCCTCCTCCAACCATCATGTTGGTGATTGGCTGGAGTGTTTTGTTGTATTTTGGTGCCGATCCTGTACCTCTAGTGCTTGTTTGACATTTACGACCCCTGTATTGTGTCCAGAGGCTGGGCTTTTTCGCAGTGTATACTACTTTGGTATAATAAAGAGAAGTCTAAGTCTAAGTCTAAGTCTAATTGTATTTAGGAAGCAGGCAGCTAGCGGATCAAGGAGAGATGTCTATGATTTGAGACAAAAATGAAATCACACTGAAACCATGCAGGAACTCGTAGTGCACCTTTAACCTAAGCATGACCATTTCATTTGGAGATTTGTGGTGTCTTGTGTTTTGCTGCTTCCTTTCAAAAGGATGTTTTGTGAACCTACCCCTCCCCTTTTAGGATTGTTGCGCTTCAAAATGGAGAGAAGGATGAAGGGAGGAATGAGAGGAGTGGGAAATTCCATACTGACACAGAGGCTCAGGGAGAAGCTTCAATATTACAAAACAGACAAACTAATAATAGCTTAGAAAGCTTGTAAAGTAAAGGCATCCTGAACAGAGAATGAAGTCCCACTCCTTCTGTGTGTGTGTTCTAACCAGAGCTTCTCTGTTCTTTGTTTAATAGCTGGTCCAGCCGCATGTGCACGTAGTGCATGTGAGTGCCTTGTGGGTTGGTATCTAACGCAGAGGGCCGTGACAAAGCATCGGTATATGAGGCGTTGGGGAACAATATCTTAGAGATGTAGAAATGAACTGTGCAAAGCTCCATGAATGCTTCACTTAAAACATCGGCAAGGAGAGCAGATCATGGTTCAATTTATTCTGATCCTAAAGCAAAAAGCTTCTTCAGTTTCCAGAAGGATGAAATTATTGCCGTTATTATTCAGAGATTTCTGCGTGAGTCATCTGTTGCTGAGATTTACATACAAAACAAATAACGCTCCTCTGCTAAACCCAATGACACAGCTGAAAAGTTCTGCAAGTTATTCAAATATGAGTGTTTTGAGTCTTCCATATGCATTAGGGTACGCATGCCGAACATAATAAAATAATTTCTGCTGCTTTGATTCTTTGTACCAGTGCAAGTAAACAAATCTCAACCTCCTAAGTGAAAACGGGAAATTTATTGCAAAAACATGTGACATGAAGTCATGCTTGCAATGAGTCACTATGGCTTCATCCTCCATATTTAAAAAAAAAAATTTTTTTTTAAAATGAAGGAATAAAAATCAACCCCAGTACACATAACCAGTGGCCTCTGGATGCTCTGCAATGAGCTTTGCAGTATCTGAGGACAATGGGCCTGTTCATACAGCTGATAGTACAGACTAGTATGCACCTGACTGAATCTAAAGGAGGTACAGACACAGAGCATATTTGCACTTTTTCACGAGAGTTGATAAATCAAAAACTCCATAAAACGTAACCTCTATAAAGCTCTTATCAAGGAGAAGGTAAATGCTCTCATGTGCCGAGAAGAATGTTAGCACACTTCAAGGACACGCTGTAAATCAAACACAACTATTCATAATGCCAGAATGTTACATTTTGCAGCCTTACATAAATGGATTAGACTGACGGAGGTTATATATCATGGGGTTCTGCTTTTTACTCTGCATGTACGACCTCTTGCTCTTGAGATGTTTTAAAGCGTAAAAAAGGCTGTTGTACAAATTGATGACATTGTCAGAAATCGAGCTGAAACAATCAATTAAATAACTGATTGATCGACAATATGATTCAGCGTCTATTTTAATAGCCAATCAATGGACAAAATTGACAAATATGTCAAATGTTTATTCCAGTCTATCAATTGTCAGTATTACCTTCTTTCCTGTGTTTTATATCATTGCAATCTTGAATATTTGAGGGGGGTTTTAGACTGTTGATGTGACAACAATTGGAAGACATCAGCTTGGGCTTTAGGAAATAGAAAATGCAGCCATCTGAATAATTTAGGCATTTTTTGAGTCAAAGCATAACGTTACATCTCAACTGTCACTACAAACTGGAGAAATCAGAGGATCTTATTAATAGACTTTTCCTCAAATCAACAGAGACGAAATGGCTGTCGTTGTCGGTTTTCTGCCATCAAAAGCCCACCAGTTAACAGGTTTTCTTCATTTCTCTAATACTTTCACTAAACAAATATGGGGAACTCAAGTGGGGAAAAAAATCTGGTTTAGTGTTTGGAAAAGATTACTAGCTTGTTTTGGCCGCCAGTGACAACCGTGTGCCACTGAGAACCAATAGGATGCAGGTGTCCAGTCCAGAATCACTCGTTCCAGAAACACTTCAGTAAACTCCGGATTAAATCAAAGCTACATTCTCAGCAGCTCCACACCCCATTACTGCACATTGTCCATGGGCTTAGTGGCATTTTAGAGTGCATTCTGCAGGCCTTTACTCACCTTCCTGTCCTTCACATCCTCCCCGACTGCTTCAATCACCCCGGAGCCCTCCATTCCCATGACGACAGGCGGGGCGGGCAGCAGCTCGTACAGCCCCTGTCTGCCCAGCAGCTCGGCGAAGTTTAGCCCGCACGCCTTGACGCGCACGAGGACCTCTCCTGCCTCCAGCTGCGGCTGCTTCTGCGTTTTCACCTGCAGCTTGACTTTGTCATAGCCTCCGTAACCCGTCAGGACCAGAGACCGGAAGGAGAGAGGCTTCTCCTCGGCCGCAGCAGGGCTGCTACCTGACTCCCGCGGTGAGTCTGAAGCAGCAGCCGGCGGAGGTTCGTCGAGCTTCTTCTCCTGCTCAGGTTGTTGCTGCAGAGTTGGAGCCTCTTCGCCAGACATGATAACCACTTGTTGTGAGTGCCCTTCTAGGTTTTCAGCAGTAGTTGAGCCTATGTGGGCGTATCCGACAAATAAACACCCGAGGAAAATGAAACAGTCCTGTTGAATGCAAATACTTCTGGTGAAAACAGATATAAAATACGTCCCTCACTGAAGGCAGTAAAACGAGATTCTTACCGCGGGGTTTCCTGTTTGTGCGCTCCGCTCAACAAGTGAAAGACGTCAAAACTGACACGTGGAAGACATCAATTCCGGTTTAGATTTTCACAATAAAAACACTTTCTGCGACTCAAAACCAAGGACTTTGTCTAATAGTTTAAAAACATAAAGCCTGTATTTAGGAGATTAAGGAGACATGATAGGCCCATAAACCATTAGTATAGACTATTTCACACTGAAATTTAGGCTTTTGAATAGCCCAATAATAATAATTATTACTATTATTTTTATTTGTATAGCACTTTTCTATAAAGGTGTGTTTCAACAGAAGAAGTGCATGCAGGCCCTTTGCTGCATGTCTTTCCTTCTTCTCTCTCTCCCTTCATGTCTTCAGCTGTCCTGTCAGAAATCCAAGCCGAAAATGCCCCCCAAAAAAGTGCATAAAATACATGATTGAGGTTACCAATTATACCTCATCTCTGTATGGGTATGATGTAATTACACATTGCCAATAATGTTATCCTAAACATTAAACCAATCTCTATGTAATGGAGTTTAATAAATTATTTTTTATCTGAAAGCAACATAAAGCAGATGTCATGCTGTTCAACTCATCTAGACTGATGGTTATGCAAAGTTGAAAAGTGTATCCCATTTAGATAACTGATGGTTCAGTGGAGAATTTTAAGCTGTTCATGTCCTAAATATATTTGTACCCAATATATATTGAGGAAATTGATTCTGATTTAAAGAGAAAGACTTTTATAAGTTTTTACTTTAATGCAAAATCTAGTAACTTCCGATGTTTTTCCACCTGTTTGTGTCTGGCTTGACGCAGCTGAAAAAGTGACGGGTCTGCGTTGTTGGCAAAAAAAGCTCAGAGATGCGAGCCAGGGAGCTGCGGAGAGCTTCAAACCACGGACACGCAGTCTGGGAGGATAAAATGGGATTGTTTGAGGTCACAGCTGGAGAAAACACATGAAGGAGTTAAATAATGTTATGACTGTGGTGTGGTGCAAAGGATACATAGTATTGTCTCCAGTTTGTGACCATCTAAAGAAGTCACCACCACTTTTTTGCATTAAAAATGATTGGGCCCCATATTCGCACAATATAAAAATAAAACGTGTCCCCCCCCCCCCCCCCCCCCCCCCTTGCAAGTGTGTGACATGTATTAGTTATTGATGAGAAATTACACAAACACACTTACGCACACACACACACATCACAGTTTTTTTTTTAGTTATAGCCTACTTTTATTTCAGTTATACTTCTACTTCACTACAATTTGAATAATTTACTTTTACTTTAACTAATTTCACTGTTGTAAACATAAACATTCTACATGTTTCCCAGTGTATTTCCTATATTCAAGGTTCCTTGGTTTTAGTGTCAGTGAATGACTGAATGATCAGCTGACAGGAGACCCACACTGTTGCCTAGTGATGGAATTCCGTTGAAAAGGTCTATTGTCGTCACTTTGCAGATTCAGATTCAATGTGATGACCTTCTTAAATACGATGCACTAGAGGAAACTACCTAAAATTATTTCTAATTTTCCTGCTCTCCATGTGTTTTATTTTATCACTTACTTTTTTACCATGTGGCACTTTGAGATTTTCGCAAATATAAAGTGCATTACAAATTAAATGTATTATTATTATTATTATTATTAAAAGTACAATAAGTAAAACTACCCTAAACCTACTTACTTACTTAGCTAGCCCATGGGAAATACACAGACTAGGCCTAGCCTACTTCCGTTTGACCAGGAGATGGAGCTAAAATACTTTTTTTCAGCTATCTCTCTCTGCAGTCTATGAGCCAGCTCACTTATTTTGTTGTTAATGACAAATAGCCAAGTTAATATAAATATATATATAAAGTGAACAATGTAGTTAAATAAGTAGGTCTAAGTTATTCATAGGCTACCAAACGGCCGGGTACAGGTTTCTATGGGTCCCCGGCCAGTTAACCAGTATCTTCGATAAAAAAAAAACTGCACTGTACAAGTGTGAGAGAGTCATTGCATTCATTAAGTAAATGATCAGATGATTGTAATGGGTGAAACTTGGGTCGTTATGATAATGATAAACAATCTAAAATACATATAGGCTAAAGAATTCTGTAAAGGGTTGACTCATTGAAAATAAGTCAGATTATCTCTATTATGTTTATGAAAAACAGCTACATTTCATATGTGATATTTACTGTTGGGGACAAATGATATGACTGTCACTGTGTGAGACTTCATCAAGACGTACAGAGACAGCCGTGGGCAGACCGGAAGTAGAAGGATTTTGGCTTCAAAATAATAGCACAGAAAAAATATAACGTGTTACATTAGTCATCCCTGTGAGGAACTACTCTGCCTTCTCTACCTAGCTAGGTTTATTAGAGGGCACAATAGTCTTTTTCTTAAGGACATTTTGGCGTTAACTCTGACAGTAGGCCTACGGTTAATTTGATGAGCATGGCAACAAGACCACGCATACCATTGCTTATTTTAGGCGCAGACAGGGAACCACAATGGGCTATGTGTTCACATGTTGCTTCTATTCTACCATGATGTAACCCACGAATATGTTGTATCCCTCTAGATAGGGTTATAGATTATAGTCGTACTTTGGGGCTTTTATTTTGAAAGGTCTCACATGAAGTGCGTTTTTAGAGACGCACCTTGACAGGTTTTGACAGTGCGCCTCACTTCCCCGGTGGAGCGGAGGAGCGCAGCATTGCACAGTGTAGCCGAAACTACATCTGACTGCTGTGGTGAAGTTTTTTTTTGGATCCAAGGTGATTTCTTCTTCTTCTTCTGCGGGAGGAATACTATCAACATTTAGTGCTGCTCTTTGACACTTCAACTAGTTTCAAGCTAAATGACAAGTAGGCAACGAAACAGAACCACTCAGTGATACTCGGGGCACTATGGAGATCAATAAGGGATTACTGCGCTGTAAGATTGTTGTGGTCGGCGATACGCAGTGTGGCAAGACGGCTCTCCTTCACGTTTTTGCCAAAGACTCGTACCCAGAGGTAAGACATAATATTTCATAAAGAGAAACACAATAAATTAGTCCCTGGAATCAAACGGCACGACAACGTCTCTATCCAGCCGGATATTTCCAGGAAAACTTCAAAACCTCCTGATAGCATCTAAATTATGGGAACTGACTGATGAAACACAATATGTTAGTTATTCATATTTATTTAATGTGGTTTGTTATTGACTTCCAGTAATAATAGACCTGAATGCTGCCTAAAGATGATCTCTTCAGACAGGTCATGTCTTTTTCTAATAGAAACTTAGAATTTTGATTGAGCTTTGCAATCCACTATTATGCATAAAACAGATTGAATGAAGACATTTTCCGGCTTCGTTTAATGCCAGAAATATGGTCTCTGTGTGCTTTTGCGCATCGCGCGCATCAGCGGCTGGTACAGGTACCGGTCGGTGCAGGGACATCTGGTCTGCAAATATTTACCAAAGCAACTACCACAACTGTCTTTAATCAATGCACTGAAACACTATTTGTGTGAGACGTACAAATGATTAAATGTAAAATTATTTTCACGTGGGACTAAAAAGTCTAAAGGTCTAAATGTGAAATTTATCAAGATATAACTAATCATAAAATAATCTGATGGACCAGTTCATCTTAAAGATTTACGGCTCAACAATAAGAAAGTTATCAGGTACAGTAAAGGATCTAACACTTACACCTTACATATTGGACAGCTAACATATAGTGTTCAATGAGCAATCTGTGTTGTGGTTTTGTCTATGCTTAGGGTCAGGGTTAGGGTTATATCGACAACAATCTATTAACAGGCAGATATTGTATTAATAATAACAAAAATACTGTTTTATACCTGGAAGTAGAAGAAAGACTAAAATACTCTCTGTACTTGTAGAGTTTATTTTTTCAACTGAAACTCATGAAGGATAAAGCTTGTTTACCAAAATGTCTGAATTTTGAAATAGGTCAACGCTCAGAATTGGCCTCATCCACACACACACACACACACACACACACACACACACACACACACACACACACACACACACACACACACACACACACACAGGCACAGACACTGTCTGATGCCTCTGATGTTCATGAGTGCACTATCATCTCCACTACAGCTGACTGAAATAATGATGTTTTCTTGTCTACCTTACACTATCTCTTAATTGAATTTCCCAGTGTACACAACACCACTCTGAGCTTTCATCTAATTTTAGCCACGTCTCGTTTCAGAATTATGTTCCCACTGTGTTTGAGAATTACACGGCCAGCTTCGAGATCGACAAACAGAGGATCGAGCTCAACATGTGGGACACTTCAGGTAGGACACACTTGGGTTCGGTTTCACCCCCTTTGTGTGGCAAGATTATCATGCCAACGTGATGAGAGATGCGTCGCATCATCGGCCCATGATGAAGTTCGTGTAAAAGGCTCTCCGGATTGGGAAGCGGCTGACTCCTCGGAGCGTTCAACAACATCCAGGCTGTGGGCCAAAAACAATAGCAACCACAGATCAAGTGTTTCAGGATAATCTGTTGGGAGGACTGAACAACACTTTTTAAACTAATTTGCCATTAGCAGCCAAATAACTTCATAGAGTGTTTATATAATTTCAGTCCTGTCACCACCTTTAGAGTTAATTCCACACTTGTTGGTTTTGAACAGCTTTTTCAGTGTTATGTCAGCTATGTGAGAGGATAAATAACTTGTCATTCAACACATGCCTGCTCCAAGTAGCTGTCGGTAGCATAATCATTACTAATTATCACTGTAATACTGGCTGCAGACAGTACTTTAATACAGTTACAATTTGACATCATGATCAAATCCATGCAGCATGGCAGGTTTCCCAGCGTTAAAACAAGTGGATTTTGTTATTTTGAGTTGTTTGTCCACTCATAGTGCTGATATGGCTTTGGGGCAGCTGTGAAGTTAACTAACTCCTTGTTCTAATTTCCTAATGTTGATTTTGCATTATGACATTAGACTAAAACAGCTGAGAGTTTGTGGGGTTCAACAGTCAGATTCGTTCAGTCTCCAGACATAAAGCTAACTTTTTCCCTTTGTCAGCCTTTAGGCCCTTTTCACATTTAATTTCCACTTACATAACAACACCCGAAAACTTGTTCTCGCACAGAGAGCAGCATAAATGCGCTGCGATCCATTAACCTCCACCCATGCAGCAGACGCACAGAAAGACCAGCTAGACAAGTTGGAGATTAAGAGCTACAGCTTGTGATGCTGCTGATGCCTGTTGGTTTGCAGTAGGTGAGGCCACTCCACTGTGTTTGAACAACACCCTCTGAAATTGCCGGTTGGGTCTCTCTCACACAGACACAGACACACACACACACACAAAGCTGTGGTGGATGTCAAATACACTTGAGGAATGCCTAAACACTAATTTACTCCACCACACAAAACAATTCAATTCATCTTGTGTGAATCATGTGCCATTTAGGACACATTATGTCATATCAATGGCATCTTCTTACATACAATAAAGGAACATAGTGGACATAACTCCCCCAGGTGTGAGCTGGTATTAATAAGTTGGAAGGTGGTTTCTCAGCAAAGCTTCCGTAAACCTTCTCCATAAATACATTTAATAGAAATCTATTTCTATGTGAATGTGTGCCACTGTGAAAGAAAGAACACTTTTAAAAAGAAATACATTTAAAGGGTTTATGGAAGGATACACAACAGCCAAAGGGATCTTTCCTGGCAGAAAAACAGAATATATTAATGGATTTTTACCGATTTATTAGAAAATAAGCTAAATTGTACTGAAAGTTGTAGAGATAATTATAATTTATTATTTTGATAAAAAAGTTTACGTGACTAAAACCTTAGTCACGTTCTTGCCAAGATTCAGTCATGAGAAAATCGATAGACAGCAACTGGATGACTAGAAGATAACAGGGGCAAACAGCCTGTTTATTTTAAAAAATATATAATTAATTGGATTCTGGTGAAAAACAACACTTTGAGTGACCGAGGTTATGGCTGGTGATCCGGGTCTAACCTGAGCTGGCTTCCACCAACAATGAAGGACACACCGAAAAGAGATACATTTTTTTTATTAATTTAATGATTAAATAAGGTGGTGTCTCCAAACGTACCTTAATTATAACTTGTCTCCTGCTAGTTGTACTACAGCACTTAGTTTTCAAAATAATAATTTTTGAAAATATTTTTGTACGTCTTATCGGTGTTGTAGTTTGCACACGGTCCAAAACACAACTTTAATGCATTTCTTTCACATCTACTGCAGTCAGATTGACTGTATTCACTCGGAAGGAATCATTTCACATGGGTAGGCACTTGTAATGACAAGAGGCTAAAAGCAAGTTTAAAACTTGCCCGGTTTCAGCCTCACGGATCCACACACCACATTTACAAACAACAGAGCTATGTGTTGAAATTGACCTCCTGAAATTCTCCTTTTAAAGGAGACACGTTCGTTGCCTCGCAGCGTCCCTGCGAGCTATTCTGGGTCTCTCTCAGGAGACAGGTGCATTGGCAGCTACATCAGTATAACCACAACTCCCCCTGGTACCTGCCTCTTTCTACTGAATGTCTGAACAGGGGGGTTACAGCGACTTGGCATGCTTACATGCTGTAACAGTGGCTGTAATACCCATGAGATTTCACCTTTGCTTTTCTGCTATTTCTTACACAATCACAGTTTTGTTTGTGTATGTACATACGCCTGCTGGTGTGTGTGTGTGTGTGTGTGTGTGTGTATGTATTCATAGGCATGTGCAGGCATGTGTAAGAGACAGCCGGGCTAATAATTGCATTCAGTTCCTCTGTGTATATATGTATGTATACGTGCCAATATATGGCATTGCCAGCGGTTGCCGTTTGCATGACAGCAGGTGAACCGAACCACTGGAAGAGAGAGGCCAACTCAAACAAGCATTTTAGAAAAAAAGTAGCATAAGTTTAATTTCAGAACCGTAAAAGGCTTTTTTATTCAGGGTAACGTTTCAGACAAAGTATATAATTAAATGACTTCAACTGATTTTTGAATTTATTTTGGCGGCAAAGTAGTACCAATTGAATATCAAATTCATTCCAAACGTGCCTCTTAACAAAACAGATTTGTTGCAAGTGGCGTCAGAGCACCAATAGACGCAAATACAGATGATTAACAACAGAAACTCATCACAGAGTTTAGGCCGGAGCTCCTGTGTGGGTAACAGATTAGAGAAGGGAAGATAAGAAGTGTTGTGAGAGTGAGAGCGTGTTGGGCAAGGTGCCAGAACGAGCCATTGTGCAGAAACAAACAGTGGATTTAATTAATCAGGCACTTGCCGTGTGACCAAACACTTGCCCCCTGTCTACTTCATTCTTCATCTTGCCATTCCACCCACCGTCTTTTCAACCTCCTGCCTCTCTCCTCTACATCCTCACATGCTTGCTTTCACACTCCCTGCCTCGTAGGTTAAACTCTATTTCTTTCCGTTATTCTGTCTTAGTACCAAACTAATTGCCTCCCTCTGCCAACTCTGTGTACATCTCTGTTTGCCTTCATTCTTCTCTCGATCTTTCTGCCATCTTTATCTCTTTGCTTTGCTGTCTTTCATGTTGGGTTTTATGTGACGCTGAGTCAGGATTAAGGGCCAGAACAATGTAAGTCAAGGTGAGATTCAAAAGTGCATTCTTGGCCTTGTAAACGGCAGTTGACAAACCAGTGTCACCCTTCTCCAACTCTTTATGTATTGCGTAAATATTAGTTAGGAATTAGTAATTCAGGTTGCCCAAACCGATCAGTAGCAATGGTGCCCATTCACTCCAATGACAATTGCTAGCCTAGCACGTAAGCCCAAAACGTTTTCTTGCTTCCTGGTTTGCTACTGCACATGTGCATGTGTTTTCCTCCTTGGCCCTGTACGCATGTTCCCACTCACATAACCAACGATGTTACACTGGGAGGATGTCACGCAAATAAAAATAAATTTTCTTGACTCTAGGATAGGTTTCCAGATATAAAACAATTACAGTTAAAACAAATCAGAACAAAAAGCGAAAAAATGAAACTTGTTTGGGTTTACAAGTGGTTCTTTCCTAATGGCAGTCTATAGCAAACCTTTTTATTTACACTGGAATTAATTGGTAGGAAAGCTGAGTGGCGGCGTTCCAGCTCTCTTAATACATCCATGGTTCTTGTTAGCAAATTTGTGTTTGGGAGATTTTACCCTAGAACAAGGAGTTAGTAAAGCAGCGAGTAGCATATCCATCCTGCCTACGTCATTCTTGGCGTGACTTTTTGACGATGACCAAATACATACACTGAACAGTTGCTATTTCTGTAGGTTAAGGTGCAACAAGCTGCTTTTCACCATGTGGCTCTGACAGAACAAGATAATGTCCGTGTTTTTTATCCACCTACAAAGCTCTGATTGGCTCGGCTGTTTTGGAATAATTAAAGAAGAAAAAACTAAATCAAAGATGTTGGTGGTGATTCAGAAGTGTTCCCAAAATCCATCAATCCGACACTCACCCCCTCTACTTTATTTTGTATTTGCATTTAAGTTTCCCTTTAGTACTACTCTGTATATGGTGTTGAAAATAATGTGGATTTGAAATCAAAAGCCTGTTGGGGAACACTTCAAAATGAACAAAATAATTTCTGCTCATAACAAATTACTAAAGTAATAAGTCAAATTCTCCTTTGTAAGGAGCTTCGCAATATTTTAATGTGCAATGTGCCTTGTGGACTCATTAAAAGGCAATTGTTCACTCAGATGACCATAAAACTAAAAACAAATTAGACTCGATTTGCAAGCACTGTTGATTATGATGACACAGCAGTTGTGTAGTGAGGGACTTTTGGTCTCCAAGTGAAAAAAATAAAAAAACTGTGAACTTAAATGCTGATCCCAGCTGACCTTGTGTGCTATAGTGCAGTTATCATAATTTGGCCTTTTCTCTGCACTTTTTCTCTTCTTCTCTTTAATTTCATTCAGTCGTGTATAAGTTTGGCTGCCAACCCCTCACCAGTCTCTTCTTCTCTCTCCGTTTCCATCAGCCAAGGTCAGGAGTCCCACTATTGGGGCACTGCCATCTCAGCACTCTTGCACTTGATAGCTTACCTTGCATTTTCTATGTCAGGCTCTCTATCTGTCTTTATGTCTCTTCTCTACTTCTCACTCAATCCTTTTCTCATTCCCTCTGAAAATCCCATGCTCCTTCCCTCCTTAACCTGGTGTCTCTAGCAGTTCAGCTTCCACATATGACTCACTCTAATCTGTCTTTATGGGCTGTGACCAAAAAAGCCTTGGTGCTGAATGTAATTTTGCAAGCATCTGGTCAATTATAACCAATTTGCCAATGTGACTCTCAACAAGGTCATAAATTAGATTAATATAGAGACACCAAGGGTGACCTTTGCATTCCTAATTCATTGTCTCTTGCTAATTATAAATATGTCCCAAAATCACATTTCTAGAATCAGAGGTAATTATATGTCGTGTAATAACATTAAACTGGCCTGTCCTGGTTCACCTTCTAACTTTATGAGTGCAAATGTGAATGACTTGTCAAGCATGAAAGTACAAAGGCATACCTCAAAGCACATTGCACAATAAAAATATTTAATATATATAAAATGTGGGGAAAGGGAGCCAAGGGAGCCAAAGTGTGAGGTTATTTCTAAATGGATGACTCTAGCTTCTAAGTAAGCAGCCATGTTATATATTTGCCATATCAACTATAGGTTATAATATGTTAGTGTTGTGTTTTTAGCTTGTTTTTGCTGCCCCAAGTAGGTAAGAAATGTGCTATTGTAGGTTTAAAGGAGTGTTCTTAGAAACATAGTTTAAATTAATTGTAGTCACATAATTATGTTGAATAATTTGCAACTTCTCCACAACATAACTGTTTTGTTCATGATGCTGTAACACACACACATAACCGGAAAATAGAAAGTAGAGTTTGAAGTTTTGTTGTCTGGCTGAATTCTTAAAGAACCAGTGCATTTTACTGGCAATCCAAATAAATTCCATTCTCCTCTACAGTACATCAATTTTCCTCTATGGCTGGCAGGCCACAAAAAGCACTTGCACAAAACTGTCACCACTAAAACACAAGCTTTCAAAACATACAGGTTTCACAGCTGAGCCTATGATAGTATGAGGTAACGGTCGATAAAGCAACCGGCTGAGCCTGCAGTGTCACACCTTTAAAACAGTGAGCAACGAAAGGAACGTATTGAGGTTTACCGCCTTGAACTCTGCCCTCCATGTCAGTTTTGAACACACACGGTTGCTTGTTTGCACTCACACTCTGCTCGTTCTGTCACATTCTTACATTCTTCACAAACATCGCTGGCAGTGGCACTTAAAGACCGTGTTGCATCCATCCATCCCTGGCCATCCAGTCTGTGGCTGAGATTGCCTTAACAGTCCATCATTCATTCATGAGCGTCTTTATTGACCCCAATTACATGTTGGCTCCTTGAAAGCACTACCCCAGATGTGCTCTGAGTGAGCATCTCTGTGTGAGTGGCACCTGGCTCCATGACAAGAATGAGCGGAAAAAACAGCTTAATGTGTTGAAGCGTTTCAGAGGCTTTTTGGATAGAAGTGCAGATAGCAGGGGAACTGGGTTTTTAGTCCAAGTGCTGTTGGTTTTCCTACTAAACATGTACAGGCGTGTGTATGTTTGTGTGAGTAAGCATATGAGTAAGTGCTGTGATAGATCAGAGGAGTGGTAAACTATATAAATAGACAGTGGAGTGACAGAAGGATATAGAGTCTAAGTGGAGTGCTGAGTTTTAAGTGCTCATAGTCATGTATAGGAGACAGCATGCTAGACTAAATGAGTGTCAGTAGGTCTGTGCCCCAGTCACCCTGGTCTGGTTTCTTCTGCTCATGCAGCCCATTAGAAGACCAAGGGTACATTGAAAATCAATGGCCTAGATGCATCTCCACTCTCATTCCCAGGGGACGCTCGGTCTGTCTCTCAGCTAATATAGTGCACTGCATGTGTAACTGAGCAGTCCAAGAAAGAGCAAGTCTGGATGAACATGCACACAGGAGTGCTAACTTTTATATATGTCTTTTGTATAAGACTATCTAGCATCAACAAATACTTATTTCATCTTAACATCGTCTATGTTCTAAAAATGTGACGTAAACTTTCATTTAGGTACAGAGTTGCTGTGTTGTGTCCACCATTCACCACAATTTTCAGATTTTTATCGGACAATAAGGGATCAAACCTGACATGTACCACAAAACAATTTTTACACAAACATCCATCACAATACAGATACAGTAACACACATTTGGAGTGGGCGAAAGGGGGTCTTTAAACTGTCCAATACCATTCTTCCTAAATCACATCATATATTCTATGCCAGTAACCATAGCTCTTCCTCTGTGTTAATTACACATGTCTTAGTTTATGCCAACAGTTCATTTTGTCCAGTATAATTAAGCTGGAAAGTATAATCAGCTTATAAGTTATCTTTGTTTTCCTCTGGTCTAACCTTTGTTTCAATCTTTGTCTGTTTGCTTTACATAAAACTTGACAGAACATTGTTCTTAAGGGAATAGAAAGAGTTAGGCCATGACAAAGGCACAAAACCACAGAAAAACCAAACAAAATATTTCACGTTTGCCAAAACTCTTCCCCAGCTAGCAATAGCTCCCTTTGCTAAGGCAAAAACATTTGTGACAAAAAAAAGATTGAAAAGCATGTCGGCTTGACTACCATATTCATGGAAATATTTCCAACATAGGCATTTTGAAATCTCATCAGGCCATAGAGAAACATAGAAGATTCATTACTCATGTTCTAGAGAGTGGTTAAAAAAAAAAAAAAACAGCTCAGTTGTTACATTATGTAACTAGAAAAAAGTAATTGGAATTTGTAGTGCATTTTGTTTGTCTATCCATCCACTTAAGACCCTCTCTATCCATTCCCTTATTTATAATGCAAGACGTAGCTATGAGGAACTCCATTACACCCCAACACCTCGGCCATTACTGAGAGGGCTTTAGGGGGTCGATGGTGGTGACCCGATTTCTACTGCATCGTGATATACTGTCATTTCTACCATACAATAGAAGAAAAAAAACATTGCCATAGGGTATTATAGTCCTGGTTCAAAAGCACTGTTTTAGTTTATTAACAGCTTTGAAGTAACAGTGTGTTTGCTACTTATGTTTAGCATAAACTTACATATTATAATTTCATTTTCCTTTAATAGACTCATCTTTTCTACTGGCTACATGGCCTTGGAAACTACCATCCAGCAGGTGACATTCAGATGCAGCTGGACAAAATAAACAAGATATATGGATCAGATGTTCACGTGTTCTCTGGCTTTTAAACCTCAGGATCAGGGCTGCACACAGAAACATCCTGCTTAGACAGCATATACAATCACAATAGGAGCTGGGAGGTTTAATGTGAAGAGGATATGCACAGATGTCCCCATCATTAATTTGAAGGACTCCTGCAGGATTACTGCTGATTTCAGGCAAAACTGCTCACTGGCAGCGCTCTCCCTCTGTGCTAACTGAATCAGAAACATGCAAGAAAATCACTGAAATCCTGCCTGGCGTTCTGTTACTAGTCTCGGTCTAAATCAAAAACACTTGATTTAATTAAGACTTGAGTAACGTGATTAGACAGGACCTTAGATTACAGTGAACTTTAGCCTGATCACTCTTGCTGATGACAACCCTTTCAGTAAACACAATTCATTAGCAGTTTAGTGACTATTGAAACTAGGTTGTCTTCATCAATGTCAACATCAAAGATTTCATTCAGCCCTAAAAAATACACAGTGCGTACTGTGTTACGGAAAATCAAAACCTGTTGTCGCACTGCGGACCAGCACATTGTGCAAAGACGGTTTGCGTCTTGATGTGACCGGCACTACCAGCATCACTCATTCCTCTACGCTACGTTTCAGACTATTGTTTGGTATTCAAGCAGAGGAGTGTGCAGGTCAACAAGTACAGTGTACACCGGTTACATGAATCCATGATTTATGTACAGTTAAAACGCATTCTTTTTACCACAAAGTTCAATCAAACTATGAGTTAAATTAAGCACTTGTCCTCTTGAGCTTTGTGAGCCTGCTGTTTAATCTACTTTGGTAACATTTCACATTAAGTGCTACTGTTTAACATATAATAGTGACATTGTAGAAACTACTACTCCTTAGTTATACCTTTTATCATAGAACAGGATAAACTAAACCTAAAATCTAATCTAAATTCATATGAATCTAAATTATAATCCTGTAATGTCACATAACCTTTAAAACGTATCTTAACTAAAGGTCCAATTACTGGCTTTTCAAGGAGCTTTCAACCACACCCACAGTCTCCATGTACGACCACATGATGTCACGCA
The DNA here is from genome assembly GCF_008692095.1 of Etheostoma spectabile. NCBI lineage: Eukaryota > Metazoa > Chordata > Actinopteri > Perciformes > Percidae > Etheostoma > Etheostoma spectabile. The sequence continues at coordinate 18,051,512 of NC_045753.1, forward strand.
CCAAAGTTCCACTCTTACTGTCTCCATGACAACTAAGCAAACTGATGAAGACCATGAGATTTTTCTTTTGTGTAATTGCTATTTTTCAAGATCAAGAATGTCAGTAATCTGGCTTGGACCCAAGTGCAGATATGTGATGAGGGCGCAGCAGTTAGAAATAAAAACAATTTAATGATAACACAAAGAGAACTTACAAAACACGGAAGCTGGTGTCCAAATTAAAGAAAACCCAAGGAGCACTGAAGGAACGGGGAAACAAAAACACAAAATATAGCTTACACTGGAAGGAATTCACACACAACACTCACGGCGGATGTCTGATAAACCAACAACAGACACAGAGTGCACAGAGAATAAATACACAAGTAAACGAGGGTGAACAAGGGACAGGTGACACAGGGGCTGGGGAACAGGTGAAAGACATGAGGGCAGGTCACACATTCTCAAAGATGGGAAAACCCAAAGATATGAAGTAAAACAAGACAACACATGGGAGAACAGAGAGACTACAAAATAAAACAGGATATGGAATACTTCAACAGAAAACCCACAATAATGACAACTTTGTAACTTTGTGGTCTCCATACCATCCATCCATCCATCCATCTTCATCCGCTTATCCGGTATCGGGTCGCGGGGGCAGCAGCTCCAGTAGGGGACCCCAAACTTCCCTTTCCCGAGCCACATCAACCAGCTCCGACTGGGGGATCCCGAGGCGTTCCAAGGCCAGGTTGGAGATATAATCTCTCCACCTAGTCCTGGGTCTTCCCCGAGGCCTCCTCCCAGTTGGACGTGCCTGGAACACCTCCCTAGGGAGGCGCCCAGGAGGCATCCTTACCAGATGCCCAAACCACCTCAACTGGCTCCTTTCGACGCGAAGGAATAAACAGAATGTAATACCGCACCGGCTGCTCCGATTCTCCGACCAATCTCACGCTCCATGGTCCCCTCACTCGCGAACAAGACCCCAAGGTACTTAAACTCCTTCACTTGAGGTAAGGACTCAATCCCTACCCGGAGAAAGCACTCCATCGGTTTCCTGCTCTCCATACCCACACTAATAAAACCTGGATGACATTCAGGGGCTATTTCTTTTGACTTGACAAAGCTGCTCCAGAGAATGAAAGACGTTATACAACTGTTTTCACAGACTGAGTACTACTCACCATAATAAGTGAACTGATCAAGGCTCAAGGCTAAAAACATTCCCCTTTATCCTTAAGGTTTTAGTTCCACTGAGACATCACTCTTGAGAAGTAACATCAAGACACTTACTCATAACCTGAAATAAGCTTAACGGTCCCATTAAAAGATCAGAAAATCAACAATTAAAACGTTTGTCAGAAATCCTTTATATGACCTGATCTCTCTGGCTCAATGGATGGCCATTATAATCACATAGAAAAAAGAGCGACTGGAGAAAAATATATCAGGCGTAACGTCCTCTTGTCAAAATTAGGGGAAATGTGAATGCAATTCTGAACAGGGAGAGAGTGCCGGCTCTGCAGGGCGTCTCAAGGTGTTTATGCATATACGCTGAGTAATTATTCATGCTGAGTGTGTGCGAGTGGACTCTATTACTGTTTGATAATCATCTAAACATCCAGGCTGATTTTTCTTGTGTTATTTAGCAAACAGTCCTATTGCCCCCACAGGTCACACAGCATGAGTGTGTAGCAGTAAGACTGTGGTAGCCATTACTTATGTTTCCCGGTGGTGAAAGACAAATGCATTAATCAATAGCATAAAATTAGACTGCCGTTCCCTCTCTGGGTGTATTTCAAGAATTCAGACCTGGTGAAAACCAGAAAAAAATACACTATTTCTTCAGGAGGGCATGACTGGGACAAACAGGATTTTAATATTAATAATCCTTCATGTGCTGTGATGGAAGTTGGCGGACAAAACTACGTGAGATAGGATTAATGATTGATCATGATTTTCTTTGCAAACATCTCAAGGGGTGCTTGCGTTCTGAGTCACGCAGAGCCGTGAATACTGAAAGATATGACAAACGACTGATAGTCTCATATCAGTCACTTTACAGCTTTGAGCTTTACTAACCAAAGATGTGTATTTTTTTGGCTAGTCCAAAAATACAACAGTGGAAGTTAAATAATGAGTTTTACAAGTTCAGACAAAATGAGAAAAAGGAGGTATCTCCGGAGCATTAAAAAATTACTAACAATTTCATAATTAAGAAGCCTGCCCAGTGGGGCTCGTTGAAGGTCGCTCATCAAGTAACTTTACTTAATAAAAAGCTTTTGTTCCTCTGAGCTGAACTTGCTGTACTGTCTGGAATATATAGACGGGTGACAAAGTAAAGAAGAAAAAAAATGAAAAAATGAGAGAAACATATCAGTTGCAGACACTTCTGCAAGCAAGCAATGAGGTGTCATTTGTATGAAAATGATGTGGTGTAATAACACATTTGTATTTACATAGTCAACAATGTTAAATTTTACAAATTTATTGTGGGTAAATTATGGAATATAGTGGTCTGTTCATCTTTTCCTGGTTACATGTCTGAAGAATGAGTATTAACCTGCATCAGGGCTGAACAATTATTTTCTTTTGTATTGTACATATTCTGATGATTTAGGAGCGGTTGCCATTAATAAAACCCTGAAATATTCTAGGATACAGGCAATGAAATTAAATTAGTTGTTTTATTTTGATGTGTTTGCACACATTTTTTAAACTTTGTTTCAAAATACTGATAAAGAAGGGAAGACGGACTATTTAAATAATATTCAGATTTCTCCAGCACAGGCATTTTGAACTTTTGACTCTTATTAACGTCTGATTAGATTGCCTTTGGCTGCTGTAGCTATTCTTTGTGTATTTATGGGATTCAGTCATACATTTTGGTTGGTAAGAGATTCCCAATATTGAAAATTTGATGAATTAAATGTATCGTCCGGTCTTAAAGAGAAACACACACACTGTCCGTTCGGTAGTTTCAGTTTCTCAAGGATCTGCTGCTTTTCATCTTCTACTGAATATAATAAACTGTTAAACTGAGTCTTTGTGATTTGGACTGCTGAAAAGACAAAAAAACTATTTGAAAAGGTCACTGTCAATTCTAGACAATTTTGACAATGAACACAACCGTAAAAGCAGCAATTTCATCCCATTCCTGGATCTGAACATACCATACCTTGGCATGTTCTTTTGTCTTTATGACATGTTCAGTGTGCGCTATGGGTGTCAATTGACATTGAATGCCAGAATTAAAGGATTTCACTTAAGGGATCATATGTTGACAGGAATGGGATATACAAACCTGTCCACTCCTAAAATAAAACCCAGTGTCATGTGTTGAGGTGGATTAAATACCAGCTTCTGTGCATTTATCTTTTCAAAGCATGTTGTTAATTTGGTTTCAAATTACTCTAAGAAACTCGGTGTAGCTTTCCTAAAAGATATCATTCAGGCAACATTACATAGGGCTTTTTGAGGAAGGATAAACCTCTCTAAGCAGCCACTGAATCTAAGGGATATATCCGTCAAAAGCAGCACAAACAAGTGGATTACATAAAATTACAAGAGGGCAGGGATAGTACACGCTCACCAGCCTGTTGTTGCTAGCAACCAAACAGACAAGAGAAAAAAGGAAACAGCTTTTTGTAAGGATCAAACATTAAAAGGATGACAACCCCTTGTGGAGCCATATGTGGTGTGCCAAACGTGTGCATCACTGTGTCAAACGTACAGCAGCCACACATCTAACACACGTTTGACACAAATGACATTTCATTTGGCTCCTTGTAAGAGAAACTTGTATTAGAAAATACATTTTGATTGGTGGAAACACTGAACCAAATGATCTGTAAATACTTTAAACGACACTCATTGTCCTTTAATACATGCTGTACTCTAGTGGCTGAGTGTCTTCTTGATCAGAGGGTTTTAGACAGAGACAGATGGGCTGAAGTTTCTTTGTGCTGCTGCCACAACAGGAGGAATCTTCCCATGAGGGGCATCATACTACAGGTCCCAGAGAGGGAAAAAAAAAACAGATCAATACACATTAGCTGCTGCTCGAGTGCTGAACATGGATTAGTTGACATCATGGGGCCTTGTGGGGTTGCAGTCTCTCTCTCTCTCTCTATATATATATATATATATGTGTGTGTGTGTG
>NC_045753.1:18055665-18056612 GCF_008692095.1 Etheostoma spectabile
TGTGTGTGTGTGTGTTATAAGGAGTCAAGCACTGCCATTATCCGAGATTATGCTAATGCAGGTTTTATAAGGAATAGTGCACCTGAATTCATTTACAAGCATGAATTCCTACGTCTGAAGTATTTCATATATAGTAAAACATATATGATAACTAATTATTATAATCTCAATTCTTGGAATCCAAATGAGGATCACTAGTTATATTCTGCACAGGATAGACCTTTCTTAAAATCATTCAACATTTGGACCATTAAGATAATAGTTCTACATTTTGGGAAATACACTTATTAACTTTCTTTTCAAATGGTAGATAATAATAGTAATACCATTTTCATCTTGTCTGTATTAAGTATGGAAAAACAAGAGGCCTCTAAACTGACTTATTATCAACCTGTTACAGTTGCCTATTTACACATCCAACACATATGAACTAACATTAGTACTTATTTGTCATTAGTCATGTTTTTGGTCACCTAATGTAAGTCCAACAGTCACTCCTGTTTTAGCTTTATTTTGGTCTTCGCCGACTCCCGAGGGAAAATCTAAACTAATGCTTCTACTATGCTGCTATGCTCACTAAATGCTGTACTATATGTACCACATAGTAGTTTACTCTGTCCGTCATTTGGTGCTGAGAAGGTAGTGTGCAGTGGATTTATTAGAACGTTTCACTGTTAACAGCTGCCTGCTGCTGGAAATGCTGATATACAGTATAAAGCTTTATCATACAGTATAAAAAGGAGATTCAAACATACATAATAATTCCACACACAGGATATGAAGGCTATTGCACCAATGACGTCTTGATCTAGAAGTGTATCTATAACAGCTTTTCAGCGGATTGACTAGGGCTTCAATTATATGGTTCTCTGACTTGTGCAGACGACACATAAAACTAAACATCAGTTGTCTAAAGAGTGCCTCACAGGTTGGCACTTTAGTGGACA
>NC_045753.1:18056622-18080205 GCF_008692095.1 Etheostoma spectabile
ACTGGCACTATGCCACCTAGGGACACCAAGCAGCAACCTCATTGCATCATTATAGGCTACATTGAGCCTCTGCATTCTCTTGCTTATAGTTGAGCAGTATATAGCGGTGTGATGTAAGTTCTAAATGAAGAGAACTTAACAGAGTCAGAGCACATAGAAAGCCTCCTTATAATCATGTTAGCTTGAGAATACTTTTACATCGCTGTCGGTAGAGGTCTTTGTCATCCGTCCAGTCATTAGATATGACATGACCTAAATATTTAGTTTCCACACACACAGTAAGAGAACTATCTGACAAATAAAAGGCAGGAAAAGTTGAGTTGAGTTGTCCTCATCGCTTCTATCATTATTTGCGTTATACTTTATTTCATAATCAAGGCCATACTGAGAACACACGTTCAGCATCTGCTGCAGCACCAGATTGTCTGCATACATAAGATGATTAACAATAGTGTTGCCCACAAGACAGACAGTTTTTAACCTATTTAGCCGATTTGGTAATTCATCCATATGAACATTAAATAATACAACAATGTCCCATTTAACCTGAAACGTTTGATGGGCATACCAGAACATTCAAATTCTCACTAATAAGTTAGGCACACCTCTATCCAGCAATTTTACAAACTACCGGTCTTAATTAATTCTATCAAATACCTTTGACGCATCAATAAAACATAGGAATACATATGAATTCAGACCTGTGTACCTGAACACAATCTCTTTAAAAGCACAGATACACCGGCCAGTTCCATGCTTTCTTTTGAACCCAAACTGATTTTCAGAAGTAAGGACATACATTTCTAACTTTGTTAACAATATTCTTGCCAGTACTTTAGACAAGATACTGGCTAATGCAATAGGTCAATAATTGTCAACACTGTTGAACGTACCAGCCTTGTCTTTAAGCACAGGCAGTAACACTACAGATAAAATAGAATTTGGCACTGGGTAGGTACGGTGAGTGTAAACAAAAACACAAAAGTTGCGGGCCAGAAAAGTAAAGTAATTCAAAGATGGTTGTGGAAGGTATCTGATTTTGGAACCTCTATTAAGGATTAAGTCCTCTATTGAGGACTCAAGTGCAGAGACACTTGAGTCTCAGCAGAGTTTTAATGCTTGTTTATACTGGCTAGATGAAAAGAGGAGGACTTGGCAGAACAATAAACAATTAGCTAAATTCAATAGACAGGCTACTTGTCTTAATGGGCGACCAGTCAAAAACTTAAGAGCCGCTACTACACTGCTGCATTGTATAACACTGGGAGATGTTTCTGTTGATTAGACTGATCTCATGTTAGACTGATTCCATGTTAGACTGATCTAATGTAAAATTGATCCCTGGTTAGACTGATCCTGATGTTAGACTGATCCCATGTTAGACTGATCCCAATGTTGGCATGATTCCAGGTTATAAGTGACAGTAACCTGATTAGCACCCTGGACAGTTCTTATCTAATATCTGTGATCTACTTTACCATCATGTTGTTATCTAACTCTGTTATGTGTCCTAGCTTTTTTAATGGATAATAGATTTCCACCTCCATTATTTCGTCCTGAAAAAAATGTAGAAGAGTAGAAGGAGATTGTATAAAATGCATTTTTAAATTACATTAAAGCATAATGGAGTTTCATTATGTTATCATTCAGTATTCTTTTGTGCCTTGGGAGAAGTTAGGGAGAAACTTAATTATCTGTATTTGAGGTTTTATTCACACTGAGAACACTGAAAAAAGTGATGGCAAAATGACTCACATTGTATCCTCCATGAAGTAATTTTTCAGCCTTTCCTCTCAGCAAAATAGTGATACATTTGCTTGAGTTGTAATCCCACAACCATGAAAAAAACTATTCCTTTGTGGTTTTGACACTAATTATGGGACAAATACTTTAATGTTACAAAATTAAAGGGTGCCCTGTGCAGTTTTACACAAAATATGAACATTTTGTTTGTTTGTTTACAAGATAACTGTACAGGGACCTTTAAGTTTTTATTATAGCCCGACCAATTGCCTATACCGTCATATGAGAGTTAAAATAATCATACAACGGTAAATATTGTTTTAAAGAAACATTTTTGATAAGAATCCCCTTTGTTGTATTTTTTAAGATTTCCAATGTAAGATAACTTTACAGTTGAAAAATAAATGATCTTTTTTTTTCCAAATGAAAAACCTTTTCTAAATTAATTAATATTAACCCAGTTACAGACATTCTGGTGCACAGGTGCCAGTCAGTCATATCATAAATTCTAAAGAAGATAAATTGATTGAATTGTAAACTACTAACTCCTATTTTGTTGGGGTTGTCTCTATATGTGTAACTGCTTTAGGTATGAGGACAAATACATAATTTAACTGTTGCAGGCATGAGTTCTAATGATAGCAGCTGGACAAAAGACATTAGTGTGCATAGCTGTAGCCTACTGTATATGCCGTAGACCTAGTGTACGTGCAAAAGTGCGGATTAAGCAGCTCTGCAAATCCTACTGCCCAGATTAGGTCAGCAGCAATTCATAAATACAGTTTGTATGGCTTCAGTGGGGGTCTGAGACTGAGATCTCTTGTTGTTTTATACAAAGGCAGAAACACAGCTTTTTCGTGTTGGAGCACTTACTAATGGCATCAGCACAAACACTGTCATTCACATAAAAAAAGGCTAAAAGTGTTTTTTCAGAACGTTCTAAACTCGTAGAGTCCAAACTCCTGTGGATTTGTTTTTTGAACTCTTTTTATCAAATGTATTAATTTATCATTTATTAAACATATAGCGGGAAATAGCATACAGATGATATTGTTTTTTTTACACAAAGATAAAAAATAAACAAAAATGCCCATCATTGGCGGAGTAGACATACTCCAAAGTTTGAGTTATCATACATGTCTGTTATCACAGATAGGCGCACCAGATTAATTATTCACATATAAACTTAATTAATTTAAATATCCTGTTGTTTTTTTATACAGAGATAAAGACCAAAATCTGTTAACACTACGGTTGATCACAGCTGCCGTCTGATGCAGAGATGGAGCCGGCAGTGTGAAGCTGAGCTACAGCTGTCGGTTCACTGATGCCAGTGGGCGTGTGGAAGCCTTCCGTTGAGACCTACGGGTGGTTTATGGGGACTGTCGGATACACTTCCACTAGCCCCTGCGCCCTTTGCCTTTTATTAAATTGATCATCCTCATTTTCTGTGTTAAGACTTTATCTGCACCGAGAAAAAGCTAAAACACAGAAGTTAGATAGTGTGTGCGTGTGTTTGAATACAGTATGTGTGAAACCCAGGAGCAGGAATTAGTCAAAGAGACAGGGGAAAAATGGTTGTGGCCTTTAGTTTGACATTTTTTGTCCACAGCCACACGCCTGCCCAAACATGTGGTTTGCTTTGGGCTAGATTTTGACAGCATGACACAAACTGAGGTAAATATAGCTGCTTTTTTGGGCACACATACTGTACCTGTGCAGCATCCTCCAGGTGTGTAATCAAAATTCAAATCGACGTGGTAGCTTAAAGAATTTTTTTAGTCTTGGCCATCCCTACTGATGACATTTTACTCCCTGATTTCACAGCTAAATTCTGGAGCCAACACAAGACAGGTTGTTAACAAATGCCCATTTTTATATCATCTGCTTGTAAAACTGAAAACACACCGTATGTGATTATAAGAATTATTACCCAAACTGTATATTGTATAACATAATTTCCAATGCCATGGCCATTTGCGCTGGATTTAATTGGTGAATTTGTCTTTATTTCATCTTCCAAATCACCAGATAAAAGGTGGTAAATACAAAAATAAGGTTAAAACAAACAGGATTCTTGCTTTATGTTTACAGTAAAGTTGCAGTTAGACCATCTTTAGCTTCTGTGAAGTGATATTTTAAAATTAAAATGGAATATGTGGAGCAGGAAAAGAAATTTCAATCCAAAAGTAAACACAATCGGAAACTAAGCTAAGCAAAGTTTTTTTTGTTGACTGATTTGAACACACACCTGTGACTATCACCGCCAGTTAAATGTGGATTTATAGGAGGTAGTTACATTTGATTGGATACATTTACATCTCTCAGTGCAGGATAAGTCATTAAGAATATAATCATATTTCACAGGAAAAGAAATTAATACTAAAAAATGTTGTTTGCTTCTTTTTTTTTAAAGCCAAATAAGAGCGTGAATTGTGTTTTTATGTATGTGCGGCAGTGACTCGCATTCAGTTAGATTCTATGGGAATTTTCCGTCAAACACTTTTTTGTTAAGTTGCCAAAGCCCTGTGCTCGGTGACAAAAGCACGTAGTGTGGGAGACAATGAATGAAATGGAGAGGGAATGTGGTCCCCTCTGGGTAGGAATGTGTCCCCTTGCCCAGGTCACAATGCTCAATTCAGCCTGGGGCTCCCAGCAAAAAAACATGCTATTCTGAAATACTAGGTGACGCTTTATGCTAGCCATTCATTATGTCACATGTCACATGTCTGTCTGTTGGCTTATACAAGACCGACAGACAAACAGACTAGGGGTTGTGGACAAGGCCTGTCTGTTCGTTTGGAAAGCACTGAATCACACCCACTCATTGTCATCTGCAGACTGGCTTAGTTCATTACATTTAATCATAGTTATCACCGCCAAAGGTGCTCTATAATAACCCACTTCGTGATGAAAGTCAACTCTTCCGCAAAGTAACTAAATGTATTTTTTTTGCCCACAGGTTCAGCCTACTATGACAATGTGAGGCCGTTAGCGTATCCTGACTCAGACGCTGTCCTCATCTGCTTTGACATCAGCCGTCCGGAAACACTGGACAGCGTGCTGAAAAAGGTCAGTGTCACATTAACAGAAGTGTGAATGTGTCTTGTTTTTAAGTTTTTAAGGTACATTTAGTTTCTTATCAGAGACTGGCATCAGAGCAGCCTTAAAGGATACGTTCTGATATATTCAAGTCTATCATAATCCAATACTCAAATACCATGTGTAGACTGAAGAGTTATTTATGTCTCCTTTCTTTACTGGCCATGATGCAATTCCTTCACAGCACTTCTACATTAAGAAATGGGGTACAAAATCTACAAATTTCTTTTGGGCCTCTCAGTGGCAACGGAAACAAGTTGTGATCCACATTGACATATTATCACCTTTGAAGTTGATATGGTGAACTTGTTAGCAAATAGTTTTTTTTGTTTTTTTTAAATACAGCAGTTGTGGTGCAACATTGTCATTAGTTTGGAGTCATGTGTCTGGCCATCTGGCAAATGTAAGTCCAATATTCACTCTCCTTTGAACTCCCTTTGTGATCTCTACAAACTCCTGAGGGAAATATTTGGCTCTTTAGCTGGTGAATGCACTTTGTTGGCCAGCTAGTCTCTTTCACTGTGTCTGTCTGCTGTTTGGTGCTGAGCAGGCAGTGGGCTTTTAAAACAGATGCCTGCTGCAGCCCACAACTTAACACCAATTAAACAGATAAACAATGAGCTGAAACATACTTTAAAGCTCCGTAAAGCCGAAAGGAGGGGGAGATTCAGGTGCTAATTCTTTGTAGCTTAATTACCTACAGCATCTATAAAGTAACCCTTTTCCCATACATACAGTGTTATTATAAAAGTAATGATTATAGCTGCTTCAAGTTTAGCCAAAGCTAACGTGAGATTGTTGCTTCGAGTGGCTTCACTTGGGAACACTGTCCGTGAAAAGAAGACAATAACTTTGGAAACTCAGTTTGGCTAACTCCTAAAGCCTTGAATAACCTTTGGCAAACTTACAAAGGCATTTATGCACAAACGAGGACTGTGGATTTTGTCCTCCATGACTACAATGTAGTCTTGAGGAATGCTTACAGCGACCAATAACATTTTCAGAGTACACATGGCATGCAAGTATTCTATTAAAATAGATTTGAAAAAATCCAAACCTATCCTTTAAGGCTGTCATTTTGTTAGCAAACTAGTAGCATTTTAGATATTGATCAATCTTAATTTGAAATGCTAACGAACATATGGAAGTTGGTAACATCAAATATGTTGGCGCATTTGACCTTTCAGTCCGCAGACATTCCTGCAGTCAGCACATCACTCAACAATGACATCATCAATACAAGACAAAAAAACACTTATCTTTTATGTGGACAAATTCTCACACCTACAGAGGGTTCACTTGAGAACTAACTTGAACTTTGACCTTGCTAATAGTGGTGAATAAACTGATCTCACAATGCATGCCCAGGATACCAAAGTGGCATGTTGATGGGTCACTCTACTCTAAGTTTAGAGACACAACAAAGGAACTCATCCTTATTCTATCTAATTAAAGGGCTTAAGTTTGGCAATGTGCCACCATGTCTTGTTTCTGTTTACTTTAGCATTGCAAGCCTCTGTGTTCAAATAACACCCTTGCCGTACGTACTTTTTCTTCTGCCATTAATGACAGCCTTCCGCTAAACTAACTCTTGCACCCTCCAATTTTCTCTTAGAGGGACTATTTTTTTGTGGTATTGATAAGCTACAAAAATACCCCTTGACTTCCCTTTTTGTTTTGTTTTTATATCCTTTTTTTTAAAGATTTTGTTGGTATTTTAAGCCATTATTTAATACAACAGTTTAGGGCCACAGGTCAGATCCAAACCCACGGCCGCTGTGATGAGGACTAAGCTTATGCACACGGGGCACCCACTCCACCAGTCGAGCCACCCAGGCGCCCCATATCCTTTGTTCCTTTTAATCTCTCTTCAAACACTAGTTCAAATCTCCCATGTTAGAAGATTTCTCATCTAGCATTACCTAATCTATAGATGTTATCCCAGTCTCTACCCAGCTTTCACCTTTTTTTAAACATGCCAACCCCTTGATTTGCAGCTGGCAACATTTTCTCACCCTTTCTTCATAACTTCTGACTAACAGCCTGCCAGCCTTGCTGCATCTCCTGGTTTCAATCTCTTTTCTGTCTTTCTATGCCCCTGCCTGTTTATAAATGATTCTTAACTAGTATATGTGAAGGCCAGTAGCTGGGATCAGTAAAAATAGAGTACATTAATAACAACATATGATCAAGACATCCTCATACACCCAAGCTTAGAAACTGTTTTGTTTATGTGATGATGAGGGTGCTAGATGAAATATTAAAGGTTTACCAAAGTTGTTACAATTCATCCTGAGTGGAACATCAATGCCTGTATTAAATTTCATCAAATCTGATTTAACAGACATTTCAATTAAAGCCACAAATGAGACTAAAACCTATGTAGTGGCATTTTGGAAAAGTGAGACTATCACAAAGTTCCAAAGTTATTAGGATTCAAAGTCTGGGGTCCATTAACGTGTACACAAAATATAGTCGCATTTTGTCGTAAAGTTATAGATGTTGGGATATTTCAGCCTGGACCAAAGTGTAGGATCAACCGTGGAGGAAATTGCCATTGCCAGAGCCACGATGCTAGTCTGGCTAAATAATATCAGATCTGACCTTAAAAACCCAACATGTGTAATATGTGTGTAATCTCATAATGTGAACTCCTCACAGGTCATTAAACCCCCCTAAATATTACTTAGATCATGACCTCAGTGTCCCAAATGAGAGTTACAATCCTTTCCTGATGGTTTTGATATGTGTATTTAGAAAGTGCAGCTACCTGGATTGCACATATATTTTCAAACTCAATTGTCAGCTGAAGTTATGGAAAATAACTTCTTCCTTTAATGAATTAGACTCTCAGCTCAAACTGCTACCATTTTGCTCTTTATCCGTAACAAAACTCTTACCAATTCTTAACATTAACACAAACAATAAGCTGCTCTTCCCATGGGTCCTTTGTGACTCATCTAAATTGCTGCTATTCACCAGTTGCACACTGTTTGGTGGAGCGGCCTATTGAAAGGCACCAGCTCACTCTGCACAACTGCACTACACGCTGGAGCCCGTAACAGCAGCGACACAGGCATCTGGAAGAAAAGATCTCTTTGTAGGGGAGAACAAATGAAGCAGCAATGCATAAAGTGGTTTCTGGGCCATGGTGTGAGGAGATAATGACAAGAGTGTCAGAGAAAGAAAACAATAAAGAAAGAATTTAATAGTTTGAGTCATTTCTGTGGTCTGTCGCTGTCTTCTTCCTGCAATTATGACCATGAGCATAATCCTGTTGTGAGCTCATGTAGTAGCTAACAGAAGATTTATATTGTGGTATTGTGTCAGTATTTGTTCCTCATCTGTCCGAGTGGTCTTTTAAGGCCAGTTTTCATGTTTGAAAATTCATATGTCAAATGGAAGACGTAGTGTGCTGCAAGTTCGAAGCTCAGGGTGTTTTGTTCATATTTTTACTGCAGGTTACGGATGAGAGGATGAAAGTCCAGCTTATCAGACACAAAGACACAGTGATTTATACTCCTTTGAGCCAGGACTTCACAACGCTGAAAAGTTATCAAGGCATCAAAAATAGGCAAAAACATGTCCACAGGTTCACACAGTTTTGTGTTATAAAAAACATACGGAATTCTATTTACTTCCATTTACTTGTAACTGCAATATTAGCATTTTTTTTTCTATCCAAATAAGTATAATTGTTTGATCCAAAAGGCTGTTATGTTATCTCACTCGAGGTCAGAAAAAACAAGAGGGGGAGTGTTAAGCTTCTATTTAAGCGGTAATCCAAAATTGTGACCCGATTGGGCTTCACTCGATATTCAGAAAAAAGTGGTTTGGCTCTCACAGACCATTCCCCAACTTGAAAAACACTTTTTCACGGCCCTCTGCGAGTGTGACTTAATTCTCTGCTCAGGACTACATGACTATACTTTATCTTTACATAGCAAATAGTTACTGTTATGTTAATGTTCTGAATATCGAGAACAGCCCCTTTAAAAGAAACCGTATTTTGAAGTTAAAAAAATATTGACTGTTGACACACCACATTATATGACCACAAATATGTGCATGCCCCTATCCATATATTGGAACTTTTTTCAGGGTTTGCATTAAGCCACTTTGATCAGGTATGGGAAATCTTAATGCTACAACATATATGATATTTTAACCAAATTGGTGGATCTAGCTTTGTGGTTTTATACAGTATATGTTCTGCCTATTTTAGTGTGAAAGTGTGAAAGGAAGAATGGTAATGAGATTCTGTATATTATCCTTATTTAAACCTATATTTGATTCATAATGACCCTGTGCACTTAAGTGTATTTCTCTATTAATACACAGTGGCAAGGGGAGACGCAGGAATTCTGTCCCAGTGCCAAAGTGGTGCTGGTCGGGTGCAAGTTGGACATGAGGACAGACCTCAACGTCATGAGAGAGCTTTCCAAACACAGACTCATTCCTGTCACCCACGAACAGGTGAGAAGTGCAAAGAAAACACCACTCATCTTTCTGGGTCTGTTTGCATTAACAGTGTCAAACCCAGCTTAAGAGGAACTGATGTTCCTGCTGCCATGGGCTAACAATGCAACAGTATTTCTGCATTTGTGAATAACTGAACAGTAGGGATTTAATTTATTCAACAATATTCACAACATCCATGTGTTATGGTTATAAATGTACAGGCCTTTGTAATTTTCCGCTGCAGTGATTTTCATTTGCCTATAGTAACACTGATTTACGTACAAATTGAATAGTATCATCCCAGACAAATGGCACCCATTACTTTGTTCACTTGTGCACATAAACAAAACTTCTGAAAATGAATTGGAAGAATGACATTTGCTTCAGATCATAACCTCCACAAATATGGAAACACAAGGAGAATAAAAGAGCTGGGACTAAACAAAGATAAAGACAAACAGCCGGATGTGTGATAATACAATTGTTTTGTTTGTGTCTTGGAGCGATGAACAATGGCATGCATGAATTTTAATACCCTATTTTTATGTAAATGTGAATTCACACTTCTTGGCAGCCTTTTGTCAACATATTAATATGATCTCATACCTCAGACAAAGCAAAGGTAAGCACCCTCATTTTCCTGTCAGTAATGGCCTCAAAATTGGTCCATCAAGATGTCAGATTATTTTCTCTGGATAAAGTTATTAAGTTCCAAATTAACAGAAACAAGGAATTTTCAACGTTGAAACACTTTCTTTCTTTTCCATTCACTCTGATTTCTCACTGTGAGGCCACTTTCACCTTGTTTGGCTGGATGTAAACTGCAGCTTTCCAGTGCAGTCCTGATTACAGAAAATTTAAAATAATCATCCCAAAGGCACCCAAAGTACGTCTTGTATAGTTTACTCTTATATGTGTCCAATTTAGCTACATTGAAACTGTACCAAAATATGTGCACCTGAGGCTTAACTGTGTCCATTCGGCTTTATAATCTTGTACAAGAGATTCCTTAATTAAGAAATAAATAAGCACAGTACTTGTGTGGTCAAACAATTGACGACACTGTGGCCTGACTTAATAGAAAAAGATCAAAAATAGAGCACAAATTGGAAAGGACTGGTTTGCCATAAAGCTTTTTTTTTTTTTTTTTATAAATGGGCTCCATTCAAAGGGCTGCACTGCAAACAGGCACAAACTGGGACCTTTAGACTTCTGCCACTTGACCATTTAATATGGTCCCCAGGGGAAGTGCCTTCACCAGAATGCACCACACATGAACTGTGTGACTACTGCTGTAATCGCCTTTGAGGCGTCAAAATAAAGACTTGAAGTGTTGGAACATTTCCATGAATGCAAAAATAATGCAGCCTCCCTGGAAGCACAGCTCAAGTGTTTAATGTTTTCCATAGAAGAGGAATATTATTACCACATCTGACTGCTGGATACTCTCCTTCAAAACGGAATATCTCTAACACTGATGGCTGAACACCCACACTGTCACAGAGCGTCGATTGCCAAAAGAAGTTGACAAATCTAATTAATGACACACTCCAGAAGGAAAGGGTGAAATAAAGTAAGTGAGTAAGTAAGAGATAGTGATAAAGCCACAGGGTGGGAGTGCTATTTATAAGATCTAAAGAAGACTTGGTTAAATCAATACAAAATGTAGGTCCCCCCTTTCTTACTACAAGACACACCCAAGCACAGAGTCAGTGTTGTTAGAGAACAGGTAAGCAAACTAAAAGCAGAATATACATGTTCAACCAGTCCAGATTTAAGATGGGGATAATAACTACTATGTGCTGAGCTTTTACACTTAAGTTTTACAGTTGAACAGATAGGCCTTGAATATTTCATAGCTGTGTGGAGGATCTTAGCTTTCTGTATGCCCCTGTTAACTATCAGGCTTCTGAGAGCTTTTATTAAGAGGGGAATGTTTTCTGTACATGATCAAGACCAATGGTCTAATTTCCACGAAAGGATAAGAATACTCTAACAGCATGTGACAAATGGTGATAATAATAAACTTTAAGAGGATGCTTGAAAAGAGTGTTTCCATTCCACTGTTTGTGCATCTATGCACTCATAGTTCTGTATCTGATTATACATAACATAAAAAGTTTAATTTGGACTTTATTGAATCACATGAGGCTTTCAACTGCATGCCAGAGGTTCAACATGGTTTAAGGACATTTAAGAATGCAAAAAGCATCATGTCCACCATATGACCCCTCTGTCTCTCTCACACACATACACACAATTTATTTGTCAAAGCTCTAAGTACTAGCTCTCAGCAGCTCTCTAGGTGAGTCACCCTCTTTTGGACTACAAACGAACACAAACTGAATCACAAGGCTAAATGTTAGAATTTGAAAACTGCACAGGTATTTTTCTATGGTAACAATGGATCAAATGACTATGAGCAATATGGAAGGATGCGCTCGTTTTGATGAAAGAATTATGACCGGAATGAAGTTCCTCTCTGCTCTGTGTTGCATTGTTTGGTCTTTAGGTTTTTGTTTCGGTTTTACTACCCGCAAATTTGGTTCAGTCTCATTTTTGTTACCTTTCTTAACGTTTTTTCCCCAGCATCAGCAAAATAATTAGCAGGCAAAAAACTGAGTGTTCGCTTTCTGCCACACACCAGATGGCAAACAGAGTTACAAAACATACAAAGTGAGCAACTAACAGCTAAAGAGACAAATAGTTTTAGTGGAGGTCAAAACCAGAGCTAAAAGAAGAGTAAAATCAGATTTATATTTGTCAGGTGGGCATAAACACAGCTCAGAATGAATAATATTTAGCAAATTGACCCATATACTGTATTTTTCTGTGTTTTTAGGGCACTACTTTGGCAAAGCAGATCGGTGCCGTGGCCTACACAGAGTGCACCTCAAGGTATTCAGAGAACAGCGTCCGTGATGTTTTTCATGTCACTACCCTGGCGTCTGTATCCCGTATCCATCGGCCTCAGCTCAAACGTGCTGGATCACGTTGCGGACTCAAGCGGGTCTCCCAGCAGCCTCCCCGGAATGAGATTCATGAGCACCCACCTGCCATTCGAAAGGCCCGGGCCAAAAGCTGCGTGCTCATGTAGGACCAGAGTCTAACCAGCGGCTGGCCTGTGTTTGCTGATGGACATGAAACCCCACTGCACATGAACTTAATTTATTGGTGAATTCTTGTCAGATCTTGCACTGCATAAAGGACAATATGATCAAAACAAGAAACAATGCTATCTTATGGAGTTCTTTGAGGAATTGTTTGTCCATCTTTAGCAAAACTCTCCTTGTTATTTTTTCTCTGTGGCTGTGTTCTCATCCGTGGAGGTCATTGGTGTGGCAAAAGCTATTTTTCTTTAACGCTTTAATTTAAAAAAGTGGACAAAACTTGACATGGACACAAGCAGGGTGGGGAAACAAGGACAGAAAAAATGTGACTATGGAGATAAAAGTAAATAAAAACTAATTGGAACGATCACCTTGCAGGAACCAGCAGCAACAGTACTGGTCTTGATCTTGTTATGTTGTTTCCTGTTTTAAAATGCTATTCTCTATTCTCTAAGTGTTTAAATAAATGAAGCACAATACGATGCACGCAAACTGCTTCGAGTTATTCGTAAATGTCAGGGAATGAACTCTGCTGTTCCACTTCATATGTGACAAGTTGAAAAGAAAATCTGGACAGACAAACAAACTCGTGGGCTCAGATGACACTTAACTTTCTTAAACCACAAGTGCTTTTAATATTGAAATTAAATAATCACTCACCACATAAAACTAAAGTGTTCTGAAATTAATATTGACCTAATAATCCACACTGGGAAGGAAAGTCACTGAGGGAGTGAAGGTAGTGACTGTTATGTTGTACATGTGATAATGAAATAAAAATACTTGCTCTGCTACGTGTTCGGAAATCTTTAATACGTAACTTATTCACTGACTCTGATTTGGCCTTAATGCTGAATTATTATGCTTAGCAGTGTACAAAAGGGAAATCTTTGAATCTTTGTTGTACTGTTGTCTTCGGATCTCAGCTCATTGGTGCAGAGAGCACTGTGTTTTCCAGGTCTAAACATTTTATCTTGAGAAGATAAGAACATTTATCTTTGAAAAAGCTTCTGCTGTCGGGGAAGATAGAACTTTTCACCTAAAAAAGATATCCAATCTAAATCAACAGCACAGAAGTAGTACCAGTAAAGTACCAACTTTGCTTGAATAAAAATAGACACAGCCATAAATCTACATTATGCACAAGGCAGCTCATCTGCAACAAATTCCAATAACATTATTTATTATCATAAATTAATTAAATTCCAAAGAGCACATGGCAACGGTAAACAGCAACAAACAGCCTTAAAACATATGAATCATGCATGATCTTGCCTTTTTAACACGAATAAGAGTCTTCGAGCTAAATGCTGATGTCAGCATGCTAACACAGTGATATTGCTAACATGCTGATGTTCAGCAGGTATAGTTATGTTCACCACCATAGGTCAACATTTTAGCATTGTAAAAGTGATCAATTAGCACTAAACACAAAGTACGGCTAAGGCTAGATGAAACGTTAAGGTATCACCAAAGTTACAATTCATCCGCTGGGGTACATGAATGTCTGCACCAAGATTAATGGTGACCCATCCAACAGTTATTGAGATATGGACCGACCAGCCAACATTCTGAAGAATAGAGCGACATTGCCATCCCTGAGTGTGGCTTAAAAACTTTGTTAAATTGTTTCTGTTTAATATTGTGTCAAAACAAGATGGAACTGACTGGCCTCTACATAAAAGGTGATAACTGGCTTGTCACGATGGGATATGGAATTCGTTCCAGTATGAAGAAGAAGCAAAAAGGTTCACTCATTACTGCTCGGTGCTTTGACCTGCCATTGTTGGCTACTTAATGACTGCAGTAGGTTAGCTGCACATACAGTATATCAATCACCAATCAAGATCGCCTATTAATAAGGTGCAGTATAATTTACGAGCTGTACTATCATTTCGTCTTCTACGGTCTTATAATAGAATGCAACACTGTGGCTGGCAGTTCTTTCTATCTCTATGAGTGATCTGTCCCGACATGTTTGCTTTTACAGTTCAGAGGACCCGTTGGTGTAGTGGTTGCTTTTGAAAGGGAGCCAGCTGTAATTATTTGTTTATATTGTTGGGGCCAATACAATTTACACATTTTTGTTTTTAAATGGGCATAGTGAGAGAATGGTAATGGTAACCATGCTTTTTTTTTTTGGTTTCCATTTGTGTCTCAGACAAAACAAGCAAACATTTGTCAGTTCTAGAATCAAAATGATTGTTTTCACACTTACAGAAACACTTTAAAACTACTCAGCAGCATCATATATAACATAATTATACATTCCATATCATACTTAAAATGAATACAGACGTACTGGACTGCATTCACGAGCCTTAGAGTGTGACCTTTAACTGTGACTCTTGTTCCATTTGTTTTCTACCACCATGGATAAGGCCCCGCAGCAACTCGCTGCCTCTGTGTGCAACGGCAAAGTGACATTTCACAGCATTGCTGCCACGTCGCCATATAGTGAGCGCAAGGTCGCACTACAGGCCCGAGGCGAGACCACGGCAGACTTCTGGTCAGTGGGGAGAGGACGGCCACACAGATGGAGTAGCCACATTCTTGCATACAGAATATGATGTGCGTACAGTAAATAACAACGTCCAACATAGTAATTTAATCACAAATACTAGTGGCAGTAAATAATAGCTGGTCAGACTCATGGTTAATGACTGTCAATAGTGTGCTGTAATTTTAAATATGGTGCATTAAATACTAGTTCATTATCCACATACAAAGTTATGTTCTCTATAATTATTATCATAGAAAGAACATGCCTACAGGCTACCTGTGTGACTTAATAGGACCAAAATAGACTTGAATTCACAACTCTGATACTCTACACTTAAGTTCTGTTTACCGGCTGCAGCCCTGCGGAGGACCAGTAAAATCAAGTTAGGGGAGAAACTGGTTAGAGCAACCTCAGCCTCAGGCAACGGGTGAGCCTCTGCTTTGGTGGATGAAATGTTTGTTGATGCTACAGAGAATGTGAAAGATGTCACTTTGCAGTCTCTCTTTAACCATCAGCTGAAGTCAGCAACCATATTTGGCAAACACTCATCCCACTTGTCCTTGCAGTGTCACCTGCCTCAATGGCATTCCACTCCACAGCTAATACTGTGGAGCGACTGCAGAGCGTAATGTAGCTAGAGATTTCCAGTGTGTTAATAGCAACAATTTTCAGCTATTGTCAGATGCTTCTCATTTGGTTAAGGGGATATGCATGAAAAAAAACGCCACAAAAAGTAGGTATGTGGAAAAATTAAGTCCAAATGGCCCACAAGTCATAAGATATATGACCACAGAGAGAAAAAGACCATAAGACTCCCACATTGACAGTGTTCTTATATATTTTATCCCATTGTCAAACGCATCAAAGGACCTCTGGCTTTACATTTTATCTTTATGTGTCAGGTTATGTGTTGGCGTATAAGTACTACAACCAGAATACACCCAAGTGTGTGAAAAAGTTACAGTGGTAAATTTAAATTAAATGGAATAGGCTTTAGTGTTTTTCAGATTAAAGGAACAGGACACCCTTTTGTTGAAATAGGGCTCATCCCGGTCTCCCCTAGCTGTATATAGGTGGGCCTTTGCATTTTTTTGTCTCAATGCATGCATTGTTTTAGTCTGGTGCAACACCGGCAGTTAGCTTAGCATAGTGAATGGAATACTATGTTGCCGGTTAGCATGTTGTGCAACAGCCTAATTACTTATGGTAGAATAAGTATTCACAACAAGTACAAATAGCAATGCAGATTAAGACTAGACAATTTACTAGGCAGATATTAACTTGGGACTGTATTGGGTGGAAGCACATCCGAAGCACTGTTAAATGGGCGCAGAGATCACACAGCACCTTAAACCCCCCAAATTTCATCAACATGCCCGACGTGAATTTTTCCGACAACAGACAGTGAATGCCAATGAACATGGCGGATATTGTGAGAGACGATGAGGATGACTTCTCAGACAGTCAAGATCCAGAAGCATACCTCTATGAACCTGAGTTTTCAGAAGAGGAGCTTCCCGAGGACATGAGGCATCCTTGACTTGTGATAAAGATAACTAGGAAAAACACTGAATGGACCCATTAAAACAGCTGTCCACAGAGTAAGTGTTTACTGTAAACATGATGCATGGTTATTTTATGGGATAGATCAACCCATATTTGACCTGTACTCACACAGATTTGCTGCGTGTTATCTCGGCACCATGTAGCAGTGCTTCGGCTGTGCTTCCACCCAATATAGTCCCAAATCAATATCTGCCTGGGAACTTGTCTAGTCTTAATCTGCATTGCTATTTGTACTCGTTGTGATTATGCAGATCACAAGCATTGATTAGGTTGTTGTTGTTTTTTGTTGGCTAACTTTTACTCACAACATGCTAAGCAGCAACATAGGATTCCGTTCACTTCACTAAGCTAACTAGTGTTGGCACTGCCGGTGTTGTACTGGACTGAAACAATGCATGCACTGAGACAAAAATGCGTTAGCCCACCTATCTACAGTTAGGGTAGACCATAATAAGCCCTATTTCAACAAAAGGTGGCGGGTTCCTTTAAGCTTACACTCTTAGCCAAATGCACTTACAATGAGTAGAGTAAAAGGCAGTTCCTGCCATAAGTCCTTGTAAACCTTCCTTTAACTAGTGAGTGACCATGTATGAAACAGGTGCATGGGAAGGAAAAAGATAATAGCTGAGTGGAGAAGCAGACAGGATTCTATACAAATGCAAATGGAGGAATATTAGAACACATTGCAACTTGCAAGTGGGAGGGTGACATCACTTAACTGTCTAAAGTGAAAGAACAATTACAAAAATTAAGGGACTAGTAGGTAAATTACATTTTTGTTGGGGGAGGTGAGGTTATTGTAGTTAAGATAATTAAGCCATGCTAGCTGTGGCTCTAGGGATGACAGTGTGGGTTGGTGAGATGTTTGGCTAAAAACCAAAAATGTCAACCTCACAGTGCTGCTAGAAAAGTGAGGTGAGTGATCAAACATGAATGTCTGTACGATCAACATTGCCATCTCCAGAGCCATGCCGTTAGCATGGCTAAACGTAGTAGTTGGGACATAGAGCTATAGGACTTAAGTAACTTTCTCAGGGATGCTTCAGCAGACACAGTTTCAGCGGGATTGAATTACAACGCAACCAACATCTAGACAAGTGGTTCTCAGTCTTGTCCCTCAGTTATGCTGCTTTTCAATTTTCAATTTAACCACCTAATCACAAAGCATTTACCTGAAAAGTGAAGGGAATGTGCTACAGAGAAGAAACAATCAACTCCAACAACTTTCAGGTTCCAAATTCAACCTACGACCTCTCATTATGCAGCAAGATCCCTGTGAGATGAACCAGCCACATGTCATTTATGTGAAGTCACGTGAGAAGTTTAAATGTATCTAAGGTCATTCTGACATGTAAAATGCATTATGTTTTTTCTGCAAAGGAATGAAGTTTGTTCATACACTTTTCAACTAGACAGAACTCTATTTTGATGTATTGCTTTTCCCGCATTATTATAACATGCACCATTATCTTGATACAAACACACTTTGCAGGGGGTCCATTTTTTATTTTAATTCCACTATAAAGTACCACCGATCAGTGACCACCGATGCTCAACCCTCCTGCATCTTTAATGTCTTTCCTGCTTACAGTGTCAGTAGCCATAAAACTTCACCCTAATGCTCCGAGGATGGAAGATGGCTGACAGCACTGCTTTACTATGAGTTCAGTTTTACTCAAATCCCCACTTTTAACAACACACAGAAAAGCACCTAGGTGAAATAAGGGTGGCAACAAGCATGAGCCACCCAATACAAGCAACACGGAAGCAATGGATGCCAGGGTAATGGTTGCCGTGTCAGTGGAAGAGAGTAAGGCATTAAAAATGCAAGACCCATTTAAACAGTATGTAAAATTGAGCAGATGTTCATGAGGGCTCAGGCTTCTCCTGTTCTCTCTGTATAACAATGAAGGCGGCAAATTTGTGGAGGAAAGACGAGGTTAAGCACGCATTAAACAGAATGCAGCTGCACATACATGCATGCCATTGGCACGCACACACACGCAATAAATAAGGGGGATGTTTCTGAAATTTGATTTTTACTATAGTGGAACTTTTGCAAATGTAACCAGGAGTAAACAAAGCCCATACTGGACAGCCTGACGTGTTGGAAAACAGTTTGTTCTCACTATGTAAATTATGTGTCTTTCTTTCTACAAGGGAGAAAGTTTTGGGAACAGTATAGATTTGCTTGGAAGGAAACCAAACTGGTTGGTTTGTTTCCCTGTTAATGACCCTGCCTTGAGGAAATAGTTGAAGAGACAATTGTAGACAGTGTTCTGTTTACCGCCAAGGGGTGTGACCAAAATACTGGGCCAGCAACTAATGAGGATCACAGCATTTGAAAGCAGTCAGGGTCATCCTAGTAAGTGCACTCATTCATAGCAGCTTGACTACAGAGCTCTGACATGGGTGTATTCAAGGACACATGAACATCACAAGTCATAAACCAATCAATCCTATAATCAAACTTGTATCCAAACAGCTGGCACCTTTAAGTTTTTCCAGGTGTTACAATGTTTTTTCTTGTTAGAAATAAACATAATTACGGATTTGAAAATGGTGTCCGTTTCGGCATTTCCATAAAGCTGTGCAATACTAACCTGAAATGATCATAATAATATATAAATAAATTGTAGTCTTGACACATCACAAACAAAAAAACTTACACTAAAAGTGTAAATGTAGAGCTGCAAAAAGTAATTATCTTCCTTATCAAGCAATCTTTAAACAATATTTTTCAATCACCTGATCTTTTGACCCATTAAAAGTCATGCAATAATGAAAAATGTCCATCAAAAATTCTCACAAAGGTTTGGCTAAGAAGCAAAATGACAACACAACATCACAATGCTTGGGACTGTTCTTGTAAGAGGTAGGGAACAATCCCAACAAAACATTTTCCAAAAAACAAGAACAATCTCTGCTCATGCCAAATTTAGCCGGAGGGTCATTTACTGCCCTCAGGTGTTAGAAGCAAATGCCAATCTAGCTCTTACATGTTTGCATACATATACACAGATGTACAGCTTAACAAACAAGCACGCTGAAACAGTCCAGATGGCCAAGCAGATTGTTTTGTGCCGATTTCCCCATGGAAACGTTTGAACAGAAATATCATCAACAGTAAGATAACCCGGACCTCACCGAGGCATTAAGACTTAATAACTGCATAGATCTAACCTACACCATAACTCAGTCACAGGTAAAGAAAAACTAAACCTTGTGACCAATAGGTTTTATTTAAATTGGTTATTCCCTGTTCTGTAAATAACCTCAATGATTACTGACAAATCAACACATTTTTTGGACATCCCAGTTCTGCTACTAATCCTCTGACATTATTAAGTGAGTATAGTGTGCCACTAAAACGTTTTCATTCATAAAACCTTTGGATGGATTGCCAAAAAAATCCTGTACAGACATACATCTTCCCGAGAGGATGAAGACTACTGGCTTTGAGGATCCTTTGAGATTTTCTCTAGCTCCACCATGAGGTTTACATTTTTGTTTCTTAGGGAATTGTCTTGGATGGATTGCTATGAATTTTTGTACAAACGTTCACACTTCCCATAGGGTGTGTCCTAATGACTGGTGATTCTCTGACTTGTTATCTTGTGCGACCCGCAGGTTAATATCCCTACAACTATTGGATTGCTGGCAATACTTTGGTTCACGACCAAATACCTGGAAAACGAATCACATTCCCATCAGCCTCGGCTGTACTAACAGATATTAGCATGCCAACACAATGGCGAACATGGTAAACATTGTACCCGGTAAACATCAGCATGTTGGCATTATTATTGTTAGCGTGCTGGCTTTAGCATTTTCCTCCCTGCTCCACTAACATGACTGTACTTAATGTTGTTCTATTGTGGACATCAGGCCTGGAATAGAGTTTCTAAATGTATTTTTCAGAAAATTTTCAATTTCAGTTACATTTACTGTTAGAAATGGTTTCAGGTTATTGCGGACACTGTATATGGACTTTTCAAGCATCACCAACCCTTTTGTCTTTATCAAACTAAAAAAAACATTTCGTCAATTGTACGGTAAAATAAAGCAAATAGTGTTGCATTGTGAGCCTTGACTCCGTATCATGCTGTAACCCCAGCGCCCATACAGAGCTGAATGTTCGCTCCGCTGCAGCTCAGCACTGAAAAATCAGCTGACTGGAGGAAAGCAGCGCAGTGTCACTCTGGCATCTGGCACCGCACATCTGGCATTTAAAAAGGCCCCGGAGCAAACGTGCTGACATTACTGTTTCGCATGGGCTCTCCCTATTTTCTTTTGGTTTTTGACTTTCTGTTGTTGTCATAGCAATGAATGACACTAAATGCAGCATTTGTATTTATCCTGCAACCACATGCCACTGACACAAATTGCAAAAGAGTTGTTGTTATGTACAAATATTCTGTAGAAAACATTTAAATGTTCTCTTGGCTTTGTTTTAACAAGGTGTGGAAGTTTAATAGAATACAACCTGCTGTTAAAGAACAGCGTCTCTTAATGTGTCCGGAAGCACATTGTTGCCATGTAAACCACCCTTTCTTCAGCAGATGCATTTGAAATTACCAACACTAAAAACACTAATAATCACCACTATTGCCTTGAAGCTAAAATACATATGGGGTTAATAAAGGGTGCAGTCATTCACGTTGACTCGTGTCCTTGAGTCATAATTGGTCCAAGCTCATTCTGCTAGAAAAGTTGAGAGTGGCTGCAGGAGAAATATACTTTTCTGCAATATCTCTGCCCTTCACTCACTTATTTCTACATAGTTTCAATGGGTTATGGTTTTAGCGTAGATTACAATCACCACTGTGCAGACCAAAACAAAACCACACCCTGAGGGACCTTGAGCGAGTGCTATAAGTAGAAACATACATTATTAATTCCATATGCGAAGAAACATGGTTTACATATTGTACGTGGTCTTGTTTTTCATGAATGTGAGGGAGAGACCTTGATTAATGAAATAAACAGTGACATTTGCAGTATTTTGAAACTGATAGTAGAGTAGTTTGACATTTTTGGAGTTATGATTGCTCTCTTACCTAGAGTGATGAGACGATCAATACCACTCTGGTATCTGTTCGTTTAATATGAGGTTTGAAGCAGGAGAAGTCACTTTTTACTGAAAGTGGGCATGTAATATATGTGAATTTTTTTTTTGTTACCCTTTCCAAAAGACTAAGATTTACATTTTGTTATGAGCATTTAAGTAATGAAAATTAAAGCATTATATGCTTTTTCTACATTTTTTGTTTCTAGAATTTTGAAAAGAGAAATACCGTTCTTGTACAACAGTTTTGGGTTCCACAAAGCCTTTGCATGAATCCAATTAAAATAGTGAATCACCAAGACAAAAAACAAATGCTATTAACAGTTGCCGTTGCCCTTAAAACATACTAGAGCAGCAAAGTAACAAGTAAGAAAGTGGCCTTGTGAAAATGAGGTCAGTTAAAGAAGTTTCTTTACTGCAGTGTTGAAATTGAATTTTGTCATTTGAGTGCTTCCAGGATGCTAAAATCAATCTGTTAAACTTGAGCTTAATGTTGTGAGTAAGCCAAGCATTTTTGATTTGCTCTGACAGGTTCTAATTTGCATTTGCGGTTTGGTCTGGCGATGACAGGCTATGGATTTGGGTGCTTTTCTTTATTGTATCGGACAGCAAACTGAATGTCTTTGAAGTTTAGATTGTAAGATAAAACAAGCACATTAAAGATTTTTTTTTAACATTTTATTGAGGAAACGATTAATTAAGAAAATAATCAGCAGATAAATCAATAGTAAAAATAATCGAGATCTGCGGTCCTTATTTCAGCACTATCACATTTTATCCAGAAGGAAGGATTTCAATCTATTTTACCAAAGAGAAAGTATTTTTGTACCTTTGTCACCTTTCACCTACAAACCGCTGCAAACAAACAAGAGCTACAGCTGCATGATCTTCTACAGCAATGTTTTAATGTGGCGTAACCTGACATGTATTTTATCTTCACAAGGTTACATAAAAGCATGTAGACGGCTCACACGGATGGGCCCTCGTATGGACAATTCCTGTAAATCTCTTCTCTCATTTTGATTCCACACAATGGCTGTTCAATAACTCAAGTAAACTCTGTGCAGAACACCTTGCCACATTTAAGCCATGTTCAGGAAAGGCTTTCCGCTATGACCAGAAAGCTGACATACACCAGGGGACTGTCGCAGAACTATAAAAACAGCAGTGGGACCACTGGAAAACACAGACGACAAAAGCTTATTAAAATATGTCAGATCTGACAGGATACATACAAGTACTGATGACTGTAAATGGTTCTTTTTGAAACCCCCCCCCCAAGGATGATGCATGGTGAGAGGGTCTACTGTGCTTAGAGTTTAGCATTTCCTTAGCTTGGTTTCCAAGCCGGCTTACCTCAGATATATCTGCAAAAAACAGTTCATCCAAGGCCATTTCAAGAATTATACAATTCCATCGGTGTTGGACTGTATAAGGTGTACATGTAAAAGTCCACTAAAATGACACTTTTCTTATAAGAATACCGGTCAATTAACAGTTAGGCCTGTCTGTTATTTCCAGATTTGCTACTATGGGCACATTTAGTTTTTGTATGTATAGTTATTGTGAGTAGCAGCGATATGTTTGTGTGCACTAATTCCTTGTGCTTTAAAACAAAACAAAAAAGCGGAAAAGACTCACTTCAAGCATCTTCTGTTGATTAAACTTTATATACATCAATAAACAATAAACAGAGCATTGTCAATAAAACAAATGAATGGCAGTTTAGATACAGTATTGGACATTAAAAAACAGAAGTTGTAAAAATAGGTCATGGCTGTGGGTTTAATGTACTTGGCTCTCCATCCTACGTTGTGTACTTGTCGTAGGTTTGGAGGGTGTAGGTTGCCACGGTATCCAACAGCCAACCACGTGTCACGACTGTAGCTTGTTTAGAAAGACCTGTTGAACAGAAGGTTTTTCAAGTAAATCTGCAAATGATTACCTGGGATTTGAGTGCCAGAGGACGTGGAAGAGGAAAAGCCACATTAAATATGCAGCAGTGCAAATCTGGATGCCAGGAGGAGGAG
>NC_045753.1:18080215-18082021 GCF_008692095.1 Etheostoma spectabile
GGGGGGGGGGGAACGACTGTCAGCTCTCCTCGCGCAAAGGCAGCCTCTCTCTCTCTCTCAACTTGCCAACTTGTTTTGACATTTCCCCCAGCTCCAGTCTGACGTTTACTCTTGGCCGTTTCTCTGCTGTCTAACTTCCTTCACACTACCTTTTCTGGCAAGTCACTCCCCTTGCTCTTGTTGGTAACCTGTCTCATTTTGGCTGGCAGTGTCTGCCATTTCACCGTTCTGTCACTCTCAAACTAGTCCCTACACGGCCACAAACACATTCAAATCCTTATACTAATGGAGGGACAGGTGCACAGGCACGCACACAAGTCAGAATGTCTATGCTTGTGGGGACTGTCCATTCACTACAGCGTATTCAGATAAGAAATCTGACCTTAACAATACTTGAACCAGTTACCAGTACAGTAAATGTATGTGTACTTTAGCTATTACAGTACCTGCCCTTAACACTCCTTTCCAAATAAGAGGACTACATTGTGATAAACCTTGTGGCTAATTGGAAGATACTTTGAGAATGGCCACAGCATAATCATAGGATTTTTTTTAATACACACCAGAAAATAAAATATGTATTTATAATGTGGATAATAGGTAAAGAATTTCTATATTTTAGTGAGCTAGATCAGTCTAGAAAAATAAATAATTTGAATGCTAGCCTAGAGCTACACCTCTGATTAGCTTCATGCATCTCAAATGTTGTCAAACAATTCAGAAGATGTCGTTGCAGGTGGCTGTTAGTGTCCGACTAGGATAATTAACATTCAATAGTAAAAAAAAAAAAACATCACAGTAAAACATGATAAAGTCTCTTCTCTACGAGAGAAGAGCATTTACAAGCTAATGAAGACAGCCTGGCAGTGGCTAGCTAGCTAGCTGCTGTTAAAAGCCTGCTACTTTCTGAAGGTATTATTTTTTTATTGTCACATTTACAATATCATCTCAAATCTTTTATTAAATGTTTCATGTCAGGAAAAACCACAAACTTGTTAAGAGAACAATCTGGAGCTAGCTTATTTTCTTACCATCTCTTCTGTCTCTAAAAAGGACACATGAACACTCAAGTTAGGTCAAGCAGAAAGTCGTCAATAAATCTTCTTAGATGCCTTAAAATAATAAATAAAAACTGCATTTCCTTGGTTTCCTTGGAAGGTGTTGATGCCGTTTCAAATGTCCAATTACAGGAAAACAAAATTCTTTGTGACAGCCCCTCTACTTTTGTCTCAAATAGTTCTTTACTATTATTCTTTTAAAAAAGGATACTTCACCACTTGTTATCACATTTTTTTAAGTGTCTTTGCATGTTTTGTCTTTGTTTTTCTGCAAACTTGCTTAACTTAAGCAAGCAGCATGCTGGCTAATTCAGCCTCACAGATGAGATTAATTAAGATTTCATGAAAGCCTATTAAATCTCTTTATATATCATAATATTCATATGTTTTGGCATATTACCCATTCCTGTCAGACTCCCCATAGTCAGGTGTCCCTGGTTGTCCCAGCCTAAACCCCCCAGGTGAATCCTTGCAGGAATTACTGTGTGTAATCAGCTGCGGTCAGTTATAAAAGCAGCAGGTGTAAAACTTAATTTTAAACTCACTGCTGTATGTGGACGACGATGAAGACTCTGATCCAGGCTGTACAATCACCAACTGATGGGACTTCTGCTTAAAAAAAAGAAAGAAAGTAATTTAGAATTACAAATTAGCAATAATTTGTATATTATGTATACACATACATACATACATACACACACATACATACATACATACATACACACATATATATATATATATATATATA
>NC_045753.1:18082031-18117306 GCF_008692095.1 Etheostoma spectabile
TATATATATATATATATATATAAATATATGTAAGAGATTTTTTTTTTTTTTAGCATTACTCAATCTTTATATTTGAAGGCAGCAAGACACTCTTGCTGACGCTCTCACCTGTTTACTGTCGAGGAGAAGAGGATCTTTGACTACAGCTGCTCCACAGAGCTCCACCATCCACTCCATTTCATCTACAATAAACAAACCCATTGAAATGGCTGTAAATGTTGACTGTTTTGGTTAAACCCTGTTTGCTAAGAAAAAATCCTTGATCACACCTTAATGTAATTCTCTCTACTTAAAACTGAGGGATACCGAGCAGACTCATTTAAAGCTGAGACTTCCACTGATCGGAAGAATGGAAAACAGATCAATAATTAAGTCTCCATTCAAATCAATATGTGCATCAATCAGTCAAGAGAAACAAAATGTTTATATTTCAACATATCAGACACTAAACATGCCTTCAGAGCAACAGCTTCCCTTGTTTGTTACCTTTAACATGAGAACACTCAAGTAAGGAAAATCTTGCTGTGTCTGCTGTAGGTAATCTCATCATTTAACATACACAAACACAAGCAATTAAATAATAGATGAAATCCTGTTGGGCTGAAGAAAACAGACTCCATCCTCATGTTTATGCCATGTAAAAAAAAGTCTTTAAACCCCTCACGCTAACTAGCAAATGTCGACCCATTAGTAAAGCTTCATTGATTCAGCAGGCAGCGGAAGGATGCTGCAGAAGCACTTTAAGAGGCTGAGGAAGCAGGAAACCAAAGAACGCTGTCATGTGGGTTTTTAAGCAGTGTGACCCCAGAGACCTTCAACCATGATCTTTCAGTCTATTCATTCATGCTGGAAGGTTAAAGCTAAAAAAAAAATAAAAAAAATAAAAACACTCCTCTCTACTTTGGCCTTGGAGGTTTCAACAGTTTCAATCATTAAGAAATCATAAGAACGAGGTATGTATACCAATTTTAAAAGAAAAGAACAGCAAAAGCACTTTGATCATGACTGAAGGCTCATTTCCACTTTCTTTTAATAAAGTAATTACAGGTAACTTAGTGACACCAGAGCAACCACTGTGAAATATGACAAAACACCAAAAATGTCTCACACAACTACTTAAGTCCCTATTCAACGGTGGGTTGAATAGGGACTTACACTTACACTTGCCATTGTTCTGCGGTGCCAAAATGACAGGGGTTGAAAGAAAATCACATTTCTCAAGCTACGTCAGTCCAAACCTCTGTGAGCTGTGTACTCGCCTTTTTCCCCCTCTATCTTAAAAACAAGGCGGGTGTCTTTCAGAGTCTTGCAAGACACACATCTACAAAACTAAATAAGTGTGGTTGAGCAAAGTAATTATTTAATAGGAAAACAAAACAGTGCAAAAAGTATTTTCTTTAAAATCATATATTTCAAAGTGTAAAAATTATTTTTTTCGTGGTCAGTAATAAGAGAAATTAGTTACGGCAAGTGCTGTGGTGTATGAGTTCTGTGTTTTACTATGCCTATGTAGTGAATGACAGATATTTTACGAAATATCTATAAGTCGTGAAATGCATATTGATTAATCTTAGCTAGTCTCTCGTTACATACAAACTGCGGTATGAAGTTGTATGTCCAACACATGGATGACATGCTCAGATGGCATATTATTTTTCACAAAAATAAAAAGAAATTACAAGCTACTCATCACCTTTTAGAAGTCTGCATTTCACACACCTCCCTAGACCTCTGTGTAGTCATTTATAGAGCTCAACAAATATAATCATATTAATTTATCTATCAAGCTTTATTTATAAAGCACTTTTCAAAACGTAACAAAGGCAATTCAAAGTGTTGTACAGTGATTAAAAACCAGCAGACCAAAAAAAAATATATATATGGATTACAGTGTTAAAAAGTAGGTTTTAGACACATACATACACCCTGGCATATATACTGTATGAAACAAAAACTCAAAACTAAATAACTTCCCTGACTTAACTCACTGCATGAAACTTCTCTGTTAAGCATGTGAAGATGAATACAGTTAATGAAATTAATATCTATCCCATACATACCGACTTCACTGCATAAACAAGGGCGTAATGCAAGGGCATCGCAAATGCATTTGCAAAGTGGACTGTAGGTGGACTGTACTGTGCTACATTCCCCTTACAGTGAGGAAAAAAAGTATTTTTTCCTCACTGTAAGTTGAAGTTTTATGTTGTACATGCATACAGCTACAACACATGTAAATGAAAATGATCTCAAAAATAAATAGCCAAAGATATATATATGAAGAAAAAAAAAAAGTAGCACTGCTGCTGTCTGAAAAACAACACAGACGGGACAAAATGTTGCGTTTACTGGTCAACTGGTGAACCTTGTGACTGACGAATGACCGACTGCTATCTGTTGTAGAATATTCCTCCCGTTACTCTGTCCTCTGTGACCGTCTACATCTAGAAACTAAGCTGCGCGGTGCAGGGAACAACACGGACTGGAACATGATCCGACAGTGGTTTACGGAGCAGTAGATTGGGAACCCGGATTGTTCTATGAACGGAATGACGCATTTAAAATATCGCTCGATCACGCAAAATTTGATCATGGGAAGCCAAAATCATGATAAATATTTGATTAATTGTGCAGCCCTACCACATATAAACTTTTTAAAAGAATACTTTAAAAAATGTTGCCGCTCACTCACATGTCTGTACGCTAAATATGAAGCTACGGCCCGGAGACGGTTAGCTTTGCTTAGCATAAAGACTGGAAACGGGGAAACAGCTATTATGGCTCTGTCCAAAGGTAACAAATTCCGTCTACCAGCACCAATCAACAGTGTAAAAACAACTGGTGGTGGTTTTACGTTGCATATTGGAACTATTTATAAGCTTGGTGCTGTGATTTCTTGGGGTCTCCGCTTCTTGTCTGGCAACCTCATGCTGACGGCAAGACTCGACTGCACCAGTGTGATATGATCAGTGTAAGACATCTAACGAAAGCAAATTAAGTGTATTCCCCCAAATGTCAAACAATGTCTTTTATGACCTAATTTGATGAATGAAACTGTCAAATATCACTAAGATAAGCCTTAAAACTTCCATTATTGGTCAGGCTTTACTAGATGGATTTAAGGAGAGTGAGCGTCAGTGTACAGGTGTAGATGTTGTAATAGTTTCACTCTTTCTAACTGACCTGACACTTTTGAACATAGTCATGATAAAAACCTTAATACAGATTAGTTACATTTCTCAGTAATTACCTGATCCACTTTGCATGTTACATTTCAGCCCTTGGTCCCTGTGCAGCACATAAAAGCCTTTTTTCTAGAGTTTTATTAGTCTATGTTTGTCATGTTGCAGATGTGAGTTACCTGTAGTCATGTCTGTAAAAGGCCCTTGCAAACAGATCGTGTAGCCCTTTAGGAGTAACTAAAAAGAAAAAGAGGATACAACGTAAGGATAAAATACTGTGGGATGTCACTTCCTGCAAAATGTCTCGAGTCTAGCAAAAGAGGACATTTATTCTGAACTCCTTACCTGTGTTATACTGGTAGAGCTGAAACGCATTCAATTTTTGCTCTTGCTCTAATACTGTAAATTCAGGGATGAGTTGAACAGTAAAAGGGAAACCAAGCCACTTTCACTAAGGTAATATCACACTTTAAGCACGCAAAGCACAACTACCTGCCTGACACCAAGGGTGCATTGTTTCATTGCACTCAGGGTCAGCAAGTTTGCTTGAAATGGGAATGTACGGTAAGGTTTCCTTGAACCATGGTTACTACAGAAAGGCAACGTGCAACTCACATCCCAGTTTCATATACAGTGTGTGGCTGGATGGAAATGTTTGGAAGGTAAACGCCCAAGCTGCTGGAGAGAAAATAGTAATAATAGAGAGACATACTAATGTCTCGCACCTCCCTATCCATCTATAGTGATCATTAGCCAGAGGTGCTTGGCGAGATGAAAAAGTCTTTCTGTTTCAGATTTTTAATTTAGACAACACCTAATGTCCTTCAGGAGATTTTAGTGTGTGGTATTATAACGCCGCCCCCCCACACACACACACACACACACACACACTCACTCACTCACTCATTCTCTCTTCATCTGTTTGTGGTGCAGAGAGTGATGCAGGAGAGTATGAACAGGACAATCTGTCTTGCGCCATCAAAGTGCCAGCATTACAATGAAGCCACTTAAATAAGCCTGAAATTTCTACCTAATTCAATTAGCCGAGGTTCTTCAAAGGCAGTGATACAGCCAACATGTCATCTGGCCATTTCTAATTTTCCCCCTGAGTGGCACCAAAATATAATTATTATATAATATAATCTACAGTATATAGTTTGTGGATAGTCTGATAGAATGGACTGATGTCAATCATGAAAAAAAACGTCATGTAGAAAACAATGTAATTCTGATAAAGGCCTTAGTGGGAGAATGTGGAAATGGAATGGAGAGCACACAGTTTAAATGTTTAGCTGTTTGCTTCACCAACTGTTAAATTACTCTTTAATGGGGGCATCCTGCTAGTCTAGTGGTTTAAGAAGCAAACAAAGTAAGTGGCCCCTGGTTCAATTCTGGCCAGAAACCTTTGCTATAAATAAATCTCCAAATATTGCTTGTATCTCTCCTCAAATTAATGATAAACTAATGTCTATTTTGTTTTTAGACCCAGTACATTATCTGCCTCATTTGTATTTTTCTAATGCGGTAGTTGCTGTATAATGCAAACAGGTTAGATTAGTTATTGTGATCTGATTTTCTTAAATGCTGCAGCTTAGCTGAGGCCACAGCAAACTCTCCGATCAGACTCCATCTAGTCCTTGCCTAGCAACACCGTCACACAATTGACATCACGTGAACATGAACTTTTTCTACACCTGGTTGTGTTTGATGCCTGAGATTAATGTTTTTATACAATACATTGCTAGATTGTTATTTTTTCTGTTTTCCAAACAGAAATGTTTCTTGTACTTTAGAGAAGCAGTAAACACCTTTATAGTTGAATTGTTTGTACAGAGGTCAGCAACATTTGAATCAAATGTGATGTCAGTTTTGAGTTAGTTTGCTTATTGCTTGCTGCAGATTAGCGTTTAGTTATGAATATCAGTGTTTAGTTATAAATATTAAATGTTATGGAACAATACTTAAGATAACAAAAAAAAGTTTTTTGTTTTTAAGACATCTATAACAATTTAAATGTAGCTAACATTTTTTTAGAAATATTTGAATGTGCACGTATCAAGTTGTGTATTAATGAAGATCAGAAAAAAATATATTATAGCTGCAGGTGTGTTGTGTGTTGAGTGTGTAAGGGACTCACGTTATTATCTTCAGTGGTACGAGCTCTCATGGGGCCGTGGTGGCTGGGCCCATTCACCACGTCACCTCTCACTTCAAAGACACTCTGTTGGGAAAAACAGCTAAATGACTACAGTAAATGTATAGTACTTACTCACAATGGTCGAAATTCTTTCCCGCTAATAGCTTTTACAGAACTGAAACAAGTATCCATATTAATCTCATAAAAGGACTGATTGTAAGCCAACAGACAGCTAATTAAAGAAGTGATTTATTTTAAGGGTCAAATACGTTCCAAAGAGTACACTGGACATTCTTCAGTTTGACAGAGTTCATCTTATAATCGTATGGAGTCCTTCTCATCATAGACTATATGATGCATTAAAATGCTTATAAACTGGCTAAATAAATGAATGGCGATGCTAAGCAAAGCTTGGCAAAGGATTATTTTTGCATTGCACAGAACCCGCTGAAGCAATTGCTAAAGCAAATGGCTGACAAATAATCTATGAAGCATCACAGTGAACCACAAGGAGAGATTTATCATGTAGCCTTGATTCAAAATCGAGACATACAGAGATGGAACAGGAAGTCACCGGTTCACTAACCCAAGGAGCACACACAAGCATACCTCATCTAAGAGTTTCTTTAGTTTGAAGCACTCTGAAATCCCTGTGGAGAGGGGAAAAAAACAACTTAGGAGCTTATTGTCAGAAGCACAAACACTATTCTGGTGGCTACTGTATTATATAACACTCCTTTTATTCCAGCCTATCTCCCCACATCATGCTGTTTTGTATTCAGAGTAATTGTTGTAAACACATCGGTGATGGAGCTTGACATAACAAAAGTGAATCAGGACTTACACTGGAAGCTCACCACCCACTTCCTGCCTGCAATGCCAAGGAAGTACTTCAGTGTGCGCTCACATACCAGTTGTTCATCTGACAAAGAAGAGAGAAGAAACAGGACTGAGTTACCTGAGTTGGTTTGTGTTGCTGACATGCCCCATGCTGTAGTATTCAGATTCAAGCAGACAATGTGTAAAAAAGAATACCTGACTGCTCTTAGAGACGCTGAAAGCTTTCAAAATGAACCACAATGTATGCTATGCTTAGGCTATAACTATTGCCAACTCTTCCCAGAAATTACTTTTTTACTTTTTAAAAGGAAAATCCTGTTGCTTTAAAACCGTCCAACAGTTTAACACAAGCTTTAACAGGGAATAGCTTCACAGAGACAAATCATTATGGATCAGGTCAGATGGGGACAAAGGTTATTATGCCTTCAAGAAATATAGTGATTGTGCATTGATATGTATTTCAGGCAAGAGTTAAGTGCACATTATTGATGAACCTCAAACATAACTTAATTTCAAATGATTATTATTTTATGCTAATGGTTAGAATGGGACACCTCCTGCTCCTTTCCAACATTTGACTGCAAAGATCAAGAGTCCCAGCATTCCTTTTTTTGGGGGGGTTACCCGGGAAACAGCTTTTCATAAAAAAGGCTTCTTAAACAGCAAGTTAA
Source organism: Etheostoma spectabile (assembly GCF_008692095.1). Classification (NCBI taxonomy): domain Eukaryota; kingdom Metazoa; phylum Chordata; class Actinopteri; order Perciformes; family Percidae; genus Etheostoma; species Etheostoma spectabile. The sequence continues at coordinate 18,088,862 of NC_045753.1, forward strand.
TATGGTGCTTTGGAGACAGCAAGCTCTGAAATTAAAAATAATCTATCAGAGAGGGTAATTAGCAACAAGCGAATGAATGGAGGAGAGAGTGCGTGGGTGAGGGAGAAACAGAGAGCTTATCTCTTAGGAGCGCTTTAAAAGACGCACAAAACAAGCTGTAACTACATGTAAAAAGAAAATTTACTTTTGGAAATGCAAATGTCCCTGTGCAAGAAAATATTGAAAAACAGGACCTGGAAAGATTTAAAGAAGAAATTTGCAACAGCAGATTGAACTCCTCTGCTGCGTATCAAGCTAAATCCAGTTACGATAGTTGCAGTCTTAACTGAATGAACCATGTTGTCTTACACTCACACTGCCTGCATTCCAGCATACTTACCTGTGTGCATTATGATATGGGTCACCTCCGGCGTTACCTGGGAAACCACACGGGCACCAACTCGCTTGGCAAACCTTTTGACCATTATCTACAGGAAACATCTGATTGGTTAGGGCATCCTACTACGTAAAGAGCTAAAAAAAAACACATTTGTTGATTGAATGGGTGTGTGAGCACCTGTTCATTGGAGCCTAATCCAGATGACACTAGCACCATCTTAGCTTTAGTTCTGTCTCTCGGTGGAGTGTTGTTTTCTTTGTCTTCATGCCCATCCGATGGTGAACCATTGCTCTTTAATGTTTTTGCTGCGGATGTTGAGCCAGGAGTTTTGGAGACTGCGGTGCCTTTAACACTCGGCCCTGTGTCTGTGGAGCGCTGCACTGCTAAAGACAGAGAGAAACCAAAAAAAAAGAAAAAGAAATAGTCAGCAACAGTTACACTGAACATGATATGATCCGACCCACTTCTACTTTAATTGTCCCACAGAGCTTAACCTTCATTAAGCACACAGTCAAGCTACCATGCACCAGACAAACCACTTTAACTCTGCTCAACTCAGTCAAACCAAACCTTGTTAGCATACTAAAACATTTTGAGAAGCTATAAAGAGCTACTATCTCTAAGGGGCAGTTGCCATCTAGACCGCCATATCTGTACTTTTTTTTATTCCCCCAATGTCGTAAATGTGTCTTTCTGCTAATGTTCTTCAGGAATATTAAAATGAATTCATTCTTTCATGAAATTTCTGGCATGTTTCCCATTCTTTCCAACACTACACTAGTAGCCTTACCCATGTCTGCAGTGGTGCCATGCTTTGACCCACTGGGCTGGATGACCTCTTTGCCATCAGATGGTCTTGTGCTGGGCTCTCGCTCTACTTCTGAAACAGCTTTCCTGCAGAAAAGACATCTACATCAACTTTTGAAGGAAATTGGATAACATGGTGTGTGGATGGTAGGTTCAATTGCCATTGCCGCAGATAAAAGGCATTTTAAACTTTCGTTTAAGCGCAGTTAGGACGGAAACACCACTTTTAAGATTTACCATATTTTAGTTTTTCGGTCAAATGGCCTTTTGAATGGAAGTGCCAGAGGCACTACTATGATCGCATCACAATTGCTATTTTAAAACACACCGAAGGCTCGATAACATGAAACTTTGTATCACCAGGGGCTCTACACATGATTTCAAGCATTATGAACATTGTTTGTGTACTAAAAAGAAAGGTTTTAACAACTCATTTAGCTGTTGTTGTTAACACTATCCGCCATCTTGTCATTCCAAAAGAGTTGATCTCTGAATACGAATGAACGGACTCCATAGGATGAAATGTCATTTTTATATGAAGCTCCTTTTTCATCTACAATGTCAATGTTATTTTTCATAAACAAAAAACAACAAATTATCTGTGCATTTACATGGAACTACGCTTTAGGAGCATTCCATCTTTACTCTCCTCCTTGTTAAGTTGCAGATCGATTCTTTTTGACTGCCGAGATGTCAGCGAACAGAAACACCAACAGCTACATTGAGTCGTTCAAAACCTCTCTTTTGAGTAAACGCTGTGTACACAAACAATGCTCTCAAGGTTCAAGTTCATGTGTAGAGCCCCTGGTGATACTTTGAGCAAAGATTCATCTTGTGTCAAGCCACAGATCAATGAAGGGTGTAGCTTACTCAACATATCTAAACTGGTTTGGCTTTACTAATTTGAGTGTAAGTTCCCTTAGGATACTGTGCAATCAGAAAGTCACTATATGGTTAAAATGCTAACTCTGAGCTTTTATTTAAAAAAGGTGTTTGCATCCAAAGTAGATGAACAAAAAGTGTCTCCTAGTTTTAGAAGAGAGATAGTAACAGGTCAATGTAGCATGCACCTAAACCTCATTACTTGATTGCAAGTCCTTTGCAGTCAATAAAGTCTTTGATCCCCAGTCTTTGACTTGTTGCTCATTTCAGGAGCCTTTTTGCCTTTAGTGTCATCAGTAAGTGAAACACATGCTCACTTTGATTAATGTCAAGTCACTGACTCCAATCAAGAGTATAACACTGTTAAGCAGAAAAGCAACCTGGGTCAAGGTCTGTACGTTTACGGTCATTATCCTGCTGCATTGTCCTAATATATGAGGATTATGTGCCCCTAAAACTGAATAGCAGCAATTTAAACTCATAGACACCGTTTCATTTCAAATGTATTAGGTAGTAAGATGTAAATGTGGGCTCAGTATTGGCAGAAACTCAATATACAGTTAATCATACAAAAAAAAGGTTTTGGAAGTTCCCTTCCTTTGTTTTCTTTTGGGTTTATTTCTTCACAAAAATATTGACAACTGGCAGCGTGGCTGAATTTAAATGATTTCACCATGGAGTTTTGCTTTTTAATTTAGAACTCATAACGTATAGCTAAAGCCCTCCTTGTTTTCCTCTCTCTCTCTCTCTCTCTCTCGCCTGGAGGACATCACTTAGAAGCCTGCAAGGAGAGAGGGGGGGGGGAGCAGTCAAGCAGGAGAGATAAATTACTGTGGCAACACAAGTTTCCCTCTAAGTGCTCTAAATGACATATAAGAAGCAGTCGGTAACGACTTTTTATTCTCCACAGCATAAAAAGATTCTGGGTTCATTAGTGAGATTATCCGCCTGTCCCCTTGAAATGCATCACCTTCTGAAAACGAGACTAGCAACACACATACACACTAACTTACTAACTTTCTCCTCCAGTTACAGACTGAAAGAGACCAATTACATGCCACTTGCTCCGGTTATTGTTCTGCTTAATATGGCTCAATTTAAAATGTATTAACACCGTATACAATCTTCTGAGGAGAGAAATACAACACACTGAGGCAGATATAATTTCATTAGATTTGTTATTGGAATCAAGTTTATCTTTAAGGATTGTCACAGCTGATTGTTTAACTGGCTGACTGACCAAAAATGAACCGGCTGCTGGATGTATACATTCATATTTAATAGCTAGGCATAAGAGTATTATTGATCTCCTCATCTCTGCCAGGAAGTGAAGAAGGGTATTTCCAAGAATTGTCAACTAATACTTTAAACTTATACGTACTTGTAAGTACTGACAATTACCACAAATACATAAATGATCCCCATGATAGCACCTGAAAGATCACAAAATATGACAAATCTTCCTATCATTTTCACTGACCTTATTTTCAGACAGTCGAATAAAGAGAACTGCAAACCTCTGCAGGAATGAAAACTGTGATCACGTGGAACCGGTTTCAAACTGTCCAATTCCTGACAATCACTTATCAGCTCTTCCAATCATTTCCTGCATACTACAAATAAAAGCCACTTCACACAGCCTGTTCATGACAGGACTGATGCGCCTTTAAGCCGGCAGAATAATTTGATAACTTATAGAAACATTGCGAGCAATAGTCAAACTAGTGCTGCAGCTGTCTCAGTCCTTTACTTTACTGACAACTGTACTACTATAAAGCATAAATTTGGCGGTTTGTGGGTCCGGTGGGGTTTGCGTGGTTAGAGGAGAATTCAGGACAATTCCAACACGTAGCTCGGTTGTTTGTAAATTTGGAGTGCTGTCAGAAGAGAGAAAAACGAAAACAATTGGTGCTGCCTACACCGTGTTATCCTTCTGCAAGAGTTAGCACCCAACAGACTTAAACAGGGCAAGTTATAAATTTGTTTTTAACCTATTAACATGTTCAAAATGTCATTAAAAGTGTCAACCCATGTGCAGAGATTCCTTCCAAGTGAACACAGTGAATCTGACAGCAGTAGATGTGAAAGAAATGCATGAAAGTTGTGCTAATGTAGCTGTGTTTAGTTCCGGCAGTGATAGTGCTTAGGGACCGTCTACAAACACAGAAAAGAGACAAAACAAAAATGTGTAGGCTATCAATTTAATGATTAAATAAGGTAGTGTCTCCAAACTAACCTCAATTATAACTTGTCTCCTGCTAGTTGTACTACAGCACTTACTTTAAAAAAAACAAGCATATGCTTATTTTTGAAAATGTGTTTGTATCTCTTTTCAGTGTTCATAGACGGTTCCGAAGCACTCCTTGCAGTATCAACACAGGAACTAAATGAGAGATGAATTAGCAGAACTTTCATGCATTTCTTTCACACTCACAGCAGTCAGATTCACTGTGTTCCCTCGGAAGGAGTCACTTCATCTGGGTTGGCACTTTTAATGACATTTTGAACATGTTAATAGGCTAAAAACACATTTAAAACTTGCCCTGTTTAAGCCTGGTGGGTGCTGACTCTAGCAGGAGGATAATACAGTGTAGGCAGCACCGATTGTTTTGTTTTTTCTCGCTACTGACAGCACTCCAAATTTACAAACAACAGAGCTACGTGTTGAAATTGACAGGAATTCTCCTTTAATTAACAGTGTGGCTCACACACACCAGACACTGCTGTACTGTATTTACTCCTGGAATGCTGTGTGAAATCACACACTGGGAAGGCATTATGCAGCCTTTGCTTGGTGTGAATAAACAAAGCCAGCGTAACGGCAGACCTTCATCGCAGTGCTATTGCAGTGCTATTGCAGAATTTCTGTGTGAAAGGGGTTAAGGACCTAATGTTGGGAGGCACACTTTCATGTTTGAAAGGGAAAAAAAGCAATGTTTACTTGTAGTTTGACTGTGGTTGTCCATGATGCACATTGTTTCATTAGCATAGCTTAGTTTTTTCTGCAACAGAGATTAAGCAATGAAGCTCAACTAAAGCACATACATACTATTGTATGTTCTATGTTTTGTACCAGGGTACAAGCGGCCGAAATGGGTTTCCTCAGGAGGGTGGCTGGCGTCTCCCTTAGAGATAGGGTGAGAAACTCAGTCATCCGAGAGGAGCTCAGAGTAGAGCCGCTGCTCCTTCGCGTCGAAAGGAGCCAGTTGAGGTGGTTTGGGCATCTGGTAAGGATGCCTCCTGGGCGCCTCCCTAGGGAGGTGTTCCAGGCACGTCCACCTGGAACGAGGCCTCGGGCAAGACCCAGGACTAGGTGGAGAGATTATATCTCCAACCTGGCCTGGGAACGCCTCTGGATCCCCCAGTCGGAGCTGGTTGATGTGGCTCGGGAAAGGGAAGTTTGGGGTCCCCTACTGGAGCTGCTGCCCCCGCGACCCGATACCGGATAAGCGGATGAAGGCGGATGAAGATGGATGGATGGATGGATTGTTTTCTTGCTACCAGTATGGTGTGTTGATTATGTTTATTTAACTATTTTTCAGTGTTATTTATTACCTAATAAAAATGTTTTCATTGCCAAAGAATTATTTCTCTCAGGAATGTAAGGAGAGTCAAAATATCAGAACATGCTATATCATGCATTACTTACCAGTCTGAACCTTGGCCTCTACCCTGGTCACAAGGGAGGAGTATGTGAGCGTGTGGGTCTGTGGACACAACACAATCATCAGCTCTCAATACACGCACCAAGCTAATACATGAGTTTAACTAAAAAGAAAGACAGGTTTGGGGTAATGGTTATTTGATATATTCCTTAGAAATCAAGTATCTTTGCAAATTTTTTGGATGGTTTATTGACCAATTGTGTCTGCACTAAAGAAAACATCTGCACACCTGTGGTTTTGCTGCTCGGAATAGTTTTTGAGGACACTTCTTTTGCAGGACTGCCTTCTTTTTCCTGAAGCACCTCCGTCACCAGAGCCATTAACTTCTCCAATCTCACCAGCTCCTTCTGCATTTCTATTTTTTGCTAAAACAGAAGAAAACAAAGTAAAACATAATTACAAATTATGAATACACTTTAATCAAATATGGGTGAGGGATGAAAAGGAAGGGACATACTGACTGCCCAGTTTGGGTCTTGCACTGATGTATAAAAACAATAACAACTGTCAGTCAGGAAGGAGGAACCAACAACCAGCCAGTTAGTTATTACTAGATGGTAATGGGTGCTTTTTTATTAGCTAGACAGCACTTAGTTAGAAGAATATGTGGCAGAAAAAGACAGCCAGAAGGTGATTATATAATATTTAAGATATATGAAGGGCGATTAGAAAGCAAGGGAGAGAAGTGACAAAAAGTTATCAATACACAGGCCATACCAAGTATCAATCTTATTATACATGTGTTGGTCAGTTTGTCTGCTTGACAATCCCATTCTGCAGTAATGAAATTGAAGTGATAGGAACAAACAGAGAAATGTATCTTTTTAGATGAAACAGATGTTAACAAAATTTCCTTTGGGGACATCATTTCAAATTGGAAAAAAATAGAAGTTGGAAAAAAAAGTTATAAATTGCCATATATTGCATAATTTTGCAATATGTTTAAAATCGCAATAATATTTTATTGTGGCATAAGTAACGTGATGATGTCGTATCGGAAGGCGTCTGGTGATTCCCACCGCTACAAAAATTGTGTTTCAATGGACAACCCTTTTATTCTTTAAGGTGACAGCACGAGTGCATTAATTATACAGACACACAAACACGCAAATGTTTGTAGTCTCAGATGTGTGTAATCCTGGACCCTTTCTAAACCCCAAGGCATGAAACTTAAGCTCCCAGTCAAAGACAGTCAGATAAAAGTTGAGAGTGCTGGAAGATGAATGAGGTAGAAAACAAGAATCATCTCCTAGGCGGCATTTCCTCTAACGTAAATGAAATGCAATTTAGAAAGCTGCTGAGGGGGACATTTTTTACTGAGCGAGGTAGTCTGTCATCCAGGGGTTGACAGTTTGGTCTGGGAAAATGTAAGAGCTGCCCTCTATGGGGCAAAATGTGACAATGCATGGTAAGGTGATGCTGAATAAGCAACAACACTTACAATTCTATGTTAGAATAGAATAGAAAAGGTTAGAAAGAATCAAAAGGTTGTTCATATACTGAATTCGACAATTTTTCTAAAACAGAGGGTGTATGTACATACTATGAATGAAAAAGTGATTAAGAACATAGTCATCATTACCTGTGTAACAAGCACTTCGTTTGAAAATTGTGATGATTCGATTTGTGAGGAAACGCCGACGTTGTTTACTGGGACATCACCTGCAGAGAGAGAATAACGTAATTGCTTTGTGTCTAAATGCTTGAGAATAAGTTTTTCTCCCTCCACATACCACAGAAACAACAAAATAATGAGTCGTATTGTGCTGCTTAATCTCAGCAGGTTGCAAACCTATACATAAAAACTATTTTGGTTACTGAGAATAAACTTACTTTCATCTGGCGTTCCAAATAAGTCCACAGAACCTTGGCTGGAATTGACACAGTCGGGGCTGGGGCATGCAGGTGGACGGTCCAACTGTTTTGCTCCACAAACTGTAGCATCCTCACATCTATTAGCTTCACTGAAGCCTGCCAGCTCCTTTGTCACCGCAGGGGGAAGAGCAGATGTTCCAAAGATTTCTGTCAAAGTTGGTAATTCCTCTTCACTGCAGTCTGATTCCAATGAAGAGGTGAGCCTCTGGGCCCTTGTCCTCCTCCTGGGCATGCCATTGATGGAGGAACTGGCACTACCATGGCTGTCCGACTGTGCTTCGTGGACAATTTGTACAACAGGTATTCCAAGGCCGTCAGGAGTTAAAGAGCACTCTGCGTTTGAAAAATGTTCAGCAGTGTTGACTGAATGTATTCCATTAGCAGCTTGCTGGCACACAGACATGCTGTCTCTTATCTCCCTTCCTCTGCCGGCACCCTGCTGTTTCTCTGTGATTTGAGAATAATTGGAGGGTTCATTTGGCTCCTCGCGTTCAGCGCCTGTGAAGCAGAGCCCAGAATCGACTACTTCAGACATATCAGAAAGATGAGGGCTTTCTATTTCACGTTTGGAAACTTTATTTGGAGTGAGGGCGCTGCTGACACTATTGGAGACACAGTTACCACCGGCGCTGTCCTGACTGCTACCAGGGATCGAGGCTTCAACCACCATTTGATCTGGTTTCTCAACAACTGGATATCTTGTTGGGGCGGGTGAAAAGGAAGGGGATATCAAATCACTGCAAGATGAGTTTTTATTGTCTCCTAATGCCTCTTGGTTGGTGATTTCAGATGCCTTTGTGTATATCGGATATTTTGCAGATTCAACACCAGAACAAAGCCGTTGGTTTTCCTGTGCTTCGGCACCCTGGAAGTTTTCTTGGTCTAAACCACGGCACCTTTTCAAATTTGAACCGCCAAGATGAAAAGATTTCCTTTTAATGGCTTTGAAGCTCCTGAGAAGTTGCTCTGTGTCCAGTTCACTGTCATTGTTATCCTCCGCATTTTCTATATCAGCACATTTTCTCTGGCTAGGGTAGGTTTCCAACTGAACATTGTTTGGGAGATGATTTGTTGGATTGTCACTTTCAAGTGTTGGATTGACCACAGCTGCTTCAGTTGGACTTGTAAAGCTTGGGACAACAGTGACATAACATGCAGCACTAGCTTCAGACAAGGTTTCAGCCTCTGGCACTTCAGCAAGGGACTTTTTAACATCTTCAGTTGGTCTCATAGAAGATGTTCTCTCATCAGACTCCATGTTTTCTATTTCTTCTATATCTTGATCATAAATACATCCATTTCTTTCAGCCACCTTTGTCATGTTTTCATTCGTGGATGGTGATGCCGTATTATCCCATGTTCCATCTTTAGCATCCTCAGATTGCTTTCCAACATTGCAGTTTTTTCCGTCTTTATTGGTTTTCAAGTCTGCTTTCTTGTGACACTCTTGGATTTCTTCAGTGAAGAGTTGAAGTCTTCTACTTCTCCTCGTGCTCCTTGCGACGGGGGTTTCTTGGTCTTCGCTGCTAGGGTAATTCTCAATATGAACTTGAACTTCTCCTGACCTTGGTCTAGTCTTACAACTGGTTTCTCCATTTTTAACTCTAACCAGAACAAGAGGTTTCGGAACTCTAGCAGGCTTGGCTTTTTCCAACCTCATGTTTTTACCTTTCCTCTTGTCAGTTTTCTTTTGCTCAGTACTTTCTAAATTTGCCTGAGCTTGCTCTTGCAAATCACTGTCGACCTGCTGCAGACTGCTGCGCGTACTTTTCTTTGACTTTCTGTCTGGTAGCTGTTGTCCAATATCAAACACGGGAGAGGAAACCTCATCTTTGCCATTATTTTTGTCACTTTCTGGAAAGCTGTTTGACTCTTCCTTATATTTGTCTATATCATTTTTCATCATGGCCTTGATGTGTACAGCTTCTTTAAAAATGTCACTGCTGTTGTCGTTTACTTCTTCTAACCTTTGTTGCTCTTCCTCCATGTCACTTGCACTTTTCCCTTCAGAGCCTGTTTTCTTGAAAAAATCAGCAGGAGTGAGAACACTCTTTCTTCTTTTGGACACAGTCTGTGTTTCTTTAGTTGTTGATGGCTTGACAAAAACATTAGCTGGAGGTGAGACAACTCTGGTCCCCCTTCGCTCTCGTTTGTAGACAGCCCCAAACACCTGCTCCTCAAGGGCTTTAGCACGATCCACTTTTCCAGGATTCACATCACTGTTGTGTTGCTTGACATCTATTGTTGAAGAGGAAGAACAGCTGTCCGAGTCATCGGTGTCTTTGTTGAGTTTCTCTAACTCAAGACTTCCTTCAGTTGGAACGTTCATGAGCCACTCTGCAACTTTCTCTAGACTTTTCTTCTGTTTCTCTTTAAGAATCTTGTCAGACTCCAAATCCGTTTTCTGCTTCTTTCTTGATGATTTTCTTAAAGGTTGGTGTTCGGTCTCGTCTGGAATTAATGATGCACAAAGGGAAGTTTTCTCCAGTTTGTGGAATTGCTTATTGCCTCTAGTTTTGTGTACTGATGTTGCTACAGGTTCCAAATTATCTGTAGGGCTGCGCATTTCCTTTTTAGACATTGGTGGGGCCTCCCCAAGGCCACTGTCCAGGCCTTCATTTTCTGTTGTCAAAGGACTTGTGTCTTCAAGTTCCATCAGTCTTGCAAATCCATTCTGGGCTAAAAAAAAAAACAAAAAAAAAAAAGGAATGGGAAAATGACAATTAACCTTCTGGAAGACAACACACTTTCTAAATGAATAATAGTACTAGTTTTTAAGTGAAAGCAAATCTTTAATTTGATGTGAAAAGATACACCACCATAAAGGCCTCAAGACTTTACCTGCTATAGTCGAGGAGTGAGACCTTGAAAGATCATCGTTGTCGACAATTTCCCCATTGCCAGGTGTAATTCCAAATGACATATCATGAGAATGTTCAGCAGCTTCAGCATCTGTGACTCTGGGTAGATGAATTTTAGATTAATTAGCATTTTTTATTTTTACAAATGACAGACAAACAGGCCAAAAGTAAAAATGTCTTACCCCGACTGATCTTTTTGCTTGGACATTCCAGTTAAGTCTGAAACCAAATAAAGTAATGTTATTCGATAATGTAATGTAACTTCATTTTCCAAAGTCATTTTAAGAAGTCTGTGATGTTGTCTTACAGTTTGTGCCAGTGTCACGTTCATATGCCTGTATCATGTCCTGAAGTCCTGCTACAAGTCTCTGAAACCCAGGGCTCTCCTGCAAGCTCCTGTATAACACACACACACACACACACACACACACACACACACACACACACACACACACACACACACACACACACACACACACACACACACACACACACACACACACACACACACACACACACACACACACATATTATGAAAATGAATACGTGTTACAAAAATAATTTATGTTACTAGTCACTGACATCTTCTTGATTTTGTCAAACCTTTTGGTTATCTTGGTTTTACACACTGGACATGCAGCCCTGTTTTGTTTGGTGTTGTCCAAAAGCTTCAACATACAAAATCTGATAAAAAAAAAGGATAAATACTGTTTGTGAGTGCATGTAAAAAACATATACAAATTATTTTTTTAATAAAATGAGGCGTAATCAAACTGTATTGTTTACTTGCAAAACTGATGGTCACAGTTAGTAGATACAGGTGCAGTCATTATATCCAAGCTACAGGAAAAAAGAAAGTATAAAGTCAATAAAGAACATAAGAGTTTTACAAAATTACACACTTAATCTTTTAATTCACCAAACATTTCGCAGAGTCCTTAAAATTTCCCTTACTGGTCAGCATGACACTTACCATATGGGACACTGCAGAGTCTCCCAAAGGACTGAAATCCCCTTTTTGACATCAATGGCCACTGGGGTTTTCATGGTCATTTTTAAAAGCTACAAGAAAAAAAATCAGAGCACACCCAGAGGCTGTAAACAATAATCTGCAAATATTAGACAAACTATACGCTCTAGTGGTAAGGGGTTCCATGTGTTCCAAAATTAAGTTGCAAGGCTTACTGTGTTGCTTTGTTTCAATTAATCGTTATAAAATCTTGATTCATCCTGTTCATGATTCTCATTCAATTTTACGAGCAGACTGCATCACAAACTACTTTCTTCTGCGAGTTTTAAACATAGACTGTGTAAAAAAGGTTTTACAGTGCTCCAACACGCTGCTCTCCCTTCTCTTTATTGAAGCCTCTACGTTTACAGACTTCTGGTAATGTGCAATGTGCTTTTGGTGCCAAAAAAATATCTGTTTGGTACTACCAATTTGTTTTGTTTCCTCATGGTCAAAAAAATCGTGGCAAAGAATCGTGATATCAATTCTAAGAAAGAAAATCTTGATTCATATTTTCCCCGAATGCAGGCCTAGTCATGACAGTCAACGAAGACACAGCAAGACGACATGTCAAATAACAAAAAGGGCAACAGACGACAGGAGTAAGTTGAGATGACACAGACAAAAGTTAAGTCATGCGAGCAATCAACATAGACAATAAGCAGACTTATAGACAACAACACCTAGACAGACAAGTAGCATGCTGACAGCAATATATATCAATAACGGATCAAGATATTTTTGTTATGGTTATATGATTACTAATCATCCATTACACCATGGCTTTAAAATGTCCTATTGTTGATTGTACAGTGAACTAATCCGTCTAACCATGTCTGTGATTATGACCCTGCTGCAGTAAAGTTAAGACACTTGTGTATAATTATGTCATGCCACATTTACTTTACGTAGAGTATACTGTCACCTAGATAGCCAGCTATGTGTGTTATCCCAATAGGAAGTTACTAAGGCAACTACAGTATTTAGGGTAGGCTTATGACACGCATTGTCATTAACCAGTTAAATCCTACTTGCTGACTGTGCTGTGTACAGTATTTTCTCTGTACTGGGTTCAGTGGAAACAGACAATGTGCAAATTAAACGAGTCAATAATGTAAATGCAGATTTAATTTTCTATGATACCCAATCAATGCAAACATGTGGGAGTCTTGTGGGTATCTGAGAATAGCGTAATTGACGTTACGTGAGCTGACTGAGAATCATTTTGGGGCACACTGGTAATAAAGCAGCATTATGTAACAAACATGTGATGAATATACATGTGATGAAAATATATATTCCAGTGAGATAAGGCAGAATTATCACTGAGAAGTATTCAGTAAGTATATTGTAAACAGTTTAATGCCAAATGTACGTATGCCAGCAGCTTAAATTGGCAGCAAAGAAACATCAGGCTGGCTAACGTTACCTGCTAGGATTTGTTTTGGGAGGTTACACAACTAGCTAGCTGTAACACTCCTGACTTCTGAGATTGAGACAAAATCGACGCGAATACTTTGGCAGACCAATCTGTGATTCGAAGGGTAGACCGCAGTTTTTTAAATGCCACTGGCTAATTGTAAAGAAATAAATGTTTCTATACTTACCTTGTTTTCTACAATTTGAAGTTTATTAACACATGAATGATCCGCTTCAGTTTTCCCGCAACTGTCGTCTTCTTCTACTTAATGTTTAACGGCGGTCAGCGGCTGATGTTACAGCGCCGCCTAACGGTCCGGAGGGTGAAGCGCATCCTGCACAGTCGTTCTTTACCTTCTTCTTTGGGTTTTAATCAGAGACAGTAAAAATAAGGTTTTAATGGTGGCTTGCAATAATGTTGCACTACAGCCATCTTCTTTAGTTAGTTAACTCCTACCTACAGGTCTAGTATATCTCTCTTCAATGCCCACTTTCACTACACTCGTCTGTTTCTTTTTACTCCTGCTCTCCCAAATCGTTTTAATCCTTAAATTTTATGACAAGAAATGTGCATTTGAGAAAAGTATACGCATCTTCCGCCGAAGGCTATAAATACAGCTCTTCCAACTGCACCTCGGATTTATATACAGTATATATATATTTTTATATAAATTTCTTAATGCTGCACTTTCATATGGCTCGTGTAGTTTTGCTTCTTTAAAGCTAATGTACTTGCACTTACTAAATGTTGTCTGGAGTTTGCATCTTCAAGGATGAAAGCACTTATTTGGAAGTCACTTTCGATAAAAGCGTCAGCTAAATCACAATATTTTGTGATTGATGTTGTGTTGATGAACATGGTAACGTTATGTTTTCAGCACCAACTTATTCATATGGATGTATTTTTCACAATCTTCCTTTCAATCCATAATATTGTGTAAAGTGAAACCTGGTATGTTAAAAGATCATTCCAAACTACCTGTGTAGATTATAATCTTTTCTATATCTTTTTTGAACTGCCCACAGGTCCACACGCTGGTTCTTTTCTCACGAGACTTTTACACTTTTAATTTGACGTCACATCCGCCGTAAACAACAATACGGAAGTGGAAACAGAAGTCCCGAGGTGCAGGCAAAATGCAACAGTCACACTAAACAAGTGATTTCTAATTTTCTTCGCCCGCAAGTCAGGATTATTATGCAATAGTTTTCATTTTTCACAAGCGACAGTGAGCCCTTCTTATGTTTTTACGTTAGACCGTCGACGTATGCTAGCTTCAAAGCTAATATCAGCTAGCCACTTAACTTACTCACAGTGTGCATTTATCGCTCTATGTGTTCTTGTAGCTCGCGATGGAGGGCTCCAAGTCGTCGAGCACAACCATGCAGGTCAGCTTCGTGTGTCAGCGGTGCTGTCAGCCGCTCAAACTAGACACGTCATTCAATGTGCTTGATCGGGTTACAATCCAGGAACTTATTGGTACGTATATCCATAAGAATTACACACCGGTGCTGTAGAATGTACGTAACGTTAGTGAAGTTTAAACGGCTCCATCTGCCATGTGTCCCTCTCTCCTCCAAAGCTCCTTTGGTCACAGTGACCCCCAGCAAACAGGCTGACAGCACTGATGGGGAGACAGCACCAGAGGTAGGCAATAGCAGAGACGCACACACATGTACTTTTAATAATACATTTTATTTTTAAGGCGCCTTTCTTGGCACTCAAGAACACCGTCCAGGGTAAACATACATAGGACATTTTAAAAACAAAAACTTTTGTACCTCACCTGTACAGGAAACTGATGTGAACACAGCTAACCTTTGGATTCTGTTTTTAGAAACCCAATCTACAAACGTAATCTGCAATGCTTTTAGAAAATATAACTAAAGCGATTCATTATTCCAATTAGGAGAAAATATTTTGATAGCAAGCATGTTTGAGCTTCACAATGACATTTTCCTTCCAGGAGACCTTTGCAGAAAACAAGCCAGATGGGGTGTCAAGAAAATATATCCCACCTGCACGGTGAGCGCTCAAGTCTTTTAATTCAGGAAATGGAACCGAATACTAATTACAGTTTATATCTGTCGATTATCTCTGAGTTGATATGTTCCTCTGTCAAATGAGGTGTGGATGGACTTGCAAATGCAGCATATCCTACAAAGTTGACTGAAACGCTTAATCCTGCCCTACAGGATGATGTCCACAGAGAGCGCCAACAGCTTCACGCTGATTGGAGAAGCATCGGACGGTGGCACCATGGAAAATCTTAGTCGTAGGCTAAAGGTAGTGCACTTCCACACAGCAAAAAAACTAACGATGTCACTTTACTCTGATCATGCTATTTGGGAATTTATGGTTGTGTCTGTTCCTATCCCACCCAGGTGACCAGTGACCTCTTCGACATCATGTCGGGCCAGACAGATGTGGACCACCCACTGTGTGAGGAATGCACTGACACCCTGCTGGATCACCTGGACACGCAGCTCAACATCACAGAGAACGAATGCCAGAATTACAAGTGAGCTGGTGCACAACAAAGAGCCCCTTCATTCCAAATGTCTACTTACGAGCAGTATGTGGGTGTATTGTGTAATAATAACTTACTGTATGTGAACATACTTCAGGCAGTGCCTGGAGCTGCTGTCACACCTGCAGGTGGAGGGAGAGGACACCCTGCTGGCAGAGCTGCATCACCTGAAGGAAGAGGAGGAGGCTCTGGTCCAGGAGCTGGAGGCAGTAGAGGAGCAGAGGGCTAGTGTGGCCCAGGAACTGACCCAGAGCAGGGTCTACTCTCAGCAGCTGGACACAGAGGAGCAACAGTGAGTAACCCAACTGGTGGTGTAAACAGTTGACTATGGGTGCTATATGTTAAATCAGACTGCAACCTACAGCTCTGTCTCTTTCCACTGCTTTGTGTTAAAAGGTACCAGAAGGAGTACAGCGAGTTTAAACGACAACAGCTGGAGCTGGATGATGAGCTGAAGAGTGTTGACAACCAGATGCGTTACTGCCAGATACAGCTAGATCGCCTGAAAAAGACCAACGTCTTCAATGCCACGTTCCACATCTGGTACAACCATGACATAGCAAATATTTAACATAGGCCTCTGGGACAATAATGAATCAATACCCGTTGACTGAGAATCTGATTTGTTTGTTTCTGTTCTTGTCCAGGCACAGTGGGCAGTTTGGTACCATCAACAACTTCCGCCTAGGTCGACTGCCCAGTGTCCCTGTGGAGTGGAATGAGATCAACGCAGCCTGGGGACAGACGGTGCTGCTGCTGCACGCTCTAGCCAACAAAATGGGCCTGCACTTTCAGAGGTATGTAATGTCGTTTGTTTTTATTTTACCTCAGTTGTTCACAATTTAAGGATTATTTCAAAAATAATTCTGCACTGTCAACGTCAAATTAAGCTCAAACGACACTTTTCTCTTCAGATATCGTCTTGTCCCATATGGAAACCACTCATACTTAGAGTCACTGACAGACAAGTCCAAGGTATTACGTTCAATATTTACAAGCCCAGCTCTCCCATCATTATTTAAACACGCCTTCAGGTTCCAATTCTGCTCTTTTTTCTGTCTTGTATTTGTCCAGGAACTTCCCCTGTACTGCTCAGGTGGCCTGAGGTTCTTCTGGGACAATAAATTTGACCATGCCATGGTGGCCTTTCTGGACTGTGTCCAGCAGTTCAAAGAGGAGGTGGAGAAAGGAGACACTGGCTTCTGCCTTCCTTACAGGTTAGATACCTGCAGACCAGCACAATGTGTGCTCATTAACTAAGGCATCATTGCAGCCATTTAAGATGAAGCTGTACAGTAAATATTCATTAAGTTCGAAAGCAAATTCTAAACCATTTCCTGGAATTATTCTAGAGAAGCTGGATAATTGTCTGATTTGACTATGCTGTTCAGGCAAATAAGAGACAGTGGTTGAAATTTGGGCTTTATAACCCTTTGAATTATTAAAGCGTGGCCTTCAGTATAGCATTTACTATTACACTTACTTATGTAACTAGTCTTATAAAGATCACACTTTGGCAGCCTAACCTCAATCTTTACTGAGTCCAATTAAGAAATCTACACCACACTTACAGTACTGGTGCTTTCCCCACATACAGGCCTAAACCATTGTGATATATCACACCATCAAATCCACTCTTTAAAAGGCTAACAGGCTGAACCACAGAGAGACTTTACTTGTGATCACGGTGGCATAAAACATTCAGAAACTTAACTCTGTAAAACTGAAAAAAAGTTATATTTTTGTATGGCGCAATTGTATTATGTTAATTTAGCTATGCAGATACACTATATGGCCTTTGATTAAACCATGTAATACAGTAGGTATTATTCCTTGTCTTAGGATGGACGTGGAGAAGGGCAAGATCGAGGACACGGGTGGCAGCGGCGGCTCCTACTCCATCAAAACGCAATTCAACTCTGAGGAGCAGTGGACCAAGGCCCTCAAGTTTATGCTCACCAACCTAAAGTGGGGACTTGCTTGGGTCACCTCACAGTTCTACAACAGATAAACTTGATGGACAATGCCTTGTGCTATTGAATAGTCATATTTTCTTCCGATGAATGGATTTTCTGTAAATCGTATCATTTACTTGGCCAAAGTAAGAAAAAAAAAAGTTTTTGGTGCAAAAGAAGCAAGGAGCAATGTTCTAGATCTTCAGTCCAGATTGTCTTTTTTTACATGTAACACAAAGAGGGGACACTCTATATCTATTTTGCTGGAAAGTAGAGTTTATAAATTGTAGGCCTACTCTGGAAGCAGTAAAGACAGGTACAGGTTTTAGTCACGTCCCTCAAAGCAAGCAGGATAAGATTACATATGCGTCTCTGTTTTATTTTTATCATCTGCTTCACTAATTAACTTCTGGCTTTCTTTGAGGAGCTGACATTGCATTAAGACAACTTCTCGCTTTCTCAGACTAGAATGTAATTTAAAAGATATCTTTACCAAATTCCCTTCAAACCACTTGATCAAGTTCAAGGTGTCCTTGCTCTCCTGTTGCACTTCACATCTTTTAAAATCACTGTGTAACTTTCTCCACAGTAAGAAAAAAGATTGTCAATGTCCCAATTAGATAAGCTGTAAGAGTATGATGTGATAATTGTGGTCCGTGTTGGATTGTTATTAGATTAACACCGTTTGGTATTCAACAAGAGTGTCAGTATTTATAACCTCGACTGCAATTATCAGGTGTGCCAGTTTCATTCATATGTTGCAGGCACACTGATGCAGCTTCTTTGTTTATACTCCATACACCATCACATGGATTTGTCTTAGGTAAGATGGATACTTTTAACAGTGGTATTTGAGTCAATAAAACATTTCATGCTGTGAAAAGCTTTTGGGTGTGGAGTTACTTAAAAATGAATGTATTTGGTTCTTCATTAATGTAATTGCAAACATTTAAACACATTCTAGTAAATACATTGTGGGATACTAATGGAATGGGAGGGAAACAGTGTACCTTTAAAGTGTTTTTATGGGATTTACAATAAATGTGCAATCTTTGCACATTGCTTTTCTAGAATCAAGTTAAGACACCACAGTGTAAACCAAATGTTTTTTAATGGTTTCATAATTATTTCTGTTGAATCTTAACTCTCATCACAACACTCACTCAGTCAGCCTGCCCATAAGGTTAACACAACCATTACAGGGGGTAGATTTCATTGAAAAATATGGACTCAACTATTAAAATAATAAGCTGACTTTCAGTTATCCATTTAAATATTTAAAATGGGTCAAAACCAGTTAATCTTTCCAGAATCATCTCATTTCTGTGTCAAGTCATGTATGACCCTCTAATGGTGTCAACAAGGCAGACTCCCTTATTCAGCCCTTCTTGAAAGACTCAGGTTCAAACCCACAGATTTGAAACTGACCACTCTACTTATGAAAAATATTTTGACCAATGATACATTTCAAGCAGAATGGGATGACATTTCATTAATGCTTCTTCTAAACCTTTCAAAGTGAACAGGCAGGTGATCTTTCACACATGGATTACTTTTCAGCCTGTCAGTTGTGCAATCTTTCGGGTGCTTTTACTATTTATTGTGTAAAAAAGCCCCTTGAATTGAGCAAACGTTTTTGTGTTAGTGCATGCATTTGGGCAAATCTTTGGACACGCACAGACTGGCCCTCCATTTTTAGCACTTGGATAATGGTGGTGGGTGGGCACACTTACAACTACATCACCACATCATCCATAATTTTGGTTCCATTCACACTTTCAGGATCCCTACATCCCACCATGCTCTTGGCTCTTTCCCAATCAAGCGTGCAAATGAGAAGGTTCATCAAGTGTGTAATGTCTCCGCGTGGCTTTGTCCTCAAGGGTTTTATTCCAGTTTCTTTCATCTTGCTTCAGTTGGAGGCACTGCTGCCGTAGCAGCTGGAGGTGGAGGGAAGAGGAGGTGCCTGAGGTGTGCTGCCTGCCAGAGCCTTTCGATTATGGGGCATTAGGAAGGGGTCGCTGGCCAACTGCAGCACATCGACACGGTCCTCCTTGTGATAAGCCAGGCAACGTCGAATAAAGGACTATGAAGGGAAAGTGTGGGGGGGGGGAACAACTTACTATTTCTGGACCAACTTCCAATTTTTCCTTCTTAGGCTACTTTCAGTTTGAGAAGGAATTATATCACATATAACATTATATATTTAGGAGTAGAGTAGTAAAGTAAACATTTCATGGTATAAATGTGCAGTAAGTGTTTAGCTGTTCAAGATCAAATTAGTACCACACCTTTGCTTCTGCAGTAACCACAGGTTTGGGGGGGAACTGCACCTCAGTGGCTTTCAATATGGTATTTTCTTGAAGAATATCCTGCTGCGACTGGTTGTGACCAAACGGCTGAAAAAAATAAAATGGAAGCGGTTAACAGATTGCTTACTTTCATATTTCTTACTCATTTTTAAATATCTGACAACAAAACCCTTGTTAAAGAATGCAGGTTAGTGGTTACCTTGCGTCCATATAAGCTCTGGTAGAAGATGACCCCTACTGACCAAACATCTACCTTGTTGGATATTTTGGGGGGCTCCTTGCCCACCACAAAGCACTCAGGAGGCAAGTACCTGTGAGTCAAAGGATTACAACATGATTTTAAAAATAGGTTTTCTTCTATATGTTCTCTCTGCACAATTTTCTGAAAAGGGGATAAGAATTCAATTAGCAACATTTCACTCAAAAGACTGTGCCTCTGCTACAAACTCTTGAAGCCATATTTGTTGCTCGGTTAGTAAATGCAGTGAAGTGTGTCTCTGTGTACCAGTAGGTCCCTGCTCCTTGTGAGGTCAGCTCTATGCCATCTGCAGAGTTGACGCTTTCATCATCCATGATCTTAGACAGGCCAAAGTCAGTGATCTTAATCTCTCCACAAGCTGTGCCATTAACCAACAGGATGTTTCCTAAAACCAGAACAGTCAACGTAAAATCACAAACAGGATTTTAAACAGCTAGGTTACCTCTCTTTAAAGACAACATGAAGAATTGTTCAGAAGTGACTGATTACATTTTCATTGCAACTCTATGGAAAGTAGTGCTATCTTCACTATTCTGTAACTGAATGGATGACAAAATCGCATATTTAAATTGTGAGAATACCAGGCTTGAGGTCGTAGTGGATGATGGATGGGCGAATCTGGTTGAGGTATTTGAGGGCGTTGACGATTTGCATGACGATAGAGCGGCCCTCCTTCTCAGTCATCAGCTTATTCTGCTTCAAGTAGAAGTCCAGATCATTGCCTTCACAGTACTCCAGCACTGTGCAGAATCTGCCAGAGGCAATCCAACAGATTATTTGGGAAGTTTTCATCACCTATTAAGTTCATTTGGCAAACTTGGTAGCAAAACAGTTGCCGATTTACACTTCCAGCAGTTATGGAACGTTATCATTTAGTTGGAGTGATGTTTCAGGCCACTTGGTAAAAGTAATACCTATATTCACTCTCTTTTAACACCACTTTTGGTCTCAACTACTAAGGTAGATATTATATTTTTTTAGCTGCTAAATTCTCCACTATGTTCATAAGATAGTCACTAACCTTTTCTGTCTAGCATTTGCTGCTGAACAGCAGGAAGTGTACAGCGGGTTGTTAGAGCTATGAGAGCGGTGAGAGTGAACCAAAACGCGAAGATTGCGGGCAGGGAATCCAAACAATGAGCTAAAACTTGCTATTAATCTCTGTAAAGCCAAGGGGAGCTGCAGATTCGGGTGATAATTCTCTGTAGGTTCATCACTACGGACGAACCCTTTCACACTGTTACCATTTGACACATTGTTATACTAAAAATATAGAATTATAACTGAGTTATCCAGCTTTTTAGCACTATATGATGTTTAGCACTTAAATGTTGCACATCCACATATTAGATTTACTTTATTTAGAACTTTACTTACGAGTCTGTGTCGAGTGAGAAATAGTCGTAGAGTTTGACTATTCTAGGGTGGTCAAGTTCTTTGTGGATTCTGTACTCTCTACAGGAGTGTCTGAAAATACATGAACCATTTAGTAACGTTGTAAAAACATCACAAATCAGAACATTCAAAGACTGTTTTAAGCTGGAAGGTCCACCATGTTAAGTTTTATTAAAGATCAAAATGTTTCCAAGGATGCAAAGAAAGAAGAGCAGGCACAGTGAACAGAGGTTCCGGCTCACTTGTGGTAGTTTTGCTTTTTCTCCTCCCTCCAGTTCTTGTTGAGTTGATGGATTTTAATGGCCACATACCTTTGCTCTGTCAAATCAAAAGCCTGCAATGTAGAAAAAAACACACACATAGTCAGAGTAGCCTACTTAAACGAAAAAAGTAGGCCTGTCGTGATAACAAATTTTGCTGGACGATAAATTGTCCCAGAAATTGTTGCGATAAACTATAATATTGTTGTTCTGAGACTATTTTTATCTGATATAATGATAATGGCAAAATAATGAAGGTACACCTTTTCAAAGATCAATAAACTTTTTATTCTAGATAATATTTAACACTTGAACTGGAAGACATTTTAAATATGTGGCTATCTGCCACATGGCGAGTAAATGTTTGTACCAAAATAGTTCTGTTTTCAGCCTTAATTTTGACAAAGGTGCAGCAACTTTCTTCTGCAGGTCGGAGATTCGCAGGGGAGGGGACACACAAAAACACACCTTCTGATGGTGTATAATAGCTGTTGACTGGATACAGAAGGATTGCCAAGTCTCACTACAATACCACCATGACCTTTTGTTATTCAAAAAGACCCGGAATAAAAAATAATAATAATAAACTGGTACTAATAAAGAATGGTGGTCAACTAAATGGCACATGCTTACCTTGAAAACTTCACTAAAGCCACCTCTTCCAAGTAAATGTAATAGCAGATATCGGTCGTTCAGCGTGGGGTGGTCTTTAAATCTACAGAAGAAGACTTTCTTAAAACCTTTGGCTTTTTCAAAATACATTTAGTTAAGATCACACTACAGAACTTGTGTAAGGTACTATAAACTGAGATAATACGCACTGCGAGTTGTCCTCGTTATGGATTCTCTTCAGCTCCCGAATGTGAAGGTTTCTCACTCGCTCCAAAAGCTCCAGCTCAGCCTGGATCTCTGCTTCTTCCTGCATACAACCACACAACATCTATCATCTTCCTCAAGCCTTGATGAACAGGAACAGATAAGAGTAGTAATAGATGTCTAGGCTACACGGTAGTTAACAGTTCCAGGAAACAAATCCCGAAACAAAAACAACAAAAAAGCTGCTTTAAGTGGTGAGCTGGTACCTTTTTTAGATGACCAATTCGAAGTTTAAAAATCTCCTCTTGCTCATGATATTCTGCCATTGACAAACTGTGTGGGATAAAGAGGCAACAGTTTGTAATTTATTACATTATAACCAGGTCAGCTGGTGAGGGGAAAAAACTTAATAAGCTACGCACATTACTTCCGGTCTAATGAAAAAGTAAAAAACAAAGACACAAAGCCTCCTTATTAAGGGTTATTACAGATCGGTTCAAGGCTGACTCAATGTTCTTATAATTTGTCTTAACAAAAAGAAAAAAAGGTTTTAAGATTTTGTGTCAGTTTGTATGTTTCTAAAGTGAGGATAAAGCTCCAAGTTTCACTATGTAAATACTACTGCCTCATTGTGTACTCTGTGCTGGTCCATGTAAAACATCTACTGTGTGTGTCATTTAGCTATTGTTCATAATCTTACGCTTCACTCTCCTGGCCGTTGCTCCTGCTCCTTCGTTTGTTCTGTTCGAGGCTGGGTGGAGGTGTCTGGGCCATAGAGGGAGGCTTCCTCTTTCCCAGCAGCTTCCTCTGCCTCTCAATGTCCTCCCGCTGCGAGTTGACTCGTTCTTGCTGCCTAGAACATGTAAGAACAATCTAGTGTGAACACAAACTAAACTAAACTAAACTAAGCAGATTGGACAAATTGCAAACGTATGTTTGTGCCTATCTGCATGCTGACTTGATAAGGTTCTGGAAGGCATATCCATCGGTCCACTGCTCGGTGAAGGTGGCTCCATGCCGTACGGTGGTGAAGTGGCCCAGACGCAGACGGTCCTGCATGCTCTTGTCTCTGCAAGCCATCTTCTCTTGCTTTGACTACAAAAAAAGATGAATCAAAAAATGTGCATGCACAAACAGCTTAGCTTAGAGAATGCTTAAATAACTGAATATTGCTGTTCAGAACCAACATAACCCCTATGAAACCCTTAACCAGTTAAAAATAAGGCTCAAGTCCTCAGATGTGTAAATAATAGAAAGAAAACTGTTGTTTTGGTTTTCAGATTAATCTTTACAAAAGGTAACACAAGTTGTCTCTTTCAAGTAAACATATTTTTGTAAATGCACATGGTTCACCCACCTTCTCTATTAGGAGCTTCTTGCTCATTGTCACACACTTGTTAAGCCGTTCCTTGTAGCGCTCCAGCATCTTCTGCTGCTCATCTACCTGCCGCCTCAAGTCACAGTTAGCCTGCCAAAACACACATCATTGTTCCTAAACAGACATGATGCAACAACTATCAGTGTGTCAGCTTGGTTTGCTGACATTTACACCAAATGTAATTTAAGCAACACTGGCATTTGAAAGTTAACAAGCACATCCTTTATGATGAGCTACAACCAGACTGCTGCAAGATAATTACAGGAGTGGCTGTGACAAGTTGTAGCACATTTGTCTAGATTGTGAATACATTAATAAGGACTTTTGAAAATAGGCCAAATTTATATCTAGATATATCCTTGACTGTGTATGAAATGAAT
This sequence comes from Etheostoma spectabile, assembly GCF_008692095.1. Lineage (NCBI taxonomy): Eukaryota > Metazoa > Chordata > Actinopteri > Perciformes > Percidae > Etheostoma > Etheostoma spectabile. The sequence goes on from NC_045753.1 coordinate 18,113,045, forward strand.
CATGGTTAGTAAACTATAATGTAGCATTTCAATTTAAGATGTTGTCAGGAATTAAATGATAACTATTCTGAAGCTCTTTTAGACAGTTCAAATGCTCTAGACTAAGATCAGCTCATCAGATTTTAAGAATCATTTTTTTAATCTTACCCTCAGCAGGTCGTCTATCCTTCCCTCTTTTTTCTCCAGGTCAGAGTTCTTGTCCTTCTCCAGTGCTGTCAGTTTTAGCAGTGTCAGTTGTGACTGAGGAAGGTGGGCAAGGAAAACAACAAGCCAACAATTAACATCTCATCCCACTCAAATTAGGCAGACACCCCTTGGGAAAAACACACCATTACTCATCAAAATCAGATGTTGGTGTCTTGGATATTAGACATGAATTCAAAATGTTGACCTTTAAATAGGCCAATTAGTGTAATTTGTAAGGCTAGCTGGATGTGTGTTGCAAGTATTGTGAACTACAGTGTGGGTGGCAAGACCTTTCAAAACCTTTAAATGGCAAATGTGCAGTTGCGTCAACCCTACAAGTTTAGTCAACTTACCTACCATTAAAGAAGTTGCCGTTTGAAACAAAACCACTTCAAAAACATGGACAAAATCCGCGGTTCTTGTAAGAACTAAATGTAAAATTCTGAGCCAGATGCAATGCATGCTTTATTTCAAAACCATACCAAGGTGCTTCTACAATGTGACTGAGAATATAATGAGAATATAAAGAGCAATCAAAAAGGTTGGTGTGAAGTGGAGATCCAGGTCAGTTAGACAGTTACCTGGATGGCTTTGTGTGAGCAGGAGTGTGTGGGGGCTGTCTTCACAGAGCTGCAAGATGAAGAGTCTGTGAGGGCTGAGCCTATGGACAAAGGACTGCCTTGCTGAAGCGAAATCATAAAGACATAATAAGAGAAAAGACACAGGGGGTAAAATATAAAAATTATGTAATAAAGACAGCATAGGGAGATTATAAAATAGGCGAAAAGAATAAAAAGAAACAAATACTGTAGTTATGTAGAGATGTAGGAGAACACAGACAAAAGGTATTGATGCTAAGATGTCTAATACATTGGAAATAGATAGGAACAAATACTGGTTTACTTCTAATATTCTATTCTCAAAATATATGTGGTATTTTTCAATGTCTGTAAGTAATAAAAACGCCAAACAGTAGTTTATATTTCCAGTAAGTTTGCAAGCAACAACGAAATGTTTTGACATTGTTTGAGACCTAAGTGATAAGGAAAGAGCAGGTAATTAGCGTAGAGCTAGAGCTGAAAAGTTTTATTAATTAACCAATAAATTAATTGGCAACTATTTTGATTAATGGGTTTGAGTAATGATTTTTTTAATTCTCTGACTCTAGCCGTACAAATGTGAATATGTTCTAATTTCTTCACTCCTCTGTGACAGTAAACTGAATATGTTTAGGTGTGAACAAAACAAGACATTTAAGGACATCATCTTGGGCTTTGGAAAACAGTGATCGACATTTTTCACTTTTTTACCTTTCTGACATTTTATTGACCAAACAACCAATAAATTATTTGAGAAATTATGTTGACAGATTAGGTGACAATGAAAATAATGGTTAATTGCAGCCCTTTCAGAGTGCTAAAAAACCTTGCCTTTTTTTGCTATTTGTTGTTAAAGCAAATTCAAATTTGCTGTTACCCAGGAGAATCTTTGAAAAACTGCTCTCATTCAATTGATATACAGTACTACTGATTCAATTTACTAAAATCAGCTTGTTTATATATCCATCAGAAACAAAAACCTTCGATAACACCACTAATAACGACTTTTCAGGAACAAAATGTGTTCTATTAACCACCGTAAGGCTCTGTTCCGACACCTATTAGTACTGTACGGAAATAAACAAGCCCTGTTGCTCTAAGAGGCTGTTTAACATGCCGTTTAGTAGGTAGTGTAGTTGTGATGAGCAAAGATGTTATCTTTACATAAGATAAATGAAAATGGTAGGTAAATAGAAATTAATTAATTAAATAAATAAATACATAGTCAAGGTATATATATGACATAGTAACAACCAATACAAATTTGACACCAATTTTACATAATACACCCTGGTTTTCCTGCACTGCTTTCTGCCTTACATGACAGCTCATTGTGTTAAACCTACAACCAAAACAACATCTGAAACCATAAAGTCCAGCACTGAAAACCTAAACCTTAGCTACAGTTTATCTGGCCAATGCTCAAGAGTTTATCCTACATTTGATCTTTCCTGCTAATAAACACACACTTAGCTGAGCTACAATATCTGACTCCCTCCATTTTGTGCTTGTTTTAAACCAAAGACATGTCTATTAAATGGATTAGACTTTGCAATAATAATCGGATGGGTTTGACACTGGCTAGAGATTAAACAGTTGGTAAAACAACTGATGAAAGAGAGCCACAGCAGTAGAAGGCTATGGATGGATGCTGGTGCTCACCAGAAGATTAGACAATGAGTGCTGTGGAAAGGAGCGCACCAGCATGGGGATGCCCCGGGCTGGACTTGTGCCAGAGCCACTGCTGCCAGCAAACTGGCCACAGAGCAGTTGACAGAGTGTGAAAACACGACAGAAAGAAAGAAGACAGAGTTGTTATTTTGTAAGAATGTGATGAAGGACCATATTGGCACAATTAGAATATGAGGGTGAAGACATCACTAAGAGTTTGAGAGTGATTTGAAACAATACACAGTAGAGTGGCCAGTATGTCAAATTCAATCACCAGGACTCACCTCAAAATAATCACTCATTTTGTGCCCTCTCCCTTTTCCTACAAAACAAAAACAGGAATAGGAAGTAAGAAAATTTTATAACTGGGTACTATACAATAGCATATACAAATTAAGGAAATCTGAAAATATTAGACTTTAAGGAGCCGTTTCTGTTGGAAAGCGGAATTTTAGAACTCTGTCAGTAAGTAGGGTGGACTTACCCTGGCTGTTGCTGTCATAGATGTCTCCTTTTCTTTTCCTGCTTCTCTGGTCATTGGACTTCTTCTCTGGTGTCTGACACGAGCAGAAAAGCAGCACAACTTAGCTTCAAAATGTACTTTTTTTATTAAGTTTATTTATTTATTAAAATGGAAAATAAATTTATTAGGCAAAATCAAGCCCTGTTACTTCAAGTTATATGGATAACTTTGCTAAAAAGAAACTTTTGACCATAATGCAATAAGAGCTTTTCTGTGGTCAGTATTTAGCGTATTGCCTTCAGGTGTTTATGGGGTCAATGGCACATTTCACACATGGAACCTTTGAGTTTAGTGTTAAAAGCATGTTAACATATTCAAGATGTTTCACAGCTTTTTGCCAAATGTATGCCTCACCCTCCTCCTGTGTTCTTGACTAAGTAGGAACAGAAAATGCATGAACAGATGAATCACACACACACACTGTACCCAAATGTTAGAAGAGAACAATGTATACAAATTACTTGACCACTTGTCCAAATCACAAACAGCACTTACTACAACTACAGGTACCACTAGAAGTCAGGAAGTGCATGCAAGGTCAAATGGCCTGCAGATGAAGGCACAGCCACTTGTCATTTTGATTCATTCTTTCCCCAACCAACCTCCAGTTCCTTGTCACTGAGTGATCCCGCACTGCACAGAGACTGGTTGGATGATTCACTGTTGGCTGAACTCTGGAAAACAGAACACACACAAATTAGACCTGATTGATTACTCATGTGCTACTCTGTCAAGTGGATTCTAGTGAGCAGGACTGGAAATTAGACAGATAAGATATTCTCGTGACATACTCTAGTAAAAATGCCATATTCTGTTGTATACTAAAATGTGGACAGTGTACTCATATACACCATACACCAAGTTGAGTGACAAATCAGTGTAAGTTTCGACACATCTTTCCTATCTGACAAATTATACTAACTGGCATTCAATTTGAATATAATCATCTTTATGGCAGTATTTATCTGTCATTTTTGACAAATCTATGTGTTTTGACAGTTGTGTGAAATCTGTGGTTTGTTTCTGTTTTTTTCCATCTCAGAAACATTGCTGAGATCAGATCTGTGGTTTCTAAAAAAGTGATGGAGATGCTCGTTCATGCTTTTATTTCTTCACGTTTGGATTATTGCGATGTACTGTACACTTGTTTAAGCAAATCATCCTGGACAAATTGCAAGTTGTACAGAATGCAGCAACAAGACTTTTGTCTAAGACCAGCAGGAGACTGCACATTACTCCGGTGCTTAAGGCTCTTCATTGGCTACCATTAGGTTTTAGAGTGC
>NC_045753.1:18117316-18117422 GCF_008692095.1 Etheostoma spectabile
AAATTTTAATCACTACTTATAGAGCCTTGCATGGTCAAGCTCCCGCGTACATCCAGGATCTTTTGCACGCCCACACTTCTGGTCGCTCTCTGAGTCTTCAGGCTAA
>NC_045753.1:18117432-18126652 GCF_008692095.1 Etheostoma spectabile
AACTGTCCCCAGTAGGGCTGTCCTCAACTAAAGAAATTCTTAGTTGGCTAACACTTACATGATTTTGTCAACTAATCGATTTAATCAACAGAGCTGTGCGCTTTGAGAGGTGGTTAAGACTAGAAAAGCACAATATAAATATAGCTAATTAACCATCTATAAAACTGAGTTTCTACACAATTAATCCTGCAAAAGCACCACTTTAAATCTTGTGCTTACCAAAAATGTGGTCATAAGTTTCTTGGAAATGAGTAGTTAAATGTGAATAAGCATAAAAATGACTTATCAACTAAAGAAATCTTAGTCGACTAATACCAAAACCACAGATTAGTCGACTAAGAGGGGACAGCCCTAGTCCCCAGAACGTGTTTTAAAACCAGAGGTGATTGTGCCTTTTCTGTGGTGGCTCCAAGGCTCTGGAACTGTCTCCCTTTATCCTTGAGAGCTTTGAATTCTGTGGAAACCTTTAAAAAACACCTGAAGACACATCTTTTAGATAAGCTTTTAACTAGCAATATGGCTTAGTATTTTATGTGTTGCTGTTTTATTTGTTTTTACTGTAAAGCCCTTTGTGACCCCTCTTGTCTGTGAAAGGTGCTATATAAATAGAGTTTACTTACTTATTTACAATTGTGATGATTTTAAGCCCCTGAAGTGTGTACATTGTTTCCACTTCTTGTATCTTATTTTTGTAGGAATTTCAGCACAAAATGACATGTCACCAAGCTAATGCTCAAATGGGTATATAATATTCATCCTCATTAATCTGCAAATCACACTTGGTAGAATCAGTTGATGTTATGCATACCATTGATGACCAGCTTCACAGCCTGAAGGCACTAAGATGAAACAGCAGGCTAATTGGTGCAAGAGGCTAATGCTTTTAAGGCCAGCTGTCATTCTGCTGCTCAAGATCATTTTTTCTCTTAACATTTACACTACACATGTTCCTTGTAATGTCTTAAACATTTACTGTAGTCAGCATACTCACACCCTTATATCATTCACACTTCATACCACAGTGAGCTGGCTTAACATTTTATTTCAGAGCACACTATAGGCCGGAGCAGGAATGATCGCGATTGCTTTCTCAGGGGTTGCCATTTTGTCAAATGCACACCCACACACAGTTATACACAGTTCCACAGCAAGGTTGCAGCATAGCACGCAGCCTATGCTGTGAACTTCAGCTGGGGTGCCATTTCAGTGTCACTACTCTCCACCTTAACAAAGAGCTGCTGACAAGCTCCCATTTCAGCCAAGACAGAGCTCGTCTTGTTTTAGCTTTCGCTCAGGGAGACAGGATCATTCCACTGAGGGAACCTCCTGAACGCAGAGCATCAGTCAATAATGGAAATACAGAAAACTTCCAAGCTTTCCTAAACTGAAGGACTAACGCAAGAAAGCTGACTGACTGCTCATGTTTACATTCACACACAAACGACAGTGGGGCTGTGGTATGTTTGCCTGCAGGCAAACTGGAAACAACACTTTTGTATCTATAATCTATTTCAGGAGGAATAAGAAGGAACCCTCATTTCAAATATTCAACAAAAAACACATTTAAGTCAACTCTTATAATAATATCTACACTAACAATCCGTTAGCTGTTCATTTTGAGCATCAGAACAACTATATGCTATTAAGAGATACCAACCTTGGGCACACCAACTCCAGTGAAGCGAGCCTCAAGCAGTTCCTGCCTCCGTGGGTCCAGGCTTATAGCCTGGCTGTGAAGTCCTTCCATCATGCCTAGGAAAATAGACACAAACAGTGAATGAAAATGGAACAGCTGGGTAGGGTTATTGTCACACAAGAGAAGACCGGCTCACATGAGCAGGCAGAGAGCAGCACATTTGCTACCAATATACCGTTCATATGAATTTTCTTTCTGATTGGGGCAGGTGACCGAAGAATCTTGTGGTATGACCAGCAAAATGTAACACCTTTCAACCTGGCTGCCTGGGAGTCTGGGCCTATGTTGGATCAGTATTTTTAACACCTTAGTTTTTAATTTATTTGCAATACTGTGTACACAATTAGCCTACTTCATTTCAATTTTGTGTTTATATTTTAGCACTATATCTTAACTTTTTTGTCTGAGATTTAGATTTTGCTTTTATTTTTGCAAAAATTATAAAACACATACAAACTGAACAACGTTACATAACATTCATACACTAAATACACAGATACAAACAGCTTGCTCACCCTCTCGAACCCACACCCCCAATGAGCATTGTTAGAGGTGTCTGAGACATAAGGCTTTTATTGGCAACAACTACTTTTACTACTTCTGTTATTGATTTGCGAACTGAAGTGCAAATGACTAATAAAGTACCTTGAACCTTTAACCACCTTATGCCTTAATCTTCAACCTTATTTAAAACCAGACTATCAGTCAATATCCCTAATAACACATTCACTAGTCTTCTAATCCTATTATTATTGTATTTTATTGTATTATAATGTATCTGTCTGCTATGATGATTTAATTTCCCTGTAGAGATTAATAAAGTAATCTATATGTCTATATCTATTTATCTAGAAACCCTGACGGTAACACTTATAATAACCCTCGTTATACTTAATGGAACTTAAGTTCATAGTTAGTTTACAGTTAACAATAATGTTTACTAATTATTAATAATGCTATAACTTGTGTTTTAAACAGTTTATTGTTGCACACATCATACCTTTTTATATATTAAATTCAGTAATTTTAATGATTAATAAGTGATTTGTAAACCTTTAAAAAATCGATTGCAAACCATTTACTATTATTCAGATTTTCAGCTATTTTAAAGTAGAAACTGATGATTGTACCTTGTAATAGTTAACAATTACTTTGTAATGCATCTATAAACACTGCCAGATAGGTATCAGTGCATAAATAATCATCTTTTATAGATCACCCCAAAAATATATTGGGCCAAATTAATGTCAGTAGTTGCTTTATAAATCACTTATTAATTAGGTATTATAAGCATTAGTTGCAACTTTATAATAGCCATCCAAATAATGTTTATAACTTACACACACACACACACACACACACACACACACACACACACACACATAAATAAAAATGTATAAACTAATTATTTTATATTGCACTAAACTAATGATTAAATACATCATAATTGTATTGTTTATTAACAGTCAAATAACTATATAATATTATATTAGGTAGTATAACTATAACTATACTAACATTTTAAATAACTATCAAAGTATCCTTTGTTATGTAGGCATTGGTGTTGCCACTTTTGAACTCCTTCCTGATCTCTTTAACTGTCTATGTTCCTGACTGGGTATCCATTAACCTAGCGATGGATTCATCTGAGAGCACATAAGCGACGTTTTATGGTGATGACAGTGACTCGACAACAACCAAATAAAAATAGGCATTACAGTTTTGCCCAGACACTCAACGTTAGCTAGCAAATTATGCCCACAATGCTGCAGCGAACATTAGAGACAATATGTAGTTTCATATCAACTTTCATGACAACGCCTTAACTTAATTTAGCTAAGTTTACCGATGTTTCAGCTAAAATGACGTCATGACAGGTGATGAAAAAATCCGTTATCCGTTACTGTTATTGACTAACTAACCTAGGTTGGCAGTTAAACGATACGCCGCCATGCACTGTCAATGTATTTTGAACCAATTAACAGTAAAAGTTTGATTAACCTTAATAGCAGCTGTTACGGCTTAGGTTAATTTACTAAATGACAGCTAGCGTTAGCTAAGGCTACATGGTAGCAAACTAGCAAGCTAACATTAGCTAGCTAGCTGCAATAGAAGTCTTACCTGGAGAACCTCTCGCAGTCACCCAGTCCTAGAGAGGATGTTGTCCGTCCATTCGGTGACAGCAGACTCCTTAACAACTCCCACACACCTACGTTGTCTGAATTAAGTTATCCATTTAGTCCAAGTTATTTCCAATTTAGGGAAGACATTTGTTAGCTTAGCTAATGCTAGCTAAGGAGAGCAGTGTTGCTGGCTCCTGCCGGTGTCATCCGGACAGGAGGCCCTGATCCTCGGGGTTTCCTCGTCAGTCTTGGTGCCCTTGCACGGGCAACCCTGGAGCTGTCAACACTCTGAAGCCTCTTTACAAGTGTTTAACATTTCTGCTTCACTCGGTCCTTCTATTGTCATTATCGAGCTATGCAACGTTTTAAACCGGGAGAAGTTCCGCCACCTTATTAGAGTCCATTCTTTAACTATTAACGTTAATATGAAAAGATAATTTCATTACCCCCTGTAGCAACACCGCACAGGGCTCCAGGGAGAGCTTTTTGTGATGCTTCCCATGCGCTTGTTTAACAGATAATGAAGCTGCTGGTCAGAACCACCCGAAAACAGACGTGCTAGGCAAGGCTGGTACTCCAACGGGCAACTGTCCGGGGCCCAGATCTCCAGGGCCCCCCAAAGTCCCTGTTTTATTGTGTGGTAGTTTGAACAATTTCAAGTTTGTTCGGGAACTTTCACTATTAATAGAGTACAACTTATTAATATGCCCTGCATTATTACGTAATTGTGTTGCCCTGTCTTGCAGCCTAGAAGAAGATTGCTTATTATTGTTGTTTTAGTTTTGCTATTTCCCATTTGGATGAATAAAGTACCCTACTTCATCTGTCTTATATTGAAATGTACCTAAATTGTGCATATGTCTAAATAAAGTTGTGTGTTATCCAGGTAGCTGAATATTGTCTGTTCTCTGGGTCTTTGTGCAATATTTTAAGGAGTTGTTTAAGTGTGCTGTGCCCTATTAACTTGGTGGCAATGTGTGTACAGCGCTCAGTTGCCTTACCAACAAGAGTTTTGTTTGTAAATTAAGTCAGGCCATAAAATGTAACGCTAACACTGTTAAATAACACAATTCACCCACACAAATCATGATTTATGTATCAATGCATTAAGCATCACTAATGCAGAACTTGTATATAAACTCATGAATAAACGCAGTATTAATTCAAGCATTAAACCGTCATTAATAATTACTTATGAATTACTTCTACTTATTACTTGCAAGGCTTTTTGTTTGCTTGAACCCAATGGATCTAATCTGTACATGAGGTACGATTCATCATTCTGATAGTAGTTCATCTTGTATATTGGATTGGATTAAATGTACAAGGTCTAGAGAGCTATACTTACAGTTTAAGTCCAGGAGATGGAAGCAGACCATTGCAGACAAAAAGCCCTGCAAACTTAGTTGAGAGTCTTGAGGAAGCAGCACAATAACATATCAGTCAGATCTAACTATAATTATTTAAACTATGTTCATAATCTGTCTTTCTTTTGTAAATTCCTGTAATGTAATTTGTGAAATTCTGACTAATTTGGTTAATTTGAAGAAAAAAAACTTGTTGCCATTAATCTTGCCCTTGATCTTGAGTGACGTACATCTGAGTAGGCAGCAAAATGTTCATACCATTTTAAAGGCAACACTACAGACTGTGAACACAATGCACACTGCAGGAAATGACAACTCTGGTTGGTTTTTGGTGTATTGTCAGCCTAAATTTATCAGGCAAGTTGTCAACATTAAAAACAAAAGCACCTCATATTAAATTAGTCACTCTTCAAAACTATTTAGATTTTACATAAAAAATGTGTGTATGTATATATATGTATATGTATACATTTCGTTCAAATGTCTTGAGAACTAATATATTTAATTATACATTCATATAAAAAAGCTCCTCATTTATTTTGAATTATGTTTTAATCTTGCTATTGTCCTTTGCATCTCAAAAAATGGACACCTCCTGTGGTTGTGAAGTTCAACTGATTAGAAAGAATTACATAAAATGTGACATGTTTGTATTTGTATTTTTTACAATAATAAAAACTATACACATTGAAAAGACGTATCTCTCAAAGTCCACACATTCAACTGCACCAGTTTTCAGTAAATTAACAGTTTACTCCAAACCACATCATATCTCCAGCATGGCACTTCACTTAATTAAAGTTTATCTTGCCATATTTCCACTGAGAGCCAAAAAAAGGAAATACCAACATTGTGATCAGGAAATTACGTTTGATTTTTTGTTCTTCCACTGGCTTCAAGGATTAGTTCACCCACATCACTTTTTTTTATATATTTTCCCACTTAGCCTCAGTAGTATCCACTCATGTGGATAATTTTGTTTTTATCGCTCCCTGGACCAGATATTCAGAGTGATCTAGAGGTCTCGTTGCCAATGGTTTTCTTCTTAAACAATTTTCCACCCGACGTAAACATAATAATGAAAACCCTCCACAGCAGTGGCTGTGGGTTATCGGCCAGAATATCGGCAACTGAAAAGAGATTTAAAAAAACTTTTCCAGGCGATAGAGGCTCTTAGTATATCTTGTTAGTATATAAAAAGTATATCTTGTACGTTGCTGGATAATATGGGTAGGGGTAGGTACCTAAATGATTTGGGTAAATATGCACAACACAAGTTCTTTGTCAACCACACAAAATCAAGGCAAAATCTAATTTATTAGTGTAGTATAGGTGTTTATGATAAATCCCTGATAAAATGTGTCCTCAGAATCATTTCTACATATTTACAAACACAAATAATTATTATTTATTGTCTAGTGACAGTAGAGGCCTGCACATGATTCGGTGCCTTCCCATAAAGGACAGTAAGCGTCCATTATTCTTCATCCTTGTTCAGTTCAGTAGCATCAGTCTTTTCCTCTGTATGTAATGTTCGTGAAGGTAGATGTGGCTCCTTTGTAGAGAGGATTGTGTCCCTGATAGTCCAATACACATAAAGAGACATATGTTAAGAGGAGTTTCACAAACACAAAATAAATTAGAGATGCTTTTTTTTCTTGTGGTTCTAGGGCACTGGTAACTACTAGTTAAAATAGCAACTTCAATTCAATTCATTATCTTATATGTATCTATATAAATATATAAATATATATATATATATATATATATATATATATATATATATATATATATATATATATATATATATATAGTCTAGACACATCTAGACACATAAATTAACTTAAATGTGTGAAATGTGTTCACTCACTGAGCTTCTTAAAACAACTGTGATTCTTTGCGGTATCAGGGCTACAGCATGGGATTTGGGTGTGTTTTTGAGGCCACAAAGTGGCCTATTACCAGTAAAGGCTAATTAGTGTTAGATGATTTAAACCCAGCCCTTCCGTCGACAGCCTTTTGTTCAGCTGGGAGTAACAGCATGCCACAAAAATAATAAAAAACATCTTCAGAAAACGAGTGCGAGAGTCAGCATGTGTGGCCTTTAGTGTGTGAGTGTGTGAAGGTGCAGGCATGATCGTGTATGTTTGCCATGCCATGTTTTAAAAAAGGGGGGTTTAGTGGCATTTAAATCTGAATGAACATAGACTGTACCTTGATTTCTATCTTGTTGAGCAAACAGCTCAACAGAGTATTTACACACAAACGCTGCTTGGCTAAATTCACTGACCGTGTCCCACTTGGCATGAGCGCGTTCTTCCTCAAATTTGGCAAACTCCCGTCTGTCGTGAATAGTGACCAGAAGTTTCCAGATAAGCAAAGCCGCCAAGCCGAGGAACAAGATGGCTCCCGCCACCGACAGAAGCACCACTAAAATGTCTGGACCCTTGGGACAGTCTGGGTGGAAGGAGGAAGAGATACAGGTATGAGCAAAGGGGACACACAGAAGACAACAAGCCAGGCCAGAAGAAGTCTGATTTCATAATGTTGTTTCCTCTCTATCTCCACATGGATTTGATCTAACTGCATCTCACTCTTCTGCTAAATGCTACAACTTTTCATGTTCCAAAGTGTGCTTATGAATTCCTGAAAATGGTCATATTGACACCTGTCATGCATATGGCATATGGAACTAATGCCATAGGTGTGTGTTTCTTCTAGCATGAATAAGACGTGCTTTCATAAGGTTATTAGATCTGTGAAGTGATGCAAAAGAACAGGGGCAGCATAGCAGTAGTAAGCAGAAGGCAATGGGACTTTTAAATACCAAAGAGCAGAGAGGAGGATGGGCTGAAGTGGAAAATAGTAACCTTGCACAGCCAGCCCACAAATCTCCCTCCCCTCATTGTGGTCTGGCAAAACTCAATATGAATTTAATTTGCAGAGTTTCAAGAAGGCTGTACAATAGATGACTGACAGTACTCACATTAACATGAAGCCTTCCTACACCAGACAGGAATAAGAAATTACTTGAATCATTCTTCATTTTATCTCTACATCTAGTTTGAATAGTCGTTGGTAATCTCAACACTCTCATTGATTCAGTGATTGGTATAAATCCTAGTTTCCAGGCTTAACTGATTCTCCACCGATGTTTTCTGAACTGAAATATTGTCACAAAAACCTAGACAGGGACATTAAGCTGGCTTGTGAGGCTAGGAGAATAAAGGTCAACGTTATAATGGTCCTTTAAAGGCCCTGAAACTATATTTTCTCATTCAGCTTATTACTATGAGCAATTTGGATAATTTCTTCTGGTTCGAAGTGGGCGGGACTCAGTTGTCACACAGAATTCAACAATACTTGAATCAAAATGTGATGACATGATGTTTGCTATTGCTAAACTACTGTCAATCAGATCTGATTCTGACTCACACAGTCCTAAAGAAGCAAATTAACAGAGCATTAGGCTCTTCATAAATAAAACCTCCTGAACTGCAATGACAAGCTGTAAACAGATGACTCACATATAAGTTGATATTGCAAACTTGTTAGCAACAGTTCTCATTTGGCTCCATTTGGAGTTGTCTTTCGTGCCACCTGATGAATGTGTGTCCAATATTTACTCTCTCTTTAGCTCTGTTTCTTGACGCCAATTACTCTTTTAGGAAAACTAGGGCTCTTTAGCCGCTTAACTATCTGCTCCAATATGTTCACCAGCTAGAAGCTAACTTTGCCCGTCTGCTGTTTGATGCAGGGTGGCCTACAATGTTTTTTTCCCCCCACAAAAACACAGCTACCTACAGCGAGAGCGAGCCAAAACAGTTAAGTTGTGGGCCGGAAAACAAAAAAACAATTAGCTGACGCTTGCTATTAAGCTCTGTAGAGCTGGGATAATTCTGGGTGATAAGGTAAGGTACTTTATTGTCACATTCAAATAGCAAAATTTATTCTCTGTATTTAACCCATCCCTCAAGGGAACAGTGGGTAGCCCGGCACCCAGGGACCAACTCCAGATCTGAGCCAGTGCCTTG
>NC_045753.1:18126662-18144662 GCF_008692095.1 Etheostoma spectabile
CTGACTGGAGAACCTAGTACATGTTTTTTGATGGTAGGGGAAACCAGAGCAACCAGAGGGGACCCACGCAAACATGGGGAGAACATACACACTCCACACAGTAAGGCCTGGTTCGTCACTACAAGTGACCTCTTTTACATACAAAGTAGTCTTCCGATCCATTGTTATCAAAAATATTCATCGTAGCATAATTTTGATTGTTGCATATTTAGTAATGAATATTCATCTTAGAGTTATTTGTTATGTGTGTTAAAGGTCACAGGAAGCATGAACTGAAGTATGGCAACAATTCAGTTTCCTCACTGTTGGCAAAAATGTCTTACCTTAACACTTCTAGCCACCATCTGGTCCATATGTGAGTGTACTTGTTTTTTACCATGCTGTGTGTCTGTGTCTCTAACCATTAGTCTGTGTGTGAACCCTATAGCACATACGTATGTGCATAGTGCTGGGTAACGTTGTGGGGCAACCAGGGTGAACTTTTACAGCGGACATCAAAGCTTCACTCCTCTTCCTCTCTCCTCATTGTAAGTTTCCTCTATTTCCTGCTCTCAACTGGCCCTTTTGATCACTAAAGCCGCCTTCATTATGGCTTGTATGCAAATCAAGTCAGGATCGTGCTACAAGATTATATCTGTAATCATATCTGTTATTAACTTCTTCTAAATTATAAAAATGCTTAATCAGCTTTGAAGGGTGTCTGTTTCCCATCTTCCCCTTCTCTCTCCTCCTCCTGTGTAACACAGCTTTATGTTTCCTTAAAAAAAAGTTTTCTATCCCTTTCTTTTGCTTACTTAGTCTCCTCTCTCTCCCTCTCATGCGTTTCTCTGGAGGATATGTAGCGTCAGCGGGTTCCAATGGGAGCTGGGCGGCTGTTTACGACCGTCTTTGCAACAGCGGGGTGCACTGTGTTCAAGGCACATTTTGGTGTACTTCTCTGCTACCCAGTTGTGCCTAAATTAAACACACACATTCATTAAAGGCAGACCCAGGGGCAGACTTTCTCTGTGGGCACTGGTGGTCATTAAAGGCTGTTTTACCACCCTACGCTCTTTCTATTTGGCCACTTAACAAGCAGATGAAGGGCATGCAGCAATGCAGCAGGGAAGTGACAACTTGTACTTGGATGAAGAAAAAACCCACTGATTTCCCAAGGCAAGGAAGTTGTTTGTGTTTGGCTGAATGATGCTGCATTTGTGTTTGTAAATGTCATCCTTGTTATCTGTTCAGTACTTTAATTTACTGTTCATCTGTCATTGTGGCTTCCCTCATCTCTTTCCACATACAATCTTAATCATATTTATACTTTTACTGTCCTTAAAGCAGTATTATTTGTTGACCATTTGGGGGGCAGCAAACATCCTGCCACATTATATTTGTATAAAATTGTTCCAGCTAATATGTTAGCAAACAATTGCCTGATTACACATACAGCGGACACGGAGCTGCATTAGCATTTATTTGGAGTTTCTAGCTACCAAAGAAATGGTCCAATATTTGCTCATTTTACCGTAGCTCTTAGTTTGGCCTTCACCAACTCTTTATGGCAAATACTATATGACTCTTTGTCTGCTGAATGCTCCACTGTGTTCACCAGCTATTGCTACCTGTGTTTGTTGGCCATTTGGGGTTGTTCAGGTGGTGTACAGTGGGTTGATCAGGGCTTTTTTGGTGCTTATTTTCTGTGGGTTAGTCACAAGGAACGACTACTCTGACATTACACTAAGTTATTTGATCCGTTATTTTTAAAAAAATGGATTAGCGCAGCTTTATACATGTGTGTTGGGTCAGGTATGCATGTAGGATGTTTCTCTCTTACCTGGCTCTTTGACAACAAACAAGATGGACTTTCCACTGGCATCCTCATAGTACTGGAAACGCTCCACACAATCATCTTCATCTTTATAAGTGCAGTTCACAGCATTTGTATCATGAAGCACTGCATGAAACATTAGTCAAGACAAAAAAATGTTTTGTTATTCTATGAAAGCTTGTCTTGAATTCCAGAGGGAACTAAACTTTATAAACACTTTTTTGGGGATTCACACATTTTTTATTCACATTATCATTTCAGAGGCAGTTTTAGGAAATGACCTGTCACATTTGAATAAGGCATCTTATAAAGGGTTTAGAAGTTGTAACAAATAGGTGTTTCAATAATTATTAAATACTTCCAGATCAGGTAAAAACCCTCTCTGAATGGTGTTCATCATCCTCCACCATGATGATGTTTATTTTGACATTTTCGCAACAAGAGACTATGTGTTGTGTGTGAAATAATCGCACATTTTTCCTCTTACAACTGAAAAGTTATAAGTAATAAAACGCACCGTTACTTAATTCTGTTTACTCAGGGGTTTTGCATCTAAAGTCTTATCTGGTATGGTGTAAACAGTAGCTAACGGTGGCAAAAGTTAGCTGTCATTAGCAAAGATTAGGTGGATATTGCTACGTAACTGACATTACTGAGTCAGGTCGCTGACTTTCTGAATTCTCTTCTCGTGCTACTGTTAGGCCATGCATTAACATTAAGCATTATTCCACAATTGCCACAGTTCCTTTGCAAAAAGACAGTGAATTCTTTTAAATTCACCAGGAAGGTCCCGTCAATAAATTGCTACTTACTTCTCACCTTTTGGCAAAGGTTTTCAGAGCATCTGGACCTTAAGCCATTCATTATTGAATTACTGTAATAACTTATGTCC
This sequence comes from Etheostoma spectabile, assembly GCF_008692095.1. NCBI lineage: Eukaryota > Metazoa > Chordata > Actinopteri > Perciformes > Percidae > Etheostoma > Etheostoma spectabile. Next base: position 18,129,368 of record NC_045753.1, read on the forward strand.
CTTATGAAAAATGTAAAATTGTTTGCAATGGCCAACACGATTGCTTATTGCGATGGTTTACCACATTTTACAACCACAAATTAACCACAAATTTACCTTCTATAAATAAACTTCCATAAACCTTTAATAATGTAATTAGTATTGGTCAGTTGGGTGTCTCACCTATTTCATCCACAAGTATAATCTCATCCTTGCAGATTCGAGAGCAGGTGTTGTCCTCAAACAGCTTTCCCCTCTTGAAATGCTTACACTCCACACACTCCCTTTTAAAAGAAAAAGATACATAAGGCCATCAACTAATTTCCAATAGCTGTCTGGACACCGTATATGACAACTCAGTTTGCAGACTCACTTCTTCATCGTGCAGGCGTCAGGGCAGGTGGGGCACTTGTCACATGTGGCTCCGTAGGCTCCAGGCTGGGTGCACTCACAGACCCCACACACACATTGGCCCCTCCCGCTGCATAACAAGCCCAGGTTGGACATGCAGGTGTCAGTACGTCTGGAGCAGTTACAGTTCTCACCCTGCCAGTCTGGTGCGCACTGGCAGAAACCACAGTTACAGATGCCATGGCCTGGAAGGGAAGAAAGGAAAAGACTATAACATTGTTTACTGGTCTAACTTCCATTTCAACACACTGAAGGGTGATATATGGAGTAAAATAGCAAAAGAGGAAGCGATTGAACAATAAAGGAGAGGAGAACAATGTGACCAAGTAAAATTCTGTGAGAAAACGAGGGTGGGGATGGAGTTAGGAAAGAGGAAGGAAAAAGGCAGGAGTAATCAGTGCTTGACACGATTGTAATTTCAGTTGAAGAGCATCATTTGTTTAAAACTATTTTGTCATTTGTTTGCCAGGCTAATATGAGCTCCGTGTTTTTATGGCTTTGTAATCCCATAACATGGAAATATTATGCACCATTCACACACATTTCATCAAAATTCAGCCATTGGAAATTTATTTCGGACATTTCATAGTAAAGACATTTTGTAGCTATATAAGTCTGGAGCTCTTGAATTTTAATACCAAACACTGGAAGGCAGAAGTTGTAAGTCATATTGTTGCAACTGTTTAAGGCCGAAAACACATTTCATTGTGTGCCTGTGGTGTCTGGAAGGCTTTTAATTTTGGCTGCATGACTCAGTGTGTGTGTGTGTGTGTGTGTGTGTGTGTGTGTGTGTGTGTGTGTGTGTGTGTGTGTGTGTGTGTGTGTGTGTGTGCGTGTGTGTGCGTGTGTGTGTGCGTGTGTGTGTGTGCGCGCGTGCGTGTGCGCGTGCGTGTGAGAGTGAATTTCTGTGCACTGGTTTGTTGTTTTTCCATGTATCTGTGTGATGTGTGCGTGCAAGACAGTGACAATGCAGAAACATTGTGGCCATGCAGAAAACATTGTGGCCTATCTTTGCAAAACAATCCTCAGATAAACAATGAGACAGGAAGCCGCTTGGAACCGTCTGACTCAATAAAGGATGATCCATAAGCAAACTGCCATTACCACTTGACCACACGACGGCTGGCTTTTAATTAGACCATTCAGTGTGGGGAAGAACAAAGACTATGGTGCTCGTTCTGAAAAAGGTATTTCAAGACAACAGCAGACCATGTTGTACACACAGAACATTTCCAGTTCTCTCTGACTTGGCCCTTTTCTGACCAAACATGGGTTTATTTTTAGCCTTATTACACCACGCCAGCCAATGAGTAAGCAGAAAGGTATTTTCATGTTAATCTATGGGCTTTTGGGAATACAGCAAAAACATTTATGTCAGAGAGAAGCTGGGGGGGGGATGGGGAGTGATATATGAGATCTGATGATGTCATGAAGCTTGAGGCAGCCTGTGCCAAAATGTATGCAATTCACAATGCTTAAATAAAATATCCCCTGACCGATCTCAACACCAGTTCATGTGTTTTACCTACTCATATGTTACTAATAGGAATTACTTGAATGGAAAAGAGCACTTGTGAGAGAGGCCTGTACATTTTGACTTTGTGATCCCTATTCTTTTTGTCCTTTAATTCCTTTTCTTTGTGTCTACTGTCTTCCTCTGCCATTTTAATCCTGCCAACTTTACAATCACATTTAGTTCGACATTTGGGGAAATAGACTTATTTCTATTTCAAAAATAAGATGAGAAGACCAATACCACTGTCATGGCTGTCCATTTTGTATGGAGCCAAAGTCAGGAAGTGATATCTTAGCTAGCATTAAGACGGTACCTATATTATTGGTGGAATTATTTGCAATAAACATATAAGCTCTAACTGTCAGTAATGAAAACAAATGAACTACTATCAGAAAAAGACGGACAGCATTGTTATGTATGGTCTAACGCCTACTTTGAAAAGTCACTTCTCCATCTTAATTACAAACATCCTCAGGGTAACATCATGTGTTGTGACTTGATGACATATTGTCTCTTTTAAAACATGAGGAGAAGGATCATGAGGCAGTGAGTTAAAGCTCTTAACAATTACCAAACACAAACTCATTCCAACTGTTTAAAAATCTCAACCGCAACAGAAGAAACTTTCAGAAAAGTGAGAGTGCCCTCTGACCAGAGAGAGCTACCGTTATACTTGAAAAAGGTTCCTTTGTGCATGAATCTTGTTTAACTCTGTGATACAAAAGCTTGGCCTGGCTGACAAAAACATACAACCTGAGCTTACACTCACACACGGTGCACACACTACACCTGTGTTTATTGTGAATGGAACCCATGTCCTGGGCAGAAGGGAGAGTTGCTATTGTGTGTATTTCTTCCCAGATGAGGTGGGTGGCAAGTCATGTGGTAAAGGGGGGCTGCCAACCCCGATGGCAAAGGTACACACATTCTCTAAAACTCTACCACGGACACACATAATTTTCATGACAGTCAGTGGGCCATTTCAGCCTTTTTCGCCTTTAAATTGTACCAACATGGCATGGTGTGTGTTGTCAAAATAATGTTTAAGGAATAGTTTTTTGGGGACACACGTTTTCGGTCAAGGAGTAGGATGAGAAGATCAATCCCACCCTCCCACTCATGTCTGTGTGTTAAATATATTATTATACAACAGGCAATGGTTAGCTTAGCTTTTTTTCACCTTATTTTAGCTTAAAAAAATGGTACAAGGGAAACAGTTTTGAGTGGAACTACCACAAAGTCTCTGCACCTGGCCAAAACATAGACCGGCACATAAACTCACCTAAAAAAACTTTTTTTTTTATGTGGATTAAATAAACAATATATGGCGTGTTAATTAGTGAGTTTAAGTGGTGTTGATAGGCAGATTTTGTTACCTTTGGATACAGCCAGGCTAGCCCTTCAACCCCTTAATGTAAAGCTAAGCTAACTGGCTGAAGGATAAAAACAAACACATTTCCCAAAGTGTTGCACTATTCCTTTAAAAAGTCAATTTCATCACACGTTTTGCATCAAAAGGCAGATTAATCAATAATGAAAACAATCATTAGTCCTACAGTTGTCGATTAGATTTCTGTTAAATGACCAATTATGTAATAGTTTCAACCCTATCAGCTCAAGATGCTCAGGTAAATGAATTACAAAAGAAGAAGCTCATGGGATCTTACCTGAGCACAGTTCCCCTTTGTAGCGCAGGCAGTTGAAGTCATCACATTCGCACAGCTTTCCCCAGACTTTTCCGAAGTCACTGCTGTGGCACACACACTGGCCACACACACAGTCTCCACGGCCGCTGCAGATGGCAGACTGAGGTCCTCCAGAGCCTGCAGGTCCGCTGCAGCGGTCCTGCTCTGTGGGGTTATAGTCACCCTCTGCACACTCGCAGTGCGGCCCTAAGCGACCCGGGTGGCACAGGCAAATGCCACACTCATATGTGCCGTTGCCTTGGTTACATTTGGGGCTATTGGGATGGGCCTTGTTCTGGCACTTGCAGTCACACTCGAAATTGACAGTGATAGAGAGGGAGTCCTTGAAGCCCACAGGCTTAATGATGAAGGTTTTCTTCTTCTGTTTAGGGCAACCTCGAGCTCTGGCCTCTACACTGAAAGAAACCTGGAGGAGAAGAGGGAATTGAATTTGTAACATGTCAATTTCGGGGGCAAAAGAAGTATTTGGTTAAAACATGTTTTGGGCCAAGTCTTTTTTAGATGTTTTTTTTTTTATATATCAAAAAGATTCTGCATCCACACTTTGTGAAACCGATCATGTTGTATCACCCTGGTGTAGATTACATAACATGTAACAACACTTTAATGGTTCAGTTAGTGTTTATTTAATAGTCTCACGCTGAAATTGTGAGCATTGTTAGTGGAAACAGCACAAAGACCTGACACAGGGAATGCCTCCATATGTATTCAGTCAAAGTAATTGTTCATTCAGCGCTGCATCCAAATCTGGTAAATGTCCAAAAGTAGGCAGTTACAACATCTGGAGAGACAGCCATATATGGTGAAAACAAGAGGGGTTGAGGCAGAGAGAAAGAAATGTGTGGAGGCCAAAAAATGTCACCTGGAGTGAAGAGAAAACAAGGAAAGAGCCAAAGAAGCTGTGATAAAGAAAAAATGCAACAACAAAAAACGAACGAAGAGAACTGTTTAAGCAGACAGTTTCTTTTAAATGGAGTTAGCAAAAGAAGACTGGAAAGAAAAGAAAACATCAACTAAAAAAGACAAACTCAGAGACAGTGCTGAATGATGCACTTTTCCATCATCGGCTCCTTGACACCACGAGGAACTGGGTGAATTCTAACTTTGTAGAAGACGTGTAGATAGCAGCCAGAAGCGAAATGGAAAGAGACCGAAAAGAAGGTGAAAATAGCAGATGGAACTAACTAATATGTTATATTTGCAACCGGTATGATTATGGCCACTAGAGATAGGACATGTTGGTTGGGGGTTAAAAGTTGGCACAAGCGTCAATAATATAGTTACATACTGTGTAAATGCCCATTTAGCCTTTTGCAGCCTTAAAACAAGCACTGCATCTGCTCAATGGGATGCCAATTTTTGAACCTATTTTCTTATACAAACCATTTTTTGGGGGAATTTTACAAAATGAAGTTTCATTTTCTTTTCCCTTGTGCATTAATCTATCATATCCAGTTGCAAAATGTTGACATCATTTATAGAAATATCGTAACAACAGATACAACTGTCTGGTGACTGGTTTGGGGTCCTTGGACAAATAATAGGAACATAAATGATAATTTATTCAAATTATTTTATATCTTTTTTCAAAGAAACCATCCATGAAGGTAAAATCAATCTTTGGTTAAACAGTTTATGACTTATTTCCACAGTGATGCCATTACCTGTGATGAGGGGACAAAAGTAGACATTACTTCATTTTAAGGGGTCACCAAACAAAAAAAAGTGGACATGGACTGACCGTGTCTCCTATCTTGAGCCCAGAGCAGGATTTGAGGCCAGGGATAAGCTCTCCATTCAGACATGTGGCGTTGAAGGACAGAGACAGCTCCTCTGGGACGCCTTGAAGCTCCAGCTCCACCTTGGAACGGATTTTCTGGCAACACGATTGAAAGAAAACAGCAGGAAAACATACACATGAAAGGATGAGTATATGTTAGTTTTTAAATTAGGTTGTGCCGAGCCAAATCCCATGCTCAGTAAAACCATATCTGATCTGTTACATTCCTAACTGTTGAAGAAAGAATGCTTTTTTTTTTTTTTTACTATCCAAGAAAAATCCTTGCTGTCTTCCAATCTGTGTGAATAACGTATTTTTCTGCTCTAATTAAATCCAAGACTTTACATTAATTTGGATGTACAGTGCACACATTGACACACAAGCTTGTATGTACATTGATAAACACGTCACAGCTAGCTAAAGAAAGCTAAAATTATTTTTTCAGCTAATTCACCTGTTCTCTGTATAATAAACCAAATAAAACATGAACAATGAAACAGAGCCAGCAGGAGTCTCACACATTTGGTCAGCTTCACACATTGGCCCCTGTGGAACTTCTACCAAGACTTTGGCCTGACCGTGTGTATGACTCAGACACTGTGGGTGTGTGTCAGCAAACACATTATCCTCTGAAACACCGTCTAGTCTAAGGCTGGTGTGTGTGTGTGTGTGTGTGTGTGTGTGTGTGTGTCTTACAAGACTTACAGCGTAGGCCTTCAGTATGAGCTGAATAACATTGCCCGAGTCGTTGGACAGCGTTCCTACTGTGGTGCCAGGAATCAGCTCACTGTAGTTCTACAAGACAGAACGACAGAAAGAGTGGAAGACTGTTGTCATCCTACATATAGTCAGGAAACTAATTATAATAACTAATGACGATAGTACAGACAAACCTGTACTCTCATATTGCCCACAAATGGTTGTGTGAAAACACCCAAAAAAATCAGAAGTGTATCACACTGTTGTTACATTCTTGACCTGTTTTCCTGTATGAACAATAAGAGTTTCCCAGTTAGTTGCAACAGTGTTTCCAGTCTGGGGAAAACTGAGTATCTTGCTGTGTCTGAACAGTGTATAATAGTGATTCATTTTGAGTTTCCATTCTTCCAAAGCAGGATCCAAGAATGTCAGTCTAAAACCAGTGAGGTTTGGAGGACTTTAGCTACAGTGTGTTCAAGATGAGATGATTACCGAGTGGGATTTGTCATCCTCTCAGTTTCAGTTTGAAAAACCATGCTTAATTTACGTTTTTGAACAGAACTTGAACGGAGGAAAATGCTGGATGTGCTGAGTGTGAACTGCAGAGCTCCTGACCTGGTACAGAGGAACCACAGGATTGGTGACGGCAAAGATGAGATTAATGTTGTTCTCCGACATCTTCTCTGTGATCAGAGCAAGAGATGGGTAATCCTATGAGGCCAAACCAGACGGTGTGGTTAGCACATGCGAACATGAACACTGACACGTTTCTTTTCATACACTTATTTAAACAAAGTCTTTCATTGTTTCTTTATGATATTGTTTCTGTTTACTGTCTGCACACCAAATACACACTAAATATACACTAACCATGGTGGTAGACATGCTGTACATCTTGTCAGAGTTGAGGTGGCACTGCCCATCGTTGGGCTGCACAATTCCGGCCAGACGACCATCAAGAGCAACGTGAGTCTTAGCGTCCGAGGTGAAGATCAACAGGTGGGATGCACCAGGGCGCCAACCAATCTGCTCCTAGTTCCCATCAAATCATGTAACAATTCAGCTTTTGAAAGAGGGAATACACTAGTGGAACCTAGTCTACAGCAGCAAAGCTCTTTCTGATGTACTTTTAATTGTTTCATCTAATTCTTCTATTGGAAATCCCAAAATGTTTTTACAAGTGTGACAAAAGAGACAAAAACTGTAAAACAAAGTCATGAGACAATGAGTGTCTCCACCTTGCACACAGCAGCCTGGATGATGGCATCAAAGCCTCCCTCCGGGGCATCGCGGTTCCTGGACACCATCTGCTTCTTCACTTCCTCTGTGAAGCGGCCCACCTCCTCCGTCAGGGACAGAACGTGTTTGTAGCCAAACTGGGGCAGACAGGTGGTGTTAATGCTGTCAATGAAACAGAGATCAATTGATCAGCGTTCAGCTTATTTATTCATCATGGCAATCCATTCAATAGTTGTCTGCACCAAAGTGGTGGATGGACCAGTAGACCAACATTGCCATGGCATGGCAGTAGCTCAGTCCATAGGGAGTTGGGTTGGGAACCGGAGGGTCACTGGTTCAAATCCCCGTATGGACCCAAAAAAGTTGGGAGTGTGGATTGGTGGCTGGAGAGATGCCACTTCACCTCCTGGGCACTGCCAGGTGCCCTTGAGCAAGGCACCGTACCCCCCCGACCGCTCAGGGCGCTGGTTCAGCTGGCAGCCCACTCACTCTGACATCTCTCCATGTATAGTGCATGTATAGGTCCTGAGCATGTGTGTGTATTTCAGGCCTGTGTGTGAGTACTAACAAAAAGTGTGTACACAGAGTGCAGTACAGTAATTTCCCCATTGGGGACTAATAAACAAATTATCTTAAATTATCTTATCCCTAAGAGTTTAGAGTAATTCACCTGTTCATCAGTATACTTTTATGTTCAAAACAGCTGTTTGTTTCCTAAAGATTAACATTTGGTTACAATGGCTCTCCTGCAGTGCCAGAGGACCCCTCATTGTACACTACTCGGCCGTAATTCTCCACTTGTCTTATCTTTTATCCGAACATTCCTGGAGGCTGGAGCTCGGCAGACTGTGTGTATGGCGGGAAAGTGAATGACCCCAAGAGACCTTAAACCACCAAATCAACCTCAGAGGAGGCTTTGGGCGGGGTTATGAAAGTTTGCATTATCGGGGAGATTACCTGTGGCTGATTCAGAGCAGCTGACCAAGCAACTGTAAGCCTTTAACAAGTGCTGTGACTCTGAGCTCGATGCATTTTTACTGTGCAACGCTGTGTTTAAAGGTGTCCTCACAAAATGACATCATCTGCATAATGAAGCTACTTTCCACATGCAGACATAAACAACCACTGAAATCAAGACCAGTGGCTACCTATTAGGAATGTAAAACATTGCTTGAATGCAGCTACTAAAAGAAACTTTCCATTACATAGAGATCTGGATTCAGTTTAGGTACTTTTGTACAGACAAGGACACTTAAGGTGGACCACTGTGTTGTCCAAGATGGTTGAATAATACAGTGTTGATGAAATCACTGAAAAAGGACAACATAACATCAATCCACAAGGATGAAAATACTGTAAGAAGTACTTTTTAAACTTGTATTTTACCTATAGCAGGGGTTCTTAACAGCTTCTTTGGGGGAGATGTACATGTAGGGCGAGAGCGGTTTGTCCACAAAAGCCCCAAAGCCCATACGGAGGTTGCTGGTGGTGCGGTTCATGGCCTCGGCCAGGCCTTTGCCCAGCGTCCTCAGGCGAAAGAGGTCATCGTTCATGGAGTAGGAGAGATCCATGAGGTAGTAGAGATCCACAGGGTAGTCCTCTACCTGACGCACTTTCACTGTGAAACGCTCAGCATCATCTGGGAAGTGTGGTACAGAATGCAATTTTTGCTATGATGTTATTGATAACTTCTGCGGTAACGGTTTTATGTAACTCCCATCTAAATCAAAGCAAAATCTCTCTCCTACTCTCCTTTAGTATATTAGAAACTGCATCACTGTACAAAAAAAAAAACACAAACTCAGATGGGAAACCCTACCTGGCCTCAGGGTGATGTGTAGTTTCTGGGGATTTATCTGGGTAACGTCTTGCGTGGCCCCCGCAGCCTTATTACTGAGGGGCCGGTCCTCGATCACCTGCAGTTTGCTGGTTGGAGACTCCAGAGCTGATAGAGCACAACCTGCTGCCACCAGATTACTCTTCAAATCACAGCGGGAAGAACTGGCAACCCCCTGGCCAAAGTCCTGGCAGAAGTGACATTTTTTACATTGTAAACAGAAAAGCAGTTTTCAGCAACCTCCTCACTGGCTTGGAAGTAAATTAATGTGTTAAAAATGTAATCAAATAATAATTTACTTAAAGAATCCCCATCTGTGGTAAAGTTGTGTTCAGAGAGAAGGGCATAATGGATTCATATGAAGGCTAAACTTCAAATGGTCCAACATTATGTTTCTAATAAAAACTCCTGTGTGAATCCATATTTAGTGAGTAAAGAAGCACTCCAACATCTCTCCACCAAACTCTGGACTTAAAGGCAAATTCCACCTTAAATTAAAATATCCATCCCAGCTGAACACCATCTGATACTTCAACCAGTGCTGCTGAACATGAAGAAGTCTCAGCAATAAACCAGAGTATTCAAGTTGAAGTTGAGTAGGTTGAGTAAGTTGAGCCCAAGTTTTACAGTATTAAATCATTGCGCTCATTAGTTTGAACCAGAAAATATGACTACATCCGCATGGAGTCCCACAAGTTTAGTCACTGTGTCGAGTTCCAAGAATCTCCAAGAAAAAAGAAAAAAACAGAGTTCTGATAGCACAAGGTGTTTAGAGATGATTTGACTTCAAAAAGGCGTTATTTCATCTGAACCTATTTGATGTTCTCAGTATAAAAAGAAATCTCGTCAACCAGATTAAATGACTGATGAGGAGATCTGACTGTACCACCCTGCATCAGCCCGGCTGGCAGAAAGCCTGAAAGCCTGTTGCCTGAATGAAGTTTAGTGAAAAAGGAACCCACCTCCTGGAAGCACCATGCACAGCTGGGGTGCACAGCCAGACACTGCTTGCATGTACTGGCCCCTCTGGAGGTGCAGACATTTGAACCTGTAACCAAAAGTTATTTTTTTCCCCAAATGTACAACAATTATTTAATTATATTGTTAACTTTATATGGGGGTTATTATCTGCTGCCCCTAGTATTGCACCACGTATTACCATGTCTATTAATAAACCAATAATAATCATAGGGAACTTGACTTTTGGATGTGGCATCAGAGTTTTTGTATATTTCGCAGTGAAAAGATTAGGAGCAGAGAGAACAAGTTAAACATACAGAGTATGTGTAATGAAATTAGATCATTAAACCTGCATCTGATAACATTTTGGCACAATGAAACCTATTAGAGACGTTTTCAGATGTTGGATATGTGATTAAAACTACTTGTTCTACACACATGATGCATCCTCTTGCATTCCTTCATTGTCATAACTTTATAAATTATTCCTTAAATGCAGTAAAAACCAAACAACAAAAAACAGCACTGACACCTTAAAGTGGACATGTTACCAGGGTAGGCATGTTCTTCTAACTCTTAGTAGAGTTGTGTCTCATGTGTCTTCTCCCTGTAAAACTTTCTTGGCTACACGGGCAAAAACATGAAAACGACAGCAGCAGAGCAGAAAATCAAAACTTACCGTAAACGGCTGTTATTCCAGTGAAAATGAAAACACACATCCATAGTAGCCTTTGCGCCGGGAGAGCACCCATCCTGGTGCGGGCTCTCTGTGAGGACGGAGCCTGCCAACGAGCTCTGCTGGAAGTGCAAGCAGAGAACAAGGAGAAAAAACTTTTTACATCAACAAGCGACATAACTCCAAATCGAGTCAAATGTGGTCACGCCACCCCCCCCCCTCCCTCACACCCGCATCCATAGCTCTCATTATCATACAATTAAATGTAGGGGGCGGGGAAAGCGCAGCATCCAAAAGCTGGGACTTAGAGGAGCTTTTATTTTGGTGGAGGGCAGGTCTGCAGCATCAAACATGCTACATATTATACCAGCTGGAATGCGGTTGTTCACTCAGGTATCTGTTTAAAAAGTTTATTTTACTCAATATAGCATAAGCTATAGGCGAGTGTAATATTCAAATATCATGAATATGGGAACATTCATTTTGGATTTTGGAAAACACTGAATGTAAGTGTTATTTCTCAGTGTAATTGTCTTTTAGTTTTTATCGGCTGAACCACTGCATTAAGGTGGGTTATTGTGTTATGCAAATAAGACATAAGCTTAATTTAAAGTAATTAAAATTAATTTAAAGCTGTAATGAAGTCTGTGTGAGCTTTGCATTAGTATAGCCTACACTGCCCACTAGTGAACATAAGCTGTAAGGACGAGTGTCACCCCTTGGAAGTCAGTCTTTTGTCTGCAGGATTTACTAGAAAAAAATGTCTTTTTTCTTTTGATAATTCCACAAATGACCAAATAATGACTCAAAAATGTGCCTAATAATAGCCTCATATTTAAATATTTGTGCAAAACATATAAGGCGTTTCTCATTAAACATACATCCTCTCTGTTGGCCAAATCCTGACAGAATTTCTCTTATTCCACAGGTTGGAAATGGCTCTGGAGCCACACTGACTTAAATAAAGATTGTTTATATTGACCCAAGCCAATGTATCGGAGTGGCCAATGACAATTTTTACATTCACAATTTAATGATTACAGATGCTCATTACAAATGGTCACATCTTTACTCTACTAAGGAGGAAAGGCACATCTGATTTACCCACACAATTCTGCTGACATGCTAAGCCCTTCAACTAAGGTAAAAAGTTGTGTTTATGTACAGTAATAGGTAATTTTCCTTTAAAATGAATTAGTCAAATTCACATATATATATGGGATAATGGCTAAATAAGTCAATTACTGTCAATGGCTGTAGTACCATTTACATCCACCAGATGTCATTTTCTTACAACATGTGGCATACAGCCTTTAAAAGCATGTGAAAGATCCTGGTTGTGGTTCACAAAAAGCTTTTAATTTGACTAATCAAAGTTTTATTTCCCCCTTGCTCATCTTTTCATCTTTCAGACTTGTGGTCTTTGTTGTGGATGATTATGAACACTGACTGGTGCATGAGGCTGCTGCAGGAGAAAATACATTTAAAAGGGATTGTTCTCAAGTAGTGAGGAAACACGTGTTTATTGATTTCAATAATTCAGGGTTGGAATTGTTTCAATGAACTAAACGTTGTTGGCATGGCAGTGAGATGTGAACTGGACTGGTGAGCGGAGTGGGGTGGAGCCTTGAGGCGTAAAAGATGTAAACAGTGAAGCAGGAGAAACACTATCACCAGGAGATACAATGAGGACCGGTCCAAAGCAGTCCCAAATACTTCAGCTTGTCAGTTAAACGGAGCATTGATGGCATGTGAAGAGTAAATGTGAGAAGCACAGTTTAAGCTTCACATTTTGAGGAAAACCAAAAACAGAAAAACACCTCTCTGTACCTCCCTTTCTTCTCCTTCTCCTTCTTCATCCTTGTCAGTTGTTCTCTGTCTTTGTACCTTTTTGGACATTTGTCCTTTTTTATTTAGCTTTCTGTTGCTCAAATTTGCATCTGTAACTCTTTCTCTTGCTCCACATTTGCCTTTCTTTGCTTTTTTTTTTTAATCCTTCACAAGCAGTTGCAGAACATTCTGAGGAAAAAGCTCAAACAGGTTTGATTGACAGCACCCCTTGCACACTCTGCAGTAAGTTTGTGTGTGTGTGTGTGTGTGTGTGTGTGGAGGGGGGGGGGGGGGGCATGCATCTTGGCATCAACCTGTGTCTTTTAGAAGTTTAATTGCAGCATTTGGTCTTTCTTCTCCGAGGGGCCATCAGAGTGTGTGCATACACATTTTCATATGTGTGTGCGCATGTGAGCGTACGTGCATGCGTGCCTGCATGTGTGTGTAAATGCTGCTTCGACGAAAAAGCAACAAAACCAGTCCAAAGGTTACGAAAGAGCTCTCACACTGATTCATCGGAGTGCAGGCACACGTGTGTGTGTGCGTGCACCATCGTGTAGGGTTACGTGTAAGGACACACACACACACACACACACACACACACACACACACACACACACACACACACACACACACACGGTTTGTGTGTTGACTTAAGAGTTAATGAATGGATGATTGAGGGCTGCAGGGGTTGGGGAGCAGTGCCGTGGAAACAACCCCTCTTTCCCAGGAAGGGAGTATAGAGCAAGAGTTAGAGACAAAGAAAGGCAGAGAAAATGAGTGTCTCAAAGACAGAATGAAATTCAGATTGTGTGTGCACAGAGCCAAGGGGGCTGTGGGGCAAACTACTTGAAGAAGAAGTATTCTAAGCACCAATAAAGCAAGTAGCATGTACTTGACAAGGACCCAAAGGGAAAGACAGAGGGAGTGAAGCAGCTGTTGGAGGAGAGTGAGACAAAGAAAGAGAGGGGGGCTGTCCTTACTTGCTCTTCAGTGTGAGGACTGTAGTGGGAGGAGGCACAGGGAGAGAGAGAGGAGGAGAAAGAAGAGGACAAGAAAGAAAAAGAGCAAGCAGGGAGTAAGCAGTATGTTGTGTGTGTAAGGAGATAAATATACATCTGAAAGTGTTTTGCATAGTTGCAGGAAGTCTCTGCTCCAGCCTCCTCTCCTACTGTGCTCCACAACTAGGGCTGAGGGACCATGCAGCAGGGGTGGACTCTTCCCTGGGTCGCTGCTCTCCTGCTGGGGCTGATGGGACTCCTGGTGTGCGGCTCAGACTTCCAGCATCACCGTTATGAGGACATGGTGCGAGCCTTGTTTGCAGTGCAGAGTGAATGCCCTTACATCACTCGCATTTATAGCATTGGGCGCAGCGTAGAGGGACGCCACCTCTACGTGCTGGAGTTAAGTGATAACCCAGGCATCCACGAAGCATGTGAGTAACTGATTCATCTCTGATGTTTGACAGCCCAGTAAGTCTGGGCATGTTACAATAAGATGCTATGGGTGTCATTATCTCAATCTGCATGCCCAGGCCAAAACAATAGGGAATTATTCATAATAACAGACATACAAACTTTCAAGTTAGTATAGAATTCAATCTTAATCAATATGTCAAAATCAGTTTACAGGAGTTACAATTTCTATATAAAACACTTTTGTCCACTAAGCAACATATGAACATGATAAACAAGAATACATCATAAACATGATACTATGTTCTGGGGGTAGAGCAAATGGATTTATGATTATGGATTTCAAAAGCACGGTCCCCGTCACTGGCTGGCCACTTGTTTTGCACTTCTTGTGTGTGGGGAGTAAAAACATAACTGGCAGGAGACAAAGCAGTCTGTGGGGGGGTTCTGTTTTTTCCCTAAGGGATGAAATGCAAGCTTCCAATTTAGCTCTCTGAAGGTGAATTACTGTGTGGATTGATAGTGAAGAAGAGGCAGAGGAGTGATCCCAAGCTGGCTTCTTTGATAAACCACGATGGCGGTAACCTGTGGAAAACTCAAAGTGAAAGGAAAAAGGCAAAAGTTTAAAAAAAAAATTAAGTGAACATCTGTGATTCATTTCATTTTTTTGCTATCCGGCCACTGGCAGAATGTGGGGTGTTATTCCAAGCTGAGCAGATGACACAGAAGTTTGCTTTGAGTCAACAAGCCCTAAACCCTGAACCCGCTCTTGCAAAGCTTTGCTTGTTTGGCCCCCTCTCCTAACCACGGAATCAGCTCTCCAGGTGTTTATTTTGCATACCGGTTGCAAATTGAAAACCATAACCTCATCATTGCTAATGTTTGTATTGAAAACAGGCCGAAGGGTCACACTCGTCTAAGTGATTTTGAATATTTTTTCCATTCTTGCATTTTGAATGGCAGTTCTTTGAAGAGAAAAATTCTTGACAACTGCAAGGAATGCTTTTTTGGCTGAGGCTGAGCTTGCATTTTTTTCTGCATTTGCACACGTAGGGGCTTCCTTCAGTAGAATGGAAGGATGTGCGCCTGTTCTGTTGCAAGATGACCGAGGGTGAAAAACAGGAACCGTGCACTTCATGGAGGCGAGTGACCCAAGGTCTTGTCTGGGTCAACCCCCTTGCACCTTAGAGGAAGTTCATGTCTTTCACATGCTGGTGTGTGTGTGTGTGCGTGTGTGTGTGTGTGTG
>NC_045753.1:18144672-18149951 GCF_008692095.1 Etheostoma spectabile
GTGTGTGTGTGTGTGTGTGTGTGAGTGCATGCGTGCGTCCGTGCGTATTTAAAGCGGCACACTAGAGCCAACACTGTTTTCTGAACCTGAGGCCAGTTGGCCCCGCGTTAAAGAAAAGGAGGTGAATTACAGCACCCAAGCTGCCATTTGGGTGCCTGAAGCAATTAGTAAAGGGTGTTCATACATATGGAAGTATCTGCTCAGCCCCGCTCTACCCCACCCCCAAAAATTCTACACGTACTTCTTCTCATGAACAACTGAAGTGCAAACAAATAAAGTAATGTAGTGACACAGTATGTACAATGCTTTTAGTGTAAATTCCTATAGTTAGGGCACATAGCATTATTTTGGTGTTCAGCAGCAGCTCTGTCTAGCTGCAGTGTTTGGTGATCCTTGGTTTTATCAATGCTGCAGCAGTGATTAATGAAGAGGAGGACCCCTGAGAGGAGGGAACCCTACACAGAGAGGGAGACTGTTTGGATAGGTGGCTCACCCAATCAGAGGCAGATACCCATAGGAATGCCAGATGATCTTGTCCATATAATCCAATCAGCTGAAATCAGAATCCCTCCCCAGAGCTCACCTTTGTCCGAATCTTGAGATCTACCTTATCATTAAGCTCAGTAATTAGTTTAAAGCGAGACTTTGTGCGTTTTGAAAGAAAAACGCAGCACAATCTTTCTCTTTCAAATGAAAAATTGAATCCTTAAACAATAAAATCGAGCACCATTACTCAATTTAATACATTTAACAGTTTTGATACTGCAACCTTACTTGGTATTGTATGACCAGTAGATCATGATGGCTAATGTTCAATTCAAGCCAATTCAAAGCCTGTTTACAGGTCTTCAGGAGTAATACTGCTGGATATGTGATAAAAGGTGTATAAAGCCTGTTGTGGCTCCAGAGAAGTCTGATAAACTGTTGGTTCAGGCTAAAGACTACAAGTTTAAAAATGAAAGAAATCTGAAAGTGTAGAGATAAAAAGAAGTGAGGTTACTGGACCTCTGTAGCTGGCTCCTCATCTCTGCTTAAGGCTAGCAGCTCAAGGCTAAAGTACAACTAGCAAAACAAACCCGAACCTTCAACAAACTGGAGGTTGAGTTGCATTGTTGGTAACATAAGCACCCGATTTTGACAAGGAATGATAACAAAGACGGAAACTGAATCTGCCATTATCCCATAAATGCCATTTACGGCTAAAGTGGCTGCTGCTGACCAAAAGTTACTACCTTAAAGACTCATAAAAAACTCAATTTAAAACATGAAAAAGCCTATTGAGTCTACTGTATTTTCATGTAGTGAGTGTGCTCTTATGTGTGTGTGTATGTATGTGTGTGCATGCTCAGGCAGTCATTTTAAATGTCATGCTTGGCAGCGCTGTGTTGCTTTTTGACCTCATGCCCCCCTCCATCTCTCCCCAGTGGAGCCGGAGTTCAAGTATGTGGGCAACATGCATGGCAACGAAGTGCTCGGCCGTGAACTGCTCATTAAGTTCTCCCAGTTTCTGTGCGAGGAGTATCAGGCCGGAAACCAGCGGATCATGAGGCTGATCCATGACACGCGCATCCACATCCTGCCCTCCATGAACCCCGATGGCTATGAGGTGGCAGCCAGACAGGTAAAGTACACCCTGACATACATGTGAGCCCCAGACTTCCACATGCCAAAAGAAAACTAGGAAAAATCGCCAACTAGGATGCCTCTTGCTGTTTTCCTTCAGCAATCATTTACCACTCACACTGTAGAGAGAAAGTTTCCACATTTTTGCTTGATTGTGTTCCTTCCAGTGGACATGTTGGAAATGTTAAGGTCCCTCAGGGAAACTAAACACCTGCAAGGTAAATCACAGCATAACACATATCTGACTCCATCACATTTCATACAAGGTACTGTGTGTGTGTGTTTATATCCATTGAAGACAAGCAACCAAGAGCTAAAAAGAGTTTTTATTTAATTAAATATCCCACTATTTGCTAATGTCTATTAGCCCACTGAGAGAGCCCCTAGCTTTCTACTATATGGGTAATTATATGGCCTGTGAAACAACAGACACACATGCAACCCCCTTTAACACAAACACACACACACGCACAATCTCTTTGAGACTAATTATATGTCCCGAGGAAGCCAGTTGCACGTTTCTTCTCTTTGCCACTCAGACGACACACACACAAAGCACTATAATTTGTTGCATCAACAGATGTTTGGACAACAATGGGAAGGTTGCTTTATTTCCCCGAATCCTAGATGGCATAGTGTTGATTTGGGGTACTAATTGAGCAACAAAAAGAACCGTATGTGCCCAAGGCATCAACAATTATAATATTTAAATATTTCCATATAGAGTCTAGTCTGTTCTTTCAGTTGTCTGACAACAGGTTAGAAAGTCTGCACGGAAACAATAAGAACCGCCTTATTTTGTAACGGATCATTTTTTAGGAATAGCTCCAGATAAAAAAAATGTCTTTTAAAAGTCACGATTAATGATTAAATGTCTCATCTAGAGTCAGAATAGAGAAATAGGTCTCTGAGCCCTGAGTAGATTAAAACAAGAGTCAACGCTAGCGGCGCTGTGAGGCTGTACGCTAAATGCTAAAGTCGGCATCTTTACATGCTCACTGGGAGAATGCTAACGAGTTCGTGTTTAGCAGGTATAACTCCATTTTCAACATCTTACAGTAGTTACCACTCTAACATTTGCTAGTTTCCGCTATACAAAAAGTACATTTGTGACTGATGGAATCAGCTATATTGAACAAGTTAAGATTTTGACCTGATGATGCCGCTAAACGTTATTAGGATTCATCCTCTGGGGAATATTAATGTCTGTATGAAATTATGATGGTAATCGATCTAATAGTTGTTGAGACTCAAAGCACAAATTCCAACATCAGGAGTTTCGAGTATACTGACAATTCTTTAATTTTGTGTCTGCCATGCATTATTATAGGCTTTTTTTTTTTTATCAAACTCAGGACTTCTGAGTTTCTTAAAAATTTCTCTTGTGAATTGTCTCTTTGTGTATTCTTAATATACTTTCAAAGTTTTTTGGAAAGGGTTTAAGTCTAGATTCCTAAGAAAACTAGGAAATTATTGTAAATTAAACGTTATATACAAAAAAACACTGCAGATTGTCTGTGGAATATCCAAACCAATGTTCCTTTTGCTGCTTCCACGCAATATGAATTCCTAGCTTGATAAACTATCTTAAACTATCTTAAAACCCAAGAGGTCAAAACATCATAATACAATCTATACCGGGAAAACAACAAAGCAGCCCAACAGTAGCTGCTGTTTGAGAAACTCGATATTCTGTCTGTGGGTCAACAGGGTCCAGAGTTCAACGGCTACCTGGTGGGTCGAGGGAACGCTAGAGAATTTGATCTGAACCGGAATTTTCCAGACCTGAACGCACTCATGTACTACTACGAGAAGACCAACGGTCGAAACCACCACCTGCCCCTGCCGGACAACTGGGAGCAACAGGTCAGTGCCGCTGGATAAACACACAGGACACACTCATTTATCTGTGTCCGTGTGTCTGTGTGTGCAAATGCATGTATGTGCTTGTGTGGGAGAGAGAGGAAGATGAATGAGTACATTTATCATGCTTGTGTGAATGTGTGTTCAGTGTTTGAGTATGAAGTTGAATAATGAGCAGCTGTAACATAACTCAGTTATCTTGGCTTTAACTTTGTTGACATAAGTGGATTCATGAGATTTGTACTGGATCAGGCTCCACTGCCAGTTGAGCTTTTACAAAAAAAAACAGTCCATAAGTTCAAACAGTAAGTGAATCCCTTAGTAGGCTATCTGTTTTATGTTTTGTATTTTTTGTGTTTGTGTATAGTCTGACCCGTTTGAAATGCATAAAGGATGTTAGCGGAAGACCATAGAATAAAGTTGACATACAGAAGTCCTCTAAAGCTCTTTCACTCATGTAATAATAACAACCTAACAAGCTATATGTACAGTAGTAAGACCTTCTGCTTCAGCTAAACATTTTTGTCATTTCGTCACCACCATGAGAATGTGAACTGACCTACTTTGCGGTATGAGAGTGTAACCTTGAGACAGTGAGCAACTCTCAACAATCATGTTGTTCCACTCAAAATCACTATTGCCGAGTCTGTCTTTAGATAATAAAAACGTTTACGCTCTTTTCCAGTAGGCAGTGAAAAACTGATAAAATCATGGTGGATATTTTTTTTGCAAGACTATTTAAACCTTCTAATGCAGCTTTGTGTTCCTTGAAACATTTGTAACTTGGCAGAAACACACTAAGCTCTTGGAAGAGTCAGGTACTGTACATGCTACTACATGTCCTCTCCATCAATTATTTAAAAAAGCCCTACACTGTGGTAGAGACGCAGTTCTGTTCTGGGTGACTCTACTTCACTGTGCACTTATTATTTCATATCACTGCAGCCTAAAATGTTGAAAGAAGGGAAAGATAAGAATGTGTGCTGTCAAACTATTGCGATTAGTTGGCTGTAAAGTTTTAAGTATCAAGGCCAGATCCTTCAAAGTGTCTTGTCTGCAGTCGTCTTATCTTCAACGACTCTTAAAGGGCTACCGTTTTCAAGGTTCATTTCCTTGAGGTTTATCCTCTAATCTGGCCTTCCCTTTTGTCCTTCATGCTTGAAACCACTGGGTGTTATTATGGCTGGATACTAATTACTCTGTAGACACAGTAAAGCATACCAAGTATCCAGGTATCCAAAATCAAATATAGTCAAATATATATAATTTAGCTTAGCGTTAGTTCATGCATGGTTTGCTGATTGAATTAATGTATCATTCCTATCCGACATACACCAATCACAGGCATTCTCACATCAAGGCGGCCATTTAAAATGTGACTCCTTCCTCACTGATCCCTGCTACACTGACACTGCTTTACTCACTGCTGCTGCTGGCAGCGCTTTGCCTCCACCTCCCCAGCCTCCACCTTCCATAGTCCTAACATGACTCAAAGTTTAAAAGGGTTTTCAATGTCTTTCTTTTGGCTCACTTATACCCAATGGGGTTTCTGCATGGCGCTCCCTGTTTCAGCTTAGCATGCTCATTGGCTGGTCCAGAGAGCCTTTTAAATATTTGTTCTTTTATTTTATTCCTATTATTATTATTATTATTATTATTATTATTTTCATGTATATTGTATGTATTTATATTTATATTCTGTGTTGTGTGACTGATGTACGTGTGCTGCTGTGACACCATAATTTCCCATTTTTCTTGGGATCAATAAATATCTATCTATCTATCTATCTATC
>NC_045753.1:18149961-18150923 GCF_008692095.1 Etheostoma spectabile
TCTATCTATCTATCTATCTATCTATCTATCTATCTATCTATCTATCTATCAAGAGCAGAGCCATCTGACTGACTTAATGTTCCGTCCACACGATCAACACAATCTGACCACAATCTGATCTTTTACTGTGTATTGTTGAAATTTTGTAATTTATTAAATAATTGCTTACTGTAAATGCATACTGGGTCTAAATATTGGTCCTATCGGTTTGATTAACTAGTCATAATCTGTATCGGTATCGTGCTTGAAAAAACAGTACTGGTTGATCCTAATAATTATAACTGACAATGTTATTGCATTCTCCTCCCTTTTGTTTCATTACATATGCATAAAGTGGTTTTGTTTCCAAGCAAAAGACATTGATTTTTTTTTCTTTCTATTTACTAGTTCCCGGGCTGCAAATGTGTTGAGAAAACTAAAACGCTGGTCCTCCCAGTCGCGAGCTGGCTGTCTACCCACATAACGGCCTCCTGAAAGGCAAACACAAAAGAGTAACTGTGCCACTGTTACAGATACTTCATTCATGCTGGTCGGGATTACATCCTCACAGGCTGCATGAAGCCACAAGCCCCCTCGCCAGCAGGTTCAGCCACGCTACATTTTAATTAGCCAACTGATGATGTTTCATTCAGAGGAAAGTTTTTAAAAAAATTAAAAAATAATATGCAAATTTAGATACGGCAAAGGGGGAAAATGTGTTGTATGACCTAGCAGAGTAATCTTGAATTAGCTGCAATAACTCAGGAACTAACAGGTAACATATGACTCTTTTTTGGTTTAGAGTGAAATCTTATTTTGTCTGTCGATGAACCACTGAGTGATCCAGAATGTGTGGCTTTGTATTTAAGATGCCATCGTATTCTCTTCAGTTATTCAATTTTAACACCACTAGTTTGTAACACTAAGATACTATCTGTGTGTGTGTGTGTGTGTGTGTGTGTGTGTGTGTGTGTGTGTGTGTG
>NC_045753.1:18150933-18154280 GCF_008692095.1 Etheostoma spectabile
TGTGTGTGTGTGTGTGTGTGTGTGTGTGTTCCTTACACGTAACCCTACACGATGGTGACAGCTCTGACCTCAAGCATGCACAAGGGTATATAAAGATCCACAAACAATAAACACCTGCCAGTCCTCAAAACAGAAGTCCCACCTCAAGGCCAGTTGTCTCGGATCAGCATGACTATTTTTCAGCTGAACCAGACTGTGTTTATTGTCCCACATACCTTACTCAAGGAGAGGCATTACTTCTTGTTCCCATGCAAGATATATGACTCGGAGCGTGTTAGAATAGTAGATGTGGAATTAAGAGGTTTAAGATGTTTGTAGCATATCACAGGAGACGCCACCATTCACTCCATTACAAGAGATTGCATATTGTAGATTTGCTGTAGTAGTAACTTTTGTGTTTCTATCCTTGCCGCTTTGTTTCTTGCATCATCTTTTAAATTATTCTTTCTCCCTTAATTCTAGCCTCAAAAACAGAAAAGGAGGGCATTTTAATGAACACAAACCATGCCTGATTAATTTTCTAGATCAAATGACATGCACTGAATCGTTGGAGGATGAGGGAGAAAGTGCACTGCAAGTAAAGTTCAAGAACCACTTTATGGGCTTGAGAAAGGCAGAGGATACCTTGAAGAATGAAACAATGGTTTCCTAAATAGTAACCCAGTTGATTGAAAGGAAAAGGGAAAGGAAAAACACAGAGAAAATATCTGCATATGGCAAAGCAGAGAAAACAAGAATTGGTCCCGAACCAGCCAAGCTGAGAAGCCCATGGTTCTGGATGAAAAGAAAACCAGATGTCTTCAGTCTACTTATGTTGTTTATGAAAAGCCTGGGATGAAGTGAAGGTTGTGTGTAATAATACCAGTAACAAGACAATATACAGTAGGGCTGACAGGCACTAAGAGGCCATTGACAGTTTTATTTAAGGGTAAGGGAAGAATGTATGCACTAAATCTGGACTATATTTTACAAAAATAAGAGTTGAACATTTCATGTAAAGACTGCACTACAATGCAATGATATTCATTGTGGCTTTGTATGTGTGTATATAATTTTATAAAAAGGTCCATATGTCATGTACATTGTCCTGCAAGTACGTCATGCACAGTTAAATCTATATCCTCCACAGGTTGAACCAGAGACTTTGGCGGTCATAAAATGGATGCAAAACTACAATTTTGTCCTGTCAGCCAACCTCCATGGAGGAGCCGTGGTAGCCAATTACCCCTTTGACAAGTCAAGAGACCCTCGCATTCGAGGGAGGACCACATACGCAGCCACTCCAGATGACAAAATCTTCAGAAAGGTGTGATGCAGATTAGACATTCTTTTCAGATGTCACACACATCTGATCTAATAATCTCATCATTGTGTGTATGTGTGTGTGCGTGCGTGTGTGTGTGTGTGCGTGTGTGTTAATGTGAATGATTGGCCGCATGTGCATTTGTGTTTGATGACAGCTGGCAAGGACCTATTCGTATGCTCACAGCTGGATGCACAAGGGTTGGAACTGTGGGGACTTCTTTGATGAGGGAATCACCAATGGGGCCAGTTGGTACTCTCTGTCTAAAGGTAAGCAAAACCTCTGGCTCGTGAAGAGAAAGTAATAAATAAAACACTAGAAACTCCACTGGAATCATGAAAAGCACCCCAATATCATCTTAAAAATACCCTCCCAGATTTTATTACAGTGTCCAAAAGTGCACAGCAGCAACAGATGAAGACAGGCCAAGACTGCCTGTTGGATAGAATAAGCTGAATTTTTCTACCAACACCAGAAATGATTGTTCCAAGGTGTTGGAGAGCGTCCATTATCATTCCCTTTCTTAAGAAAGAAAAGGCCACCTGCATGAATGATGGCAGGCCCTGGCATAGACTTCAGCATGAATGACATGCCTTGAGTGGCGCGCAAAGCCAGCTTTCCCTGTGTCGTCATGGACTCTCTGACTCTTTCCGAGGCCTCTGTGCTCTGCCTTTCACCTATTCACCTACATAAACAGCTGCACTTCCATTGACCCCCAGTTTAGCTGCTTAAGTTTGTAAATGACACATGCCAACAAAAACCTTACAGATTGTATAAAAACCATCAGTGGAGGGAGGGTAGTCTACTAAAGGGATGGTAGAGGGTAGTTTTTTGAACATGCACCCAAGACATATTTATACTTCATTTTAGCCTTCCCTTCAGCAGCACAGACCTGCCACCTGTGTCGAGCTCATTTTTTCACTGACAGCAGTAAGAACTGTTTAGTTAGTAGGTCTTGGTTCAAGCAGCGGCTGGGATGTTTGGGACACACTTTGCCGCAGTGGTAAACCGTGGTCCACAAATTGACAAATGTATCCATTTCATACTAACTCATGTGCATGCTTCAATACAATGCCTAACATTAATTCAAATATGTCAGAGAATTAGGACACAAATGGAACAAAGCCAGGTCAACCTTAAATCAGACTTATTGATCTATAGGTTACTTGTCAGTAAGGGTGGCCTAAAACCACCTAGTGGCCAAAATTGAAATCGTCATCATCATCATTGTTAACACATGAATATGCTTGTTAATTACATAGACCACAGCATCAGATGCACAGTTACAGCTGTTAACAGAATTGTATGACCCACTAAAATCTGTTAAAATACTATCATTTTACTTTACATTTCATTTTTCAGCTGAGATTTTTACGAAGCCACTTACAGTAAGTGAATTCAACCATGAAGATGCCAACCAAAAATTGCTTTTTGATAAACTGCAATCACAGCAGTTATGTTACCGCTTGTAGGTGCAGGGGCTGACGATAATAGCCACAGAAAGGGACTGTAACGTCAAGCTGCTAGCTTGAAAAATCGTAGCTCTCTCTAGTTTGTACTAATCCTGGCAAAGTGGGTGATTGTTGGCCTCTCCTAAAGTTTTTCCTCAACAGGCGAACTTGCTTGCACACTAAAAAAGAATGCACGTTTTCTGCTTTGCGCTTTGTTTGCAATCTTGTAACACACTTCTTACAAAACACTACACACTGTTTTTTACATTTTCAACTTTGTTCAAGAATAAAAAACTCTTGCAATCATAGGGAAAACACTTCTCTTTAAAATGCAAAGCACAATCTGAAATTGGCAACACACCCACACACATGATCACCTTGTGTGCCGCCATTAGTCTGCAAGGAGTTTTCCATTACCATGCCACTGTATAGGTTCTCCTAATACATCCATGGTCCCTACAATACTGCACATATAATCACATTTTTGGATGCACTACTAGATAATGTAGATGTACAAGACAAACCACAGCAGCCCCAGTTTGTTATCATCTGGGATAGTGTTAAGTTTTCACCAGGCTGCTCTGGTCTGGGAC
>NC_045753.1:18154290-18155962 GCF_008692095.1 Etheostoma spectabile
ACCACAATACTGTAACTTCACAGTATATCTGGCCCATTACTCACCATTTTTTAATCCGATTAAGTATTTTTTTTTTTTAGTTTGGCGCTGGAAAGTGCACAACCAACAGCATGCCCACATGCCTCTTCTGCAAGCAATACAAAAGACATGCAGAGACATTGAGGTGGGGTCAGTCCAGGGTTGGATACGGCACGTACTGTAATATTTCCTCCTTTGCCTGGCCAGGCAACTAATTATTAATTGTTTTTAACATTTTTTTGTTTGTTTACAGTAAAATATTGTATTAATACTGTAATTCTACCTTTCTTTGTGTTTTTGTTGAAAAAACCTGCAATGGGAAAAAAATAAACAGTCTGTGTTTTTTTATGCCTTTTTTATTTTTGCAATCATTGAAATGTAAGTAGATGTTCTGTACTGGAACAATCGTTCACAGGAGCCTGTATGAGAAAATAGGTATACAAAGTACTAAAGAGAGCCGGGGGTGTTTATAAAGCACATCAGTGTGTTGTTACTGCTGCTTTGAAAGACTAATTCATATGGTGCATGTGTGTATCATTTTGTTGCCATTTTGGAAAAAAGGATTGTTACATTGTGATTGAAGAGTTCCATCTGGACATAGAAGGGAGATATTTATCTTTAATATATTTATGTGTGTCTTATTTGTGTGAAGAGTTTTGACACAATGAGCCACATTCAAAAAACTACTGCCGTTGGCCACCTACAGGCCATTAGGAGTTATACAAGCTCAGGCACTGGCAGATACATTACAATCCTCACACTCCCATGTTTGGTTTATGAGAAATGTTTAGCCATAGCATTCTTGGAAGATTCAGCAACAAATTCATCAAACTGTCTGGGCATGTATTCAATTTCAGTTCAGTTACTGTAACTGCAACAATAACAAAATTCACGTCTTTGATCTGTAAATCCTGGTTTGGACTGGTCAGGATTATTCTTAGGAATGTGAATCTATTGAGCTTTTTGGTTGAGTCATGCAAGCTTTTGAATTGGATGAAAACGCCCAGAGTTGCATTTAGCAGGAACATGTTATGTTTATTTTACCAACTCCTTTTGCTCCAAGTCTTATGTCATGGTCTGTGAGGTTAGATTTGAACTTTCCCTCCCAACCCTGGCCTCATATGTATTAAGCTTCTATGAAAAGTATGGCTGTATCGCAAAGTTGCAAAGCCAAAGACTTGGAAAATTCAGGTTTTCAAAAAAACCTTTCTGTAGTTGTGTGTAATATGTCTAAAAGATGTTAAACGTCTGTCAAAGAAACAAAAAGCAGTGCTTTGGAGAAATCATCTTGACCATATAATAAAATGTAAAAGCTTTGGACTCTCAATAACCCACAATATGTAACAGTGGCTTTAACCCTTGTGTTGTCTTCCCTTTAACTATAAACTAGCCCTTCCAGGTCAAAATTGAATTTTTTGGGGTGCTTTTCCGATGTTTTTGTAATTTTTTCTGATTTATTTGTCACTTTTTCCATGCTTTTGGTGCTTTTTTTTTTAAAAAACCTGAGCTGGTTTAATAATAGGTTTTACACTTACTTTTGGAATTCATGGTCAACAAATCTCATTTATATCAAATTCTATGAAAGTTTTTAGTTAACAAGGCAGAATTTCTGAATTATAGAAATAAATATAGTAAAGATCAGAGGATGTTGAGT
>NC_045753.1:18155972-18161098 GCF_008692095.1 Etheostoma spectabile
TGGGTTTATGTCAAAGTTTAGTCCGGATACTGTTTTGAAAACATTAAAAAAAAGAATTCAAATGCTTTAAGATGAAATAAAACACCCCAAAAATTAAATGAAAGTAATCATTAATTTTTCCTGATGAACGTTGTATGGAATCATCCATGTTATTATTGGGCAATTTGGTTGAAAAAAATCTAATATTTCTGATATAAAACCCTTTAAAATGGGTCAATTTGACCCGAGGACAACACAAGGGTTAAGATGGTCTGAAATGATATAACTTACAAATCTGAGCAACTCCTTCAAGTGGCAAACTAAGGCTCAATGTAAAGCACTCTATAAACCTCCCTGGAAACCATTGAAATCAAAAAGAGATATTTGTGATCTTTACTTGAAATCTAAAGTAAAGCGTCTATTTCTGTGTGTTTCAGGCATGCAGGACTTCAACTATCTATACACCAATTGTTTTGAGATCACCCTGGAGCTGAGCTGTGATAAATTTCCTCCAGCATCAGCACTGCCCAGAGAATGGCTGGGCAACAGAGAAGCACTGGTTTCATACCTTGAACAGGTAAGAACACACATACAGACTCTCCCAATTTTGCAAGTTACTAGGGGTGTCACGATTCTCCAAATCCTTGATTTGATTACATTTTCGATTCTAATGTCACAATTCGATTCAATTCTCGATTTTTACTCTTTTTTTAAAGCACAGGTTGCTCCGACAATTTTAGACTAGACTTGTATGTAATATAATGTTTGACCTTTGTTCGCAATGTACCACATTACATTTTCAAATGTAAAACATGTATTAACAACATAATGTACCAATGACAAATCTTTAGTCAATTGGAACCAAGACAATTTGTTAATAAAGTAAAAATCCTGACAATCTTGAGGGCAGACGCTTCGCACCACATGGAGTTTGGTGTTTGAAGCCCCAACATCGTCTTCCAGGCAGCACTAGGATTAGGCAATGGTTGTCACTCCCCAATGTAAGTCGAGTGCAGATGGGAGTCGCACATGCTCAGATTTAAACGGTTTATGGCATAACGTATCATACTGAAATTCGTGAAATCCATGAAATAATAAACTTTTATCATTACAAACAATAACAGAAGATGGAAATCATTTCTAAAATGTTTTAGTTATCTATGACTGTTTTGCGAACGTTAGCTCAAAACACCATTCAAATGACAACCTTTGTTGTATTTGATTGCTAGCTTGTAGCCAAGCTAGCAGTCATTTCAAACACGTTGTAGCTATTTATGGTTGTTTGATGGCTAACGTTAGATCAAAACGCCATTCAACTGACAATGTTTGTTGTGTTTGATTGCTAACTTGCAGCCAGCAGTGAACAAACTTTGTTAAGTAGGTCCATTTTTATTCTGTACAGATTTATTTTTTTACAGGAGTCTCTCGTTAGCATCTTGTGTATACTACTTGTCGGAAAGTGACGCATACGCAACTCAAATCTACACTCGACTTACATCCGGGAGTGAGAATGGTTGAAGACGACGGTCGCAGCGCTGTCTTGAAGGCCTAGTTGGGGGCTTAAAAAACCATCAAGCCAGCACAGCAGCTGAGCAGACCGATAGCAAAGATAGCTAACTTGTTGCTCTCTCTAATATAACCAATATAAGCAGCTCTGTTTAGGCTACAAAACGTGCATGCAGGCTGAAATTCAAACGTGCGATTTTGTTTGGATAAAGCAATAAGCAAAAAGAATATCCGATGGCTGCTAGGTTAATGTGCAATGATAAACACACAGAACATATAGTACATGCACATAGCAGAGCTTGCAAACTGTTGCTTTTTTAATCGACAACGCAAACATTGTCAACATAATTTACTGAAAATCCAAAGTACTTACACACTTTCACACACTTCAGTGAAAGAGGAGAGGGCTAAAGTTCTGTCGATGGGTCTCCAGCATCTGCAGTTGCCATGCTATCTTCTGACTGGCTCTAGCTAAGTTACAGGAGGTTGACTAACGCTGCACTTCAACAAGTGTGTTTTTTCCCGCTTGACAAGCCGACCGGACGTGACATGGGGGCGTGACAGTATCGACTATTCCCTTTTTAATTTAATATTCAAGATTGTGACTTAATTTTGATCGATTTCGAATTAAAATCAAAATTGTGACACCCTTACAAGTTACTGCACAAATATGCAGACATACAGTTACACACAAAAACCCAAGAGTGATGAGTCCAGTACCCTGGTTTCTTGTAAATGTTGGCTGGGAATCCCTGGATAAAGTGTTTTAAAATGAGCTGCACGAAAGTAAGTGTAATATGAGTAAACTGACTTCCCCCCATCAAGTATGAGGTACAAAATATCCTTTATTCAAGATTGTTGAAGAGTGCTGAGATAAAATACAGTGATGCATTGTCACTAATAGTGTTTCTTAAGCCCCAAGAGAGGGCTCAGAAATGCACAACTTTTTCTGCAGCACGAATTAAACAGACCAAACTGAAATGGCCTGCAGGTGCTGTTTGGTCTTGTTTGACTGTATGTCTGTTGCAGACCACAGGGCCAAGGGAGGTTAAATTGGTCTAATGTTTTTGGAGATTTTGCATTGGAAATGTAGTTTATGACCTTATATGACTTGCAACCTATGCTGTAATTTATTGCAGCATTCAAAGACAAAGCTATCTATGGTTACACATGAATGACACCTTACTCGCCTACATTAACGTCACATATTTCAAGTGGCCCATGGTCAAGCACAAATGGTATGATCCATAAAAGAAAGAAATTGGTCAAATTAAATGGAAAAATAATATGTTTTTCAGGTGCATCATGGGATAAAAGGCATGGTGTATGATGAAAACAACAACCCTGTTGGCAACGCTGAGGTCGCAGTGGCTGGCATCAACCACGATGTGACCAGTGGTGAGAAGGGGTTGGAGGGGTGTCAGTTAATTGTTGCACAGATGTGGTTATTTCTTGGGATTTATTTGTAACTTCTTAACTGAAGGGTTTAAGAAGTATGTGTGAGTGTGAGGTATGTGTCTGCTAATATCCTGCCAATTCTTACACTGGAATGGAACAAGCTGCCACCTAGTGGCCAATAGTGGACATGCACTTTTAAAATAATTTCATATGCACTGTATTCACATTTAGAGTACTGTTAACGAGTAGTGTATTTAAGGTAAATTCTGAGGTACTTAAAGCTTACTGGAGTATTAGAATTGTATGCTACTTTGGCGCCTGGGCAGCTCACCGGGTAGAGCGTGCGCAGAGGCTCTATCCTAGCCGCAGCAACCATGGGTTCAAGTCTGACCTGCGACCCTTTGCTGAATGTCATTCCCTCTCTCTCTCCCCTTTCAAATCTAAGCTGTCCTGTCAAATAAAGGCTTGATTGCTACTTTATACTCCAGTGAATTTAAGAGGGAAAGTTATTTTTCTTTTTCTGACAGCTCTATTTACTACTTAGACTTTAAAAACCTGTGATGAGCACATTACATCTGATTCATTACAAAACAATAAATTAAACCCCCAACAGTATATTAAAAAACACCTAAAATCAGTTCCACGTGGGCTGACTTTGGCATTCATATGTTGTTTACATGTTAAAGCATCAGTAATAATTAGCAATCATTACTATTAGCTACTCTACCACAGGCCAATTTACATGAATGGTGGGTACATAAGGGAATTGCAGGATAATAACACATGCTAAGTCTACTGTAAGTAGCATAAATAAAAAGGTGTCATCAAGTCATAAAACTGTATACAAAAGTAATCAGTCAACTACATAGTAATATCTACGTAAAGTTAGCTAACATTCACTAACATTAACCACCACACGGTACTGGTCATACCAGACTGGTGATACAGAGTGGTATTGCTACCAATATTTAAGCAATGCATCTAAATACTGTTCCACCAGTGTGTAGGCCTAAAGATTTTTTTTTAAATATACTAGTTGATTGTTTCCACCTCTCTTGTTTTCTCATGTCTTCATTCCTCTAGGAGTGGATGGCGACTATTTCAGGCTTCTGTTACCAGGCACCTACACTGTGACAGTATCAGCCCCAGGTTACGCCCCCTCCACCAGAACTGTCACAGTGGGACCAGCGGAGGCCATACAGGTGAGTGTCTATCTATATGGACAGGTGCAAAAGACAGGAATCTAACAACTGTTTCACAGTTTTACCAACTGTTACGTTTTCTAACACCAACCAATTTGTTTTTACTTAAAAAAGCAGATAGTACAGTGGGACTCAAAAGTTTGGGCACCCCAGGTAAAAAATTGTATTACTGTGCATAAAGAAGCCAAGTAAAGATGGAAAAATCTCCAAAACAGAGAAACAGAAAACAAAAAGATGGCGTCTGTAAAAGTTTGGACACCCCGCAGAGTTAATACCTTGTAAAGCCCCCTTTGGCAAGTATCACAGCTTGTAAATGCTTCTTGTAGCCAGTCAAGAGTCTTTCAATTCTTGTTTGAGGTATCTTCGTCCATTCTTCCTTCCAAAAGTCTTCCAGTGCTTTGAGATTTCTGGGCTGTCTGTCACGCACTGCTCTTTTAAGGTCTAGCCATAGTTTTTCAATTATGTTGAGGTCAGGAGATTGTGAAGGCCATGCCAAAACCTTCAGTTTATGGCTCTTGATGTAATCCACCGTGGATTTTGAGGTGTGTTTAGGATCATTATCCATTTGTAAAAGCCATCCTCTCTTTAACTTCAGCTTTATCACAGATGGCATCAAGTTAGCGTCCAAAATTGATCTGACATTTTATGGAATCCATTTTTCCTTCTACTCGTGAAATGTTCCCTGTGCCACTGGCTGCAATACAACCCCAAAGCATGATTGATCCCCCCCCCATGCTTAACAGTTGGACAGAGGTTATTTTTATTAAATTCTGTGCCCTTTCTTCTCCAAACATACCATTGCTCATTCCGGCCAAAATGTTCTATTTTAATCTCATCGGTCCACAGAACTTGTTTCCACAAACATCAGGCTTGTCTATATGTTCATTTGCAAACTTCAAAAGCTGATTTTTGTGGTGAGGACGTAAAAGAGGTTTTCTTCACTCCAACTCCAGTGTCTCCAGGTCTTTCTGGATGGATAGTGCAGTCAAACGTTGGTTTTGACTTGCTTTTCTCACAATCCTGCAAGCTGTTCTGTCTGAT
>NC_045753.1:18161108-18161581 GCF_008692095.1 Etheostoma spectabile
TTTCTTGGTCTTCCAGATCTTTCTTTAACTTCCACTGTTCCTGATGACTGCCATATCTTAATTACATTCCGACCAGAGGATATTGGCATCTGAAAACGCTTTGCTATCTTCTTCTAGCCTTCTCCTGCTTTGTGAGCGTTAACTATTTTCAGTTTCAGTTTTCTAGACAACTGCTTAGAAGAACCCATGGTGCTGATTGTTGGGGCAGGGTCAGATGAGTCTGGGCATTTAAAACCTTAAGATTGACATCACCTGGTCTTTCCAGATGATGATTGAGAACAATCCATGACACTGTCAGGTCTCAGCCTTCCAAAGGGGGAGGTGCATTCTAGAAACTCTGCAGGGTGCCCGAACCTTTGCATAGGCCCTTTTTTTCTGTTATTTTGGAAGCATAAATGATGAAAATAAAATCTAACTTATTATTATTATATGAATGTCTAATCTGTCATTTGATGCCTTTTGGAGATTGTTCC
>NC_045753.1:18161591-18162615 GCF_008692095.1 Etheostoma spectabile
GGCTTCTTTATGAACATTAATACAATTTTTACCTGGGGTGCCCAAACTTTCAAGCCCCACTGTAAGTAGTTCAAATGCACTTTCAGAGAACCCAACTCTACTTGTGAATCATTTTTGTGTGTTTGCATGTTATATACTGTATATATTCTTATAGGCTGAAAATGTACTCTGCCTTGATCATTCATACTTTTGTTCTCCATCTATTCCCGTACAGCTTAATTTTTACTTGAAACCGGCACCAAAACAACACCTGAAAGTTAAGCCCCATAACGGCAAGAAGAACCTCTCATCGGCCAAAACCCCCTTAAAACTCGGCCCTAGATGAGACATGGACAATAACATACAAACATATACACACTTGCACACATACATTGACCATTATAAATGTATGTAATTTTACCTTTGTAGTCCCATGGTTATGTATTTCAAACTTTTGTGTTTTTTGTGTCTCTATTAAGGAATGTTGGTGTATTTATGTAACAGTGTTGATATGTATGAACACAGCTATCCTGTATTTGTAAAGGACTTTTTGGATTTTGATTACAATAATTTGATGAACAATGAAATTTAAAACAATGTTTTTTTTGCTGTCATCATTTACCATCTCTGTGTATTGGGTTTTCTCGCTCACTATAATAATAATTATTATTACAATAATGCCGATACTAATATCTAATTACCAAATCCACCTCATAACAGCCACAAGGACTAAAGGACGTCTGAAGATTAAATAAACATAAAAACAAATTTAAAAAAGCAGGAAGTGCAGAGAATATCTTTTAGAAAATCATTATTTGGCACCCTGTTAAAGCTCACCTGGTTCAGAACCTTAGCAGCACCCTGCACGCTTTCACAGGTTCAGTTACAAAGTTGTAGTTTATGTTTCAACAAAAGGTGCTTTAATAAGATCTTAACTTTGACTTTTACTGTGTTTTGTATATAGAACTGAGTTGGAAACTTACAAGAACAAACACATCTATCATTGTTATCGTCTCTCTTATTTTCAATTTCCTTGCGGGAGTCA
>NC_045753.1:18162625-18173095 GCF_008692095.1 Etheostoma spectabile
ATTAATAAAGAGAAGTCTAAGTCTATCTTTCTCACTGTGTTATTCGGTGGGATGCTTCCAATTTCGTATGGTAATCTGGAAATAATGTAGGACTCACTGGAAAAATTCAGTTTTTCCTGCTGACCTCTCAGGCTGTGTTTTACAGACCTAGACCAGTAGATGTCACTGCTGCACAAAGAGGGAAGCAAAACATGGCTGTTCCCATAACTGATCTTCCTTAAAAGTTGAATTTCAGCTCAGGAAAAACTTTTCTGATTCTGTTCAACCAGACAAACATCTGCTTCTTAAACCTTTCTAATTTTACTAAACCCACTTTCAATTACTTGGTCTATTTAAATGCTTGTGTCTTTGTACTAGCTGCAATGTTTAGTCGATTAACCAAAGTCGATTCAAAGTCCTACTTTTCAGGCTGAAAAAGTCTCAGGTTCCAACTACTTCAAAGTGAGAATTTGCAGCTTGTTGCTGTTTTACATAATTGTGAATTCAATATTTGCAGTTTTTGGGCGGTTTGTCGGACAAAACAAGATATTTGATGATATCATCTTGGATTCTAGGATATTGTGAATACTAGTTTTTGTTTTAACTGATGATTATTCAAGAAAATAATGATCAGATTAACTGATAATAAAACATAATTGTTTGTTGCAGCCCCACATTGTCACAGTGATCAAAGTTTTTATCCACTGTGCATTAACTGCAGATTGGACAGCATTTCAATAGCACTTTTATCCAAAGCGCTGAACAATTCTGCCTTTCATTCACACAGCCGCAAGCTACAATGCAAGGTGCTGGCCAACCACTGGTGTCTTGCCCAAGGACGCATCAACATATCGACCGGATAGACGGGGCTCAAACAAACCCTGCAACAACCCACTATTCCTCCTGAGCCACAGCCACCTACTGTCATATGACTAAACCAAAAATGCAGATTATATTTTCACTTTCCTTTATCTACTGAGCCGATTCCATCATTCAAGGATCTGGGGACACTAATCAAAACCCACTGTTTCCTAGTGGTGCAGTCCTACAATTTCTTTTAAGTATACATTACTACCTTTGTTATGAGCTGGGAAGGCAGATGATACATACAGAACAAGACTAAGTTTCAGCTCCCTGGAGGTGGGAGCAAAGAACAGGATGCCATCCTGTTAGAACAGTGGTTCTTAACCTGGGTTCGATCGAACCCCAGGGGTTCGGTGAGTCAGTCTCAGGGGTTCGGCGGAGGTCAAGACACACACCCGACTCATATGATTAGTGATGACACGCCCCGCTTGGCCATCATCAGAAGGGTTCGGTGAACGCGCATATGAAACTGGTGGGGGTCAGTACCTCCAACAAGGTTAAGAACCACTGTGTTAGAACAATGTACAATGCTAAATTGAAGAAATCTTGGTTTGGATTTATAAATGTGTTTCTGTAGTATAATCATGTTATTTGATTTGTCAAATCCTAGGCTGTTATATCCTTATCTGGAACGGGTGCTATTTAAATACATTTTACTTGTTTGACAGAATATTCATGTGACCCTGTTGCACAATATGGTTCCTTGCCCAGAGAATAAGCAAGTCAAGTATAGTAAAAACTAAAATCGAGCTGGACTCTGTCAAACTGGACTGGGAATTTCAAACAAGAGATCTTTCAACTTGTTTTCCTCTACCATTCACAAACACCACAGAATTCAACAATAGCCTCTCTCTGACGAACAGGAAAAGGAAAAGGCGCACTTCACTTGGCACAATTTATGACAGTGATATGAAAGTTCCCTGAAAACAAACATGGAGTAACACTAATAATACAGTGTGAAATTTCCATTCTAAAGATGAAGTTTCAACATATTTTAAGCCCAAACAATGTCCACAAGACAATCAAACTGCATTTTTAATAACGATAATAACACATAAAATGAGATAATATGAAATCTTCATTATAATGATTTTTTCCCTTCTAATTTTTTGCCTCTTCCAATTTATTTGAGAGGCTATGTTAAATATCAGCTACCAGCCATCACTAGAGTAGCATATACTAAATTCAGCATCATAATATTATAGATATTGTGATATTGTGTTTAAGAATGAATGAACATTAAGCAGAGTAATGGTCAGAGTAGCCATTGGCAATATAAAACTGAAAAGACTGTAAGAAATCTGACATTAGTCTTGTAACAGCAATCCCACTGTCTCGATTAAACTGAGTCATAATAACAATCCTAAGTCATTCCCTTACTGACATCAGCTCAGCTATGAGTCCAGTAACTACAATAAATCAGTACAATAACTTTCATTTTCTGCCTACTCCAACACTTCGTCACAGGCTGATGTTTCTCAGAGCAAACACAGTACAAATGATTGTGCGACAGCCAATGTATTCTCTGCCTACAGAGCATTACAGCGACGATCAACTGGCAGCAAATACTGAAAGACAACAACAGACCCACATACTGGCCCTGAATGAAAGTGACCACTGTGAGAGAAGACAAAGCCAGCATTTCATACAGAGTCACTGATCTGGAGGGTTCTCAGAGGTATGAGTGTGTATGTGCACTTAGTTGGCCATATGTGGCGTCAATGAAGCCCACCAGTGGTCCAACAGTGCAAGTCAAGACATCTCCTCAAGTGACTTAGCGGAAATTACAGAACAAGCACTCTAAAAATGAATCATCTATAAATACAAGGTTATTTTTTTTAGTTCAGGAAATGTTGACATATATATATATACATATATATATATATATATATACACATACATATATATAGTGGCTTACAAATATATATGCTTGCATATTTATGTAATAGTCATTTCCCATGTTTCTTAACAATATAAAGTTTTTTCTTATAGTTGGACTTATATGAAAAACGTTAGTCTAATACACATAATTCTTTGCATTTTTCGAGTGAATTGACATTCATTTTAGATAATAAGAGGACGCAACTGTCACTAAAGCTCCCCAGCTATATTTATATATATATATATATATATATACACATATATATATGTTATTTCTATGATTTTGATAATGTATTTTATGACTAGCTATACCTATGTTAAGATCCTAAGTCGTAAGACAGTTGATGATTGCTGTTGATTTTGTTTAAATATGTCAAAATATCCATGACACTGTGTGGTTATGATGAAGCTAATCTGTATTTATGTCCGTGTGTATATTAGAGCATGTGTGTTTGTGACTGAGCTTGTTTTCATGTGTGTATTTGTGACCTCTCTCTTATACAGTATCTTTTGTCTTTTCCGTGCCAACACTTAAAGGCAAAAACATCCAATTGACTCTGTTTCCTGCTATTGTTCTGCACATGCAAGATCACATAATGAGGAAGCTGTCCTTTACTGCAGACACAGCAAAAAAAAACAAAAAAATAGATTTAGTGTTTCACATCACAACACACAACAGTCATGGCTGAAAAAAGGGTTACCAAACGTTAAATCCCTCATGCGAAGACTCTTATTTTCTCTCTCCAAAAAAAGATTTTCATTGTCTTAATGATTCCAAATGAAAGAGCTGCAGTTTGAGAGGGAGGCCACACAACAGAGTAATAGTCACACCTTCCTACTGGGTGTCAGAAAACTTCAACTTTTCAACATCACATTACCTATTTATATTTTTTAATGCTGATACATTTGAACAGCAGCAAACAGCAAAGACGTTACTTCCTAAAACTGCTTGTTTGGTTTGGGTGGAGGGACAAGTCCAAACATGTGCTGACGTGCACAGGATTGAGCTAAGGAATTGAGGACATGTTTGGGTGGATTTTAGTACATTCTCTGTCACAAAAAAAAGGACATGTTGTTTTCTCATCACATGGATTTTACATGCAATAGATGACTAATTGGTTAATGTAAGATTATCATGTTGCAACGCATTCTCATGAACAGGTTCTTAGAACATTGTAATTTATCTGGTAAATGAAAGATAAACACATCATTGAAATCATTGTTACCAAATGTATCAATTGGACTAGTATGTTCTAACCTCTTGAAGCTGACATGACTGTCAATTTTGCATTTATTTAGCAACAGATAGATGTAAGTCAGAGGAAGAAAGGCTGTTTCAAAAAAGGAATTGAAAAATAGAAATGCTGACAATGTAAGCCTTAAGAGATTATTGACACCCAAGTTAAGTAAAAGTTGTAAATTGATTTTAAAGATGTATAATGACATTTGTTTGGTAGAATTACAGTTTTTAGGTCCACTCTGGTTCCTTGGGGATTCGAAAACAGGCCAGGTACATGTTTTTTTGTTTTTGTTTTTTAAACAAGTCCCATATCCTATAGCAGTTTACTGACACCCTAATTAGCTGACAGTTAGTATATTACATTTTAATAAACTCCCAGGTTGTGAAGGTCCACTCAACTGTGGTTCCTAAAACTCATTAAACAGATGCACTCATGACCACATAACCTGATTTGTAATGAGGGTTTCTTTTCTTAAAAGGATTTATTTGTTATTGGCAGGGACAAAAGAAGTACTCTGGTCCCAAACGTAATGATACCACAATGTACAAACACTCAACTACAAGTAAAAGTCATACATTCAAGTGTTACTTAAGTAAAAGTACATTATTCACACATAAGTATCAAAAGTAGAACTGAAATTATTGGTTGATCAACACAAAATTGATCACAAATAAACATTTTATGATAAACGATTCATTGTTAAAGTAATTTTGCGAGAGAAAAGGTTGGCTTACAATGAATAGTAGCTTCTTTTTGTTGTGAGCTCCCTTGTCTTTGTGATAGCAAAATGAGTAAAGTTTGTCAGTTTCAGCATATTGACTGATAATGCAAATAACTATTAGTTGCAGGCCTACTAAAGAGAACTCATATGTCCAAAGTAAAAATGGCCTCTGTGAATGTAATACTCTATATCAGAATCAGAAGGACACGTCATACGAGGAATTTGACTTAGGTTGGAGCAAGCCTCCGGGCGGCAGCTATTATGTTATTTGATCAATATAAGTGATTTAAGCAGCATTTTAATGTTGTATTTAAATTGCATATTCTAATGGACAGTTTAATACATACTAAAATCTACTATAAAATCATATTTTATACACTGATCAATTGCACAGTAACCAAACTAGTTGTCTGATAAATGTAATGGAGTAAAAAAGTAGCCTACAATACTTCCTTTTAAAGTATAAATTTGTACTTTTCTGCATACTACTCTAGTTACTTTTACTCGTGGTTGGACCAGTACCACATACAGTAACTGCACAAGTCTATGTTTCATTGAGAAATAACAGTGTGAAGGTAAACAATCCTGCAGTTTGTCATTTTGTTAAGTAAAATTTAACCTACGTTGGACCACTTTCTTGTCTTTTCAGTCAGGCATCAGCCGAGCCAGCTACGGGTCTCTTTGGAAAAAGTGGGTGGCGTTGTTGTATGTCATGGAGAGAAGCTCAAAGCGTCTCGCTGCTCCCGTTTCTAATGTGATGACAGCTGATTCTACCGAGACAGAACCGGGGACCACCGTGCTACTTTCTACTGTCAACATGTTTTCTTGACCTTCACGCTAAAAAAAAAAGGCATTTATATCCGGGTGTAATGACTCTGTTCAGAGCCTCAAAGCTGTGGAAAGTGTAGCCGCTAAAAAAAAGTTGAGTCTCGGAGAAAAAGCAACTCCGCCACCACCACCACCACCACCACCACCACCACATCACCACCAGGCTGAAGAAGTTGTATATCTTGTCTGCCTGGCCTGAGCCCACATTTTCCACAGGACGTTCAGACACTCTATAGGTAAGAAAAGCACCACAAAAACAAAGCTTTTGCTTCGTTTACAGTGCCAGACGAACTAGAAAAATCCTGAGATGGATGAGTAACGTTAGAGATACATTGTACTAACACAGGGACATGCTTCTACATCTATTCGCTTTTCTCTGAGAGTAATCACGCGGCATTTTCCTCTATTATACTCTTTGTACTTTTATTGGCAGATGCTGACAGTCGTTTGGGGATACTTTGATCAGGATTTCTCCTTTAGTGCAGGCAGTCTGAGTGTGAATACAGAGCTTTTAGCCTAACTGACTAATGACGTGAGCTGAATGACTGATGATGGCAGTGAACACAAGTGCTGCAGACCAAATAATCCCCCCGCTGTCTGTCTGTCACCTGTGGCCGCTGCTGTCAGTTGTTCCACCATGTGAAAGACACACACACACACACACACACACACACACACACACACACAGTCACTCACTAAGGGAATATTCTGGTCACACATGCACATGGTCACAAGCACATTGATATCCTAATCTATTTGCTCTATTCTGTTCTAATCTGTGTTGTGTTTCATTCTTTCCTGTTTTATAACATTCTGTTCTAGTTCTATCTTGTTCTGCTCTGGTCTATTATTTTATTCGGTTTTGTTCTGTTTGATGACATGACATTGTATAGCTATTACAATCAGTTAGAGGTGTGTTCTATGGCTTAAAGGATCAAAATGATCTGACAGGACTGTCTGTTAGGGTTTTATTTTGCAAATGAAAAAATACAAGACGAGATGCAAAATTCAAATAAATGCCGAATAAGTGTTGATACAAACATAACACCAATTGTATTTTACAGAGAGAGAAACCAACCTTAGTGTACGTTATACGCTATGTGTAGGGTCTGTATCTTTCAAGCTCCGACAAAATATTATGTTGTTGACTAAGCCACTTGGCACAAAGAGTCTGAAGCTAAATTATGTCCAGTTTGTCACTTAAACTGAGTCAGCTATCCAGATTTAGTGGAACAGACTTGGAGTGTGCTGCAAAAATGGACTGTAGTATGGACCAAAAGTAATCTGCTAAAGATGGCAATCACATTAACATTTGTATAGTACTTCAAACATAATTATGTAATTAAAGCAACACTAGGTAACTTTTTGTACCTTTAAAATAATGTATCCAAAACCGTTTCAGCGGTTCATCAACTTGTGACAGGGCAAGCGGCACTTCTGCATTTGCTTTACGGCTCTCTACAACAATTATCAAAACCTTACACTCAAGGCAGGCAAGTCTAGTATTTTTCATTTTGCAAAAGGTCTGAGGTGTTCTAATTGTGTGTGGTGGTTTAAAAAAACGCTCCCTATTTTCAAAATAGTTCTTAAGCAATCGAAAAAAACTGTAATCATCATCCTTTGCTATTATGTTCTGTTTCACAAGTGCATGTTCATAAACAAAGGGAGTGGATGTTTTAATACACTCGTTTTTAATCCATATATTCCACGCATTGTATCCTTGAATGCATGTCTTCAAACCATCAACATCTACAATATATTTTTACTCCACCAACACCAGTTTAGTTTATCCTCTTCTGCTGCAGTAGGAGTAACAGTGCTTTAGCACTGGCATCCGCCATAGGGGCGTTTTTTGCCTGCAGGGATCCAACCACTGTTAAACTGTTGGAACTTGTCCAGTTATGCGTACCAGGACTTAGCATGACCGTGTGTTTTACCTTTTCCTTCTTCTGAGTCATACCTGGCAAACCTACAATCAACCTTATTTAAGGATATCTTTTTTTCTCTTCTGTTGTCATGCATTTGTGTTTAGTGCCGAGTCAGGATTTGGGATGCAAATAAACACCCACACACTGAAATATTTAACAGTTGCAACAGGGTCCTATATCAGCACTTTGTGACAAAGAGACGTAATAGGTTTGTGTCAGTTAGCATGTGTGACATGTCACAAACACTATGTAGTAGCTTTCCCCATGAATCCAGGGTGACATTCTGTATATTATAACCAATTATCACTGCAATGTGATTAATTGCAACCAACCAAAGGCACTCTTAGCTACAGCAGAAGAACAGAATGTAAAGCGGAGCAAAATAGCACTAATAAAAGTAACTTTGATGCATGATAAAATCAGGAAAAATTCACATTTTCATCCTATTATGTAATACACCATCACTTCAGAGAGAAGGTATTTCTCATACATTAAAAAAAATGACATTCCTTACGCTCTTTGCTGGCAGCACAGTATTAGTTTGCTTAGCTGAATGGGCAGGAACAGGCAGGAGAATTAATTGGATTTGAACTGGATGTGAAAGAGGGGAAAGATGAGTTTAGTGCTGGTGTGAGCAAAGGCTGCACAGAATGGAGTGAAACAAGCATCATTATTCACATATACTGGGAGAGTGGTATTCCAGCACAGTAATGCTTAGCTGACACATGGAATAGCAATTTAGCTCTAAGCTTACTACGTTAATCATATGTTTCAGGGTATTGGAGAGAACGGAGAAGAGTTTTTGGTAATATACAGTATATACAGCATAAAAAATCAAATAGAATAGAATGCCTTTATTGTCATTATACACAAGTACACAGTACCTTTGCAATGAGATTGAAGATATGAGATAATGAGCTGAATCCACAAGACAAAATAATGAGGTATTTTAAGATTGGACTGTACAGACAGACTGAGACATACAGCCATGAAGACAGAAGGGCAGACAAGAAGGAAGACTAAAACAGAAAAGCATTTAATCAAGTCTCAGTATTTTGCCCACTTAGTTAGCTTGTACTGCCAGGGTTAACATGGTACTGGGTGAATGAGAAGAAAATTGCTTTGATAGACATAAAAGGTGCATAAATGCCATGCGCTTTTTGATATTCTGCAACATACTGTACGTACTGCAAAGATACTTGGCAGTTTACTTGTCAGAGACTTGAGACATGAAGTTGGACTTTGCTCTTGCAATAAAGTGAGGATCTGGAGTATCTTGGTACCTATGACAAATAAGATAAATAGCAGTTTTATGATCTTGTAAAAATTATAATATTTATCTAGTGCAGTATTTCTGCGGACTGCATATTTATGGACCTTATCAACTTCTGTTGAACTTTTACGCCCTTATAAGCTTTTATCGGGAAGGACAATTATCTGAAACTTCGAGCAATTCAAGTTTGTTTTTTCACATTTGTGACCATTTCACAATAGATTTAGCCGGCACTACAATGTTGTGGTCTCTTGCTGAATTCATATAGAGCTGGTATTACGTAGATTGTTCCAGGCCATTCCCAGTGAGCTGTCCCAAGAGCTGAATCACAAAACTCATCAAATCCGACTAGGGTTTGCCATCTTGGCAGTCTCTTGTCATTGTCCTCAATTCACCCTGAATTGTTTAAATGGGAAGAAGATGTGAGAATTTAGTGTTTGGATAGATTTCCCTGAAACAAGCACACTTATTTCACCCTCCATTAAATTGATCCTGTTTCTGCAGGCATGTCATGATGTGATTCCAAGGAGGAGATTGGTTATGTAACCGCTCATATGCAAACTATTAGGGCTCAGCCATGTTTTAAGGGGGCTGCATATCACTGGGCCCCTCTGGGGTTCTCTCAGGGAAAACCCTCCTCCATCCCAAAAGATCCCTGTACCCATGACAACGCAGTCTCTGCCCTCTGAGCTCAGACATCTGACCTGTCCTCCTCGCTGTGGAAATGTTTATGAAACCGAGCAGTTCCACCCAGTTTGTGTGTGTGTGTGTGTGTGTGTGTGTGTGTGTGTGTGTGTGTGTGTGTGTGTGTGTGTGTGTGTGTGTGTGTGTGTGTGTGTGTGTGTGTGTGTGTGTGTGTGTGTTAAAGGCCATTCATTTTCAACAGATGCTACCTTGACAAATAAATGGAGAAATAAATATGTACAAAAGGAGTCAATGAAAGGGAAAAAAAAGATTAATTGAAAGTCAGAAAAATTGCACAGTTGTTTGAGGGATGCCTGTGTGCTCACCAAACTGCAGAGATGCAAAGTGAATAAAATATGAAGGTGGACTTATGAATGAGCCAATTTCTTTCCAATGACCCACCCAGGGTTTTCCCCTACATTCATGGAACAGCAGGAACACATCTTGCAATGTTCTCTTTACTGTTAGAAAAGTTAAAGATGATCAGAAGAAGTTTTCCAGCTAGTATAGCTGTAAATAAGACAGTAGAAACACAGTTTGCTGTTTCTAAAATCAAAGTTTTTGTCCAGATAAGATGCAAACATAACAGGAAGTAGAGAGGTGTGGAAG
This sequence comes from Etheostoma spectabile, assembly GCF_008692095.1. Lineage (NCBI taxonomy): Eukaryota > Metazoa > Chordata > Actinopteri > Perciformes > Percidae > Etheostoma > Etheostoma spectabile. The sequence goes on from NC_045753.1 coordinate 18,172,634, forward strand.
ATGACTCATTTGCTGCCCTGACTCCATTCATTGTTAGCTAGGGATTATTTTATAACGGTATTGTATATGGAAACCCTCCATAGTGCCATATGTTTCAAATGCAAAGAGATATGTGTTTATTGGTGAGTTTCAGGCCTGTTGGTAGCCTTTGGACAGAGCTGTTTCCAGTCCTTATGCTCAGCTCAGCTAAGACAAGGCAGCTCAAAGTGCTTTACAAAAAGAGCAGTTCAAAACAATTACAAATGTTTGTTAAGGAGAATCTAGAAACAGGTAAAAAAAAAATAAGACAGGTATCAAAAACAAGAGTTAAAGTTACAGTGCAAGAAATGAACAAGTACCTAAAGAAAGGCAGCATGAAAAAGAAAGGTCTTCAGCCTTGATTTAAAAGAACAGAGTTGCGGCGAACCTGCAGTTTTCTGGGAGTTTTTTTCCGATATTTGGAGCATAAAAACTGAACGCTGT
>NC_045753.1:18173105-18199233 GCF_008692095.1 Etheostoma spectabile
CCGTTTAGTTCTTAATCTGGGGACAGAAAGCAGACCTGTCCCAGACGACCTGAGACGTCTGGGTGGTTCATAATGAAACTAAACCGTTTACTGATTTATAAACTGAAGTAGTATTTTAAAATCAGTTCTTTGAGAGACTAAGCTAACCAGCTGCTGGCTGTAGTTTCACTCTCATCTGGCCAAGAAACAATACTGTAGTTCCCAAAATTTTACACAATTCCTTTAATTGTATTGTTTAAACCAAATTATTTAAAAGTTTAAAATAACTGGTGAAAGCTGACTTTATTACCTAAACAGTTGGTTGTTAAAATTATATATTTTGCAATTCATTTGGTGAGAAAATTGTTATCATAACTGATACACTACCGGTCAAAAGTATGGGGCCACTTACAAATTTCCATTCCACTCGATGTTAGACAGAATACCAGCTGATCTGAGTGGGGGGCGGATCTTTAATGCAATATCTACATTGCCCATTATCAGCAACCATTCATCCAATGTTCCAAAGGCCCATTCTGTTCAGTAATCTGATATCATTTAAAAAAACTAACTGAGAAAACATTGGAGAACCCTTTTGCAATTATGTAAGCACATAATGTAATATGAAAACTGCTGCACTGGTTAAAAAAACAATGCAATTGATCTCAACTGGTATTCTGTCTATAATGGAGTGCAATGGAAATTTTGAAGTGACCCCAAACTTTTGACCTTTAGTGTATGTATGATAGAAATAATAGTAAAGTAAGTAAAGGAGTAATATCCCTTCACAGTTAACCGTATTAAGCAGAAAATCATATGTGTAAATGTGTAAAGAAAATTGAATTGCAACTTCTACAGACTTTGTTTATGTAGCTACAGTCAGGGAGGATCTTTGGCCTAAAGTGCTCATATTTTACTCATTTTCAGGTTCATAATTGTATTTAGAGGTTAAATCAGAATAGGTTTACAAAGTTTTCTTTTCAAAAAACACCATATATTTGTTGTAGTGGACATTGCTGCAGCTCCTCTTTTCACCCTTCTGCTCCATCTTTGTTGGGAGTCACGCTAGGTATGGTCAGTAGCAGAGTATTATAAATGGGGGCGTGCCACGCTAGCAGCTAGGCGAGCGTTATAACATGTTACAAAGTGACGCACGTTCGTCACGGAAGTAAAGGCTGGACTACAATAGAGCTGTTTGGCGCAGTTTATGAATAGTGTCTTCTGTTGGAGATGGTAAGTCCCATTGGGGTGGACTTTGGGCTTTTTCACATTGGAAGCCTATTACATACACAAAAATGATAAACACAATAAAGAAAAGGAAAAAATGCCAAAAAGCGAAGGATTAGCACTTTAAGGTGGACAGCACCTGGGTGGGAAATGTCTGTATAAGGAAAGGACAATATTGGTTTAATACATTCGTAAACTGATGCATCACCTTAATCACACAACTCAGCATTCTGTTCGGACTGTTTTAAATAAATCTCTTTATGTAAGCTATTTGAATTGATGGCGACAAAATAGACTTTGTTTCCAATACAGTGATTGTTTGTATTGAAATGCAGAGTTTGCATGTTTGTGTATGTCTGCGTGCTCTTCCAACCATCTCTGTGTATGTGTTTACTGTTTGCATGTTTGAGAGGAGCGGCTTTGCCAAGTATTTCAACAGAGTTTTGGCATCTGTAGGCATTTGACTCAGCTCTGCCAGATGTGTTCTTTTTATCCAGCTGGCTGAGGCCATGTAGTGCTGCCTCATCTGGTTGAAATGCTCTTAAAGCCAGACTGCTCTCCACTGTACTGCCTTTTACTTGTTGTTTGGAGCCCAATGTGGTGCTCCACTTTAAATACATTTTATATATTTTGAGTTCACAAGGAAGATTGCCTTTACTAGACAGATAAAAAGGTGAGATTATCTGCGGAAACTGGAAGGTTTGGATGGCTGGCAAGGGCCCCCAGGCTGCATTTAACTCAGAACATTATAGGGTATGTCGATGAGAGCTGAAACAATTAGTCGCCATCAGTCACTTGACAGAACATTTTGCAACTATTTTGATAAACCTTTCACAAGTTTTGAAACAAAAATGCCAAACATTTCCCAGTTTGAGCTTTCTAAAGCAGGATTTGCTACTTTCTTTGTCCTATGTGATGTTTACTGAATATCTTTGGGTTGTGGTCTGTTGGTCAGACGACATAAGCAATTTCAAGACGTAACCCTGAGCTATAAGAAATTTTTAAAGGCTGACATTATACAGACGAAACATATAATCAAAACCGAAAATTCAGCTCTTGTGTGGATTAGACCACCAAGCAAGCAGAACGCCCTAAATAAATCATTTCCTTGTGTGTGCATACTGTTACGAATGTGACTAATTATTTTGCAGTCACAGGGCATAAAGTTTTATGTTGGTTCAGATCTCAACCATTTTAGCTAATTATTATGCCATGTATTTATTACTGCTGTGGTTCATTAAAAAAAATACACGACAAAAGTCATATCTAAATTGGTTATGTCATTATAATGCAGGGGGACTGTGTTCCACTGACTCTATAAACAGATGGTTTTGTCAACTGTCAGCCATACAGAGCCTTCTCATTCTCCCCCTCTTCGTCCCCCTGTCACATGTGCTGAAAGACTGTCAAAAGAAAAGCAACAGATGTCCCACAGTATTTAATATCCAGAACTATCCACTGGCTGGTCACCTGTTTTGGTGATGTTGTTTTGAGGTGAATGCATTTTGGTGGACTCAGCATTGTGGATGGGAGGACTACACTGCTGCTCAGTAAACAATCAATATCAAAAGACATCCGCTGTCATCCAGCCCACTCTAGAGGCTTCTGTCTGTCTGTCTGTCTGTGTGTGTGCGTGTGCGTGTGCGTGTGCGTGTGCGCGTGCGTGTGCGCGTGCGCGTGCGTGTGTGTGCGTGTTTTGACATCCAAGCACAGGCACGTGCCAGTCTGCCACTCCAGTGTATCCAAATGAATGGCACATTGGTCGTGCATCAGAGGCAGACAGGCAGATAATGAGGCAGCGGCTTTATTGTTGGCATCAGATGACCCTTTTCAATAAAAGGTACAGACGGTCAGCAGATCCCACTTCCTCCACCCTGTACTCACACTAACAGTGTTTCAGCACTCAGCCTACTGTACCTGTAGAGACAGAGGCAAACCCGAGATGCTTTACAGCAAAGGGGGACCAGTTAGGTTTAGTTATAATTATGTAGTGCTGAAAGATTCAAAAGAAACTATCTACCGGTAATCACTTTTTCTTACTGATACTGGATTGCGATTGTTATAAGTTATGTGTTATCTACACAGTCTTTACCAACTTATTTTGTCTCTACCTAAGTAGCATATCCCCCATCCCACATTTTTTTGTTTTTTAAACCAATAGAAACACTCTCTCTCTCTCTCTCTCTCTCTCTCTCTCTCTCTCTCTCTCTCTCTCTCTCTCTCTCTCTCTCTCTCTCTCTCTCTCTCTCTCTCTCTCTCTCTCTCTCTCTCTCTCTCTCTGAAATGATCTGTGATTGGCAAAAGTCTCTTGTGATGCCTAGATTTTCTGAAGCCTGAAAATTGAGCATGCAGAAGTCTAGTTTTCTCTCAGACCACTTGGATACAATATGCTTAAAGATATTTATGGAACTTTTGCCCAACAATACTAAAAATAAAGTGCCTACCTTCCTTAATTTGTTGCATTAATTGGAGTGAAAAGACCGATATTTTTCAACATGGAAACCTTTTTCACTACTACTCATGCAAAATGCTACCAATGTACAGCAGACCTTCTATCACATGCTTACCCTTATTTAAATTGCATCATACTTTATACTAACTGATCAGTTATGTTGGCAAACACACAAACGCACATGCAACTTATTGAAGGGTGATGAAGTTTCAAGGGCCATCATGTCTCACGTCAGACAGTCTGTGCTTTGTTCCACTGTCAGCTGTCGTGTGTGTGTGCGTGTGTGGGTGTGGGTGTGTATTTAGCTGTCTGCCATAATGCTGTTACTTTCTCCAGGACAGTGCCAAGTGGCACACACTAGTCTTAGTAACACTGTCCCATTCACCCTCTCTCCCTAAAAAAATCTTCTCACTACCCTCTGGTCTTGTATTATGTCATCACAACAACAACCACACTGTTGGTTCTCCCTGGTGAACACTATTGGAAGATGCAGAATGCTGTCTTGTTTTTTTTTCATTCCTGTTCTCTGTCGTTACTTTTCTCCGAGGTGAGGAATACTTTGTTCCAGGATATTTAGTCATGATCAGAGTCCCATTGCTTATCAAGACCTCATAAATCCAAACTGAAGAGACACACCTGTTAATGTCTTGTTATTAGGATGTTGTAGTGTGTGAAATGCCCATTGTACTTTTTCCAAGCTTGCCCTGCAGTGGTGGGTAAGCAGTTACCAATGATTATTGATTTCTTCCATTGATGGAAAGACAGTAATATATATATATATATATTTTCAATAAGGTTGAAATATTTCCTCCAGACTTGCCTGCTACTCCTGACGTGATCCCTTTTTTCCAGATTCTCTTTTTCTCCTCCAAATCTAAACAAAATGGTGGTCAGCTGGTGCTATTGTGAGTCAGAATGAGACACACACACACTCACACACTAATACATGCACAGTATGAGGATACAACAAGAGGAAGATGAAGAGACTTATTTACAAACTTTTTACAATTTTGGCAATGTGAAACTAGTGGTGGTATTTGGATCCAAGAACACCATCACTCTGTTGCAATAATCTGGGAGTACGTTTACTTATTTTTTTGTATTATATATCGGCAAGATGATGCGTGATTAATGCTTGCTGCTATGTAATTCAGTTTGTGCAGTGGAAATGTGTAATTGGCCTACAGGGAGTAGAAGGAATAAGACTTAGCTGGATATAAATTGAAACTAATCACTCATGTATAAGTAGAGCTGGGCCTTATATTGATGTTCAGACATTAAACTAGATGTCATTAATCAGATTTTGTGTTGAATCTTAACAATGTGCCACGCTGATCCTAAAGGCAGCAGTGCACCTAAATGACACATTGCATGATATCAACAAATTAAATATGCCAATATTTAGTATGTATAATATAACAAGACTACGAGTCGACAGCCATGCTAGCAGCTCTGTGAGACTGTTTACAGTGAAGCTTTGAGCTTTAAGCTAATTTAAGCTACGCTAGCATGCTGATTTAAGTTTACCGGTGCCGTATTTATCATGATCACCATATTTTGTGTGTAGGAACCATTCATGTTGCTATATAACACTGCATCATTTTAGTTTCTGCTATTTGCAATCAATGTAATATAATGTGATTTAGCACTTTATTGCATTTACTGTGTCAAACTTATACAATATATGAGCTTATTTAACTACGGCACGGGACCGCAGTATGAAAGGTGTTTCCATCAGGTAGCTTGTGTTGTCATTTGCCAGAGCAAGGTGTAAAAGTCATCAAGCACACGGGCCACTGACACAGACAGACCCATAAATAACACTAAGGAGCTTGTCTGGCTGGATGCAGATCTAAGGATTAAGTTGAAGAAAGATGCAGCAGCCCAAAGACTCCTCACAGGTCCTGGCACTGCCATCAGGGGTGCAAAGAGGTTTTCTGGGTGTTGGTTGTGAGCTCAGCTGTGGCAGCAGGTTGGAGTGGACAAGTTGCAGAGTCAAGTGGTGGAAAGTGGGGAATTTGATACATGTACTGTTGATTTTTTTCATTTTGAGGCATTTGTTGACATAAATATGTTTACGCTAAAAGTATGGATGCCACAAACAGTGTTATCACACCACACAGGGAGACAAACATAGAGGCTTGATGAAATATATACATAAGATATTCAACATTTTAAATAAAGACACAAAACGATTACAAGCAGTAGTGTTGTAAGAAACTTATAAAACAAATTCCAATGGCATCCAATAGCAGGAACTGGTCATTTAAATCATGGTTTAATTAATTTAAATTGATCATAACAACAATCTGCACACTGCCTGTGCAGGCATTTGATTCTGAAACACACTGAATTACAAGTGTTCAACCATGCAGTTAAAAACAGCATACTGTTTTGTTTCACTGTTGGTCATATTGACCCAAGACACACTTCTCCATTTTCATAGCTGTAACTATTTTAAATTATTGTCGGTGTGGTTTGTAATGCGTTTGTGCTACGAATGTCTCTATGTATGGTGTGACTTTCTGTCATGCTCATGCTGCAGGCTTTTATTCATGGCAAACCATTTTCTGGAAGAATCCTTCCTCAGTGTACAAAGTTAAAGAGTAAGACTTTATTTGCTTGACCTGAAACACTGAGAAGAAATCCTCTACAATCACACAAACATGTTCTGTTTGTGTGAGCAACGTTCTGTTTTTTTGTGATTGGCTATCAAAAGGACAACACAGTCTTGTTCTGTGTCCTAGGTTCCGTTTCAGGACGGAGGTTTAACAAACTCTGAGTTTAACCCTGATGTCTGAGGTGGGAAACTGAGTATTCAGTTCCAGAATAGCTGATTCGAGTTGGTTCAATTACTTTAGGGTAAGTTCACTCAGAGTTCAGCGCGTGCACCACCACAATAAAAAAGGCAGCATGAATGGAGCCATGATACTATGATTCACCATGATAACAACCACAAACAAACTGGTTGGCGGAAATACACAGCAGCACTGTCGTTAACAAAATTATAATTATTATTATTATAATTCATAATCTTTTATTTCAACGGGTTTTACACATACAGTACAATTTTAATGGTTCTTACTGGTTTGTGTCCAGGGAACTCTACAGAAATGATTAACACACATTTTAGAGCGAGTCACACTTTTCTGATGGCGCTTTGCTACAGTGTCTTTACTACTATGCTCCCATGTTGTAAAGAAAACTATTTGCAAAAAAACGTAATGTGACACAAAGAATGTGCTGGGATGTAGAGCATGTCCACGCTGGGTGACGTTAGTGATATGAGGACAGAAAAGGTTATGTAGGATATAGGAAAAGGGAATCTCTGGGTACCTCACGATTCGATTGCGATTCAGAGGCCAACGATTCGATTCTGAACCACTTATCAATGCATCTCGATGCAACAATTTTTTTATGTACATTTCCGTGCATGATTTAAAAAATACATACATATAAATCTGAGTTTGTTAGATTTTGACATATACAGTATTTGTCACACACAAGTTTTAATGAAATTTTTTGTCTACTGTTTTTTTTTATTTTGTAGTCATTCAATGCTTAAGCCTTAAACATGCTTCTCTCACAATAATCTTCCATGACAGAGGCTCAGTCATGTTTAAAGGTGAATAATTGGCTCCATTGAACATGATACATGAGGTGGTCTGATGTAATGTGGGAGGGGGGAGGGGGAAATTAGGTTTATTTATCCCCACCAGGTTAGGTTCACAGGCTTAGTTACCATAGTAACTGACTCTGAGGTTAAGTTCAAGTTTAAGATCTTAAACTCAGTTTAAGTTTTCCCTAAACCTGCTTTCTGAAACAGACCCCGGGAGACTTATCTTTATTTACTTTTAGCCTGCCAAACACACAAGTTCAGGCATTCTGTCCAGACCTTTGTATTTCTAAAACGCATATCTGTTTACAGGAACTACTTTCAAAAATTCAGACACAACAATTACGACTATGAGATCATTATCGCTCACTGGTTCACGGAGACCATTCCTTAAAGATGGCTGATGTGTGATTCACCTGTGTGCATGTCGGGACTTTTGCCATGGTGGCCAGGCAGCTATTGTACCATTTGAACTAAAGAAAAACAGAAAGATGAGTTACAGCGTGCCTTGAGATTTTCACCCTGTTCTATCCCAAAGAGAAAGGACAATATTAAGAAGCCAACACATGGTATTCTTACTTATTCTAACTTAAAGATGGTTAAATAACTTAACATAACATAAACATTAACAAAAACAACTTGGTTTATGTTTAATTCACTAAATGCGTACACAGCATTATTGTGCTCATTGCCTGCTGTGTTGTTTTTTTTTCGCCTTTACTTGCACACCTGCCTTTGGCTTGCATTAGTTAATGCCTCGGCTCTGGTTTCACTGTGCCTTTAACACTATGTGGTGTTGAGTTCACAACCTACTTCACTGAACAGTGGGAACCTACTGCTTTTGTTAAGCAAAACAGTACTGCTTAACCTTCACTAAGACAGACCCACACGCACCCGCACATGGACACGCACACACACTTTCTTCTGTAAACACTGGGCATCTGCTACCTTTATCTACCGCCACAACCACATGCAGGACAACCTGACCCACACTCTCCCCAGAGACAGTGGCACTGAACTGGGCTAAAGTCCTGTTCCTCTCCCCCCTTGGCTTGTCGGCCCACTGAACAGAGGCCCCTTTGACTGTGGCCAACCACAGCCCTCTACTCTCATTTCCCCACTCTTTCAGTGTGTCCATCTCCACCTGTGGTTAGTTTGTCTTCAGATAATAATACACAAGGGCTGGTAGAATACTTATTGAATGCAATTGTTATGTTGTTTTTTGCGTGTTCACTCATTGTGGTGCTAATTGAAGTAGTCAGCCACTGAGCACATATTTGAATAGTTTTCCTAAGTGATATGTAACTAAAAGGGATGAAATCAGTTGGTTTATAGAGCTTTGCCTCACACACATGAAGTACTTTCATTTTGTATGGACATTACATTTTTTGCATTATCTTGTTTTTGTTGGGGGATTTAAAACATGATTGGAAGAGCTGGATGCTCATTTTGCAAGTGTAGGAGTTGGTAAATGACATTGCATTCCGGTTGGATTTGAACTACTCATTGTAATGCAGGAAACACCTTTAAATGGCAGTCCTTAATTTTAAAATAAAGCTAAGACCAGTAGGTGTCTGGGTATCATTTATTAAGGTGGTACATTAATTTCATTAAATTCAAGAATAAATGCTGTGCTTTAACATAAGAAAATTGTAGTCATGTAAAATAATCCCCAATGAAAAAGATATCATTCGTAAGAATTGATATTTTTATTGCATTTTACAAAAACCTACTGACAACAGTAGGCACATACAGTTGTTAGAAATGCTTGACTTGCGTGTGAGTTATAAAATACCTACTGTGAAGTATTGCATCTGCCAATCACCTAGATTAGAGCTATAGTTACTGTACATCCATAACCCTTGTTTCCTCATAAGAAAGCAGAGAAACTAGAGAAGGGACAGGAGAGTGTTAAGGAATGTCCTTCAGCCTTCTTAAGTACAGCTCTCTGTTTTGCTTTTCTGTCTCCTTTTTAATCGCAGCCAGGTTTCTCACGCTCTCACTCTTCGTCTAATTTGGTGTTGTTTCACGAAACCTCAATCTCACTGTGAGGCATTGTATGGCCAGGATTTTGAAAAGCCCCAGTGTGCCTCTTTTAGAAAACAGAAACAAATTCCCTCATGAAAAAGTCGTCTGCATCTTGAAATTGTCTTATTAAAGTTTTGCACGTTTATCATGTTGTTGTTAGTGTTATATATTTATATATATTTACTAGTCTCCATTCTGTAATTTTTTTTAACATATAAAACAGTGTAAGAATAATCTTAATCTCTCTGTCTCACTCTTTTTTTTTCTTTCACCTCTTTAGGTTATGAGTAATGGAAGCAGGATCGGTGGTGCGAGCTGTGTTTGAGTTTCTCCCCAGCGTCTCAGAGGAGCTGCCACTCTTCACCGGGGATGTTATTGAGGTGCTTAATGTCGTGGATGAGTTCTGGTTGCTGGGTAACAAAGATGGCGTCACAGGTAAAGTGTCAGGGGTCATTTTAACTTTAAATAAATCTATATGGTTGAATATTTCATATTAGCACTCTGTTTACCAAAAGTAACTTAAGAGTAATAGATAAACTACACAGAAACACACTGTAGCTTACTGATTATGAAAACATGCCCTATGGGAAACTGTAGGTCACTTATTGCTCTTTCATTTTAGCATTGAAGTATGCATGTGCAATGCTTCTGAAGGAAGTCAATGTGGGCGGAACGCTCCTGACAAAACACAGATGATATCAATACATTTATGATAGGACTTCCCTGGAAACACTTCTGGCTTTCTTTTTTTCTCTACAATGTTCTTTTTATTTCTAACATAAGTTAGGGATTGTGTTACTAAGTAATACTTGAATTTGTCCTGGTATTGGTTTTTTGTACACAAATAAATATTTTCAGATAGATTACAATAGCAAACTACTGTAAAAAAAGTAGCCTAATTAGTCTAATCTTTAAAAACAAATTGTATCATTCCTCAAGGTAATTTGTTTTCATGTTAATATAATGAAATTGTATTTAATTACGCTTCCTCCCTTATACTATCTGCAAATTAAGAAGTTAGGATGAAGATACTACATCCAGATCACATGTTTGTTAACATATCTAAATATTAGACACACCTGAATTCAGGAAGTTACAATTGTGTCATTGTTTTGAGGAAACAGTATTATAAAGTAAAGTAGTGTAAAGTATTAGGCACATGTAGGAGATGGTTTTCATTGTGTTCACTGTGGTCATTCAATTATGTTCCTCCCTCTGCCGCCTGTCTTCAGGTCAGTTTCCCAGCACCTTTGTGGAAGAGATTACCATCCCCAGCACCAAGCCTGGAGACAGACTCTATGTTTGCATCAATGATTTCAGCTCCGCAGAGCCGGGCCATTTGTCCCTAAAGAGAGGTACGGACATACTGTATGGTATACAGACAATGATGACTTTTAGAATAAACCTTAAAGTATGAATCACTCCTTGTCTTTATGATTCCTAGTCATAAAACATGAAGACTTTTATCAGAGCACACATGGGCTTTGTTATCTGTTATTTGTAAGTACTGTAGATGTTCTGCACAGGATACTGGATACTGTTAAGTAGTAGTACTGTTAACTCTAATGGGTCATGTTTTCTCACTTAGCTTAACACTACTATGCTAACGTTGATGTCTCTGTGCTCAGGTAAATTGTTTGTTTTGTGTTGCAGTGTAATTGTGTTGTGTTGTGTTGGTCATTGTGACCTGTTGTCCCCACTTTCACAAACTGTGACCCACACACTTGAATGTTGCCAGAAATAAAAATCAAACAATGTTTTTCATGCGCCATTCAATTTTAGAAGTACCGGGCATTGTCCTAAGAACTGTACAACAAAATGAACCAGAACTAGAAACAAATTAGCATAGGATCAAACTTGTGACGTCACTCTGGCGTGATGCCTGGTTGAACTTCTACAGATAATAGGCAAATGTCACTTTGTGCAGCTGCCACAACGTAGAGTCAAGTTTAAAGAAACCATACACATTGAGTCTCATATTCACAGTCAGCTACAGATACAGGTTTGAAATGATTGATTAAGGTCATTAAAGTAGCATTGCTTATTATAAGGAAATGCTATTCTTCTACCCCAAAACTAAATTTAGTTATTTTATTTCTCATTTTCTGTCAGTTGATCTACTCTTCACTGACCGGTCCCACCTGTTTAGAAATTAAATAATTTTATTTAGATAAATAAATATATAACTTTTAAAAGTAAGAACCTGTCTTATTTGTTTTTCTCAGTTTCTGAGAACTTGGAGATAATGAACCTGAATTCTTGGTTATGGCAATTTATTGCTGCACCGTATTGTTCATAAAGTATAGGATGATAGACATTTCTCTACAAATTGGGGAAAGGGGACATGTGGGGACTGTAATTCCATTTTCAGGTTGTTCTGTTCCCTTAAGCAAAACATGAAGCCCTCTCTACAGGGTTAAAGATATAAAATTTACCTGGTTGCCATTGTTACAGTAACACATAACACAATAAAAACACAACATACACATTTACTTACCAAAACTCCCCACTAGATGTCCCCAGATGCCAAACTAAAACTTATATAGACTGTCTCTAGCTGACTTATTCTTTCTTTTGTCACATTCCTGAATTGTCTCATATGATTATATACACTATAGTTTTTTCTTCTTCTGATTTTTCACAACAAGCTCAGGCGTACAACACCGATGTTTGCAGAGATCCTTTACATCGGTAACACTTTTCACTTCATGTCATTAGAAGTTCTAGTAGAAGTCGTAGTCATAGTAGTAGTTGAAGTAATGGAAAGACATTGAAATTTTGTATTTAAAGCATGTTTAGTATGCAATGGGAACTTTGCTCTTCAATAGCCCCACTATGTCAAATAATTAAACAACAATTCATTCAGTGTCCTTTTATCATATACACTGTACAGATTTCTTATTTTATTTTGATTTTATGCTGATGTAACCTATGCCCAAATTTACTCAACAACAAAATTCCAGTATATTTCTGTATTGTCATACATAACATTTCCTGGATCATGGGAAACAAAGGAAACTGTTTTTACGAGCCATCTTTAAATATTCATTTCCAGTATGATTTTACAATGTCCTTATTGACACAACCTCCCATTGTGTCAGTCCCAGACACAATGGGAGGTGGAGCCGCAGGTCTTTGGAATGTGACCCTCCTGACTTCTGGCTGACCAGTCAACATTCCCATAATCCCTGTTTTCCATAAATTAGCAGCAGTGCTGACCCTAGTACAGGTAGTAGGAATGCAATAATAAAGGTAATCTGAAATGTCTTGACATGACCAGAGGTACCCAAATGCAGACAAAAATTTTAACAAAATGTCTGAAATATCCGACCCTTCACTACAGTTCTTTTAATTCCATTCAAGTTAAGTCATGTCAATTCAAATTTGTTTTCATTCAAATCATATTGGTATTTAAATTTAGCTGTGCAAAGAAAAAAGAAATCAACTATCAAGCTCTTTGCCAAGCACGCGCATTGGCTGCCCCACAAGCAGCACCTATTAGGCATGTTCTTTGTATAATTAATTGACCAAAAGGTAGAATTAGAGAATCAAAGGAATATGAACAATAGACATATATTGTAAATCGATTAGAGCAACCATCAGGGCAGCCTGCGTCTGTGGTCATGGCCTTTACAGTATATCCTGAGGCTTAGCCCTTTTTTCTACCGGCAACCTTCAAGTCAATGCTTGGTATTCCACCAGCCGCACCGGGGCGAGTCCCAGCAGCGTGTGATATGTGCCAGGTCTATTTCCACGCGAGCCACGGGAAGTTCGGACAGCCCGGCAGGAAGTGAAACAGCATGACTGTCCAGTCAGTTCACCAAAAGACACCCCCCAGTCTCATTTACAACACCATGGATGACGAGAGATTCATCTTGGAGGTGGAAAAACATAGTAAACACCACAGATCGTTTTTTTTTTAAGGACAACGCCAGAAAAGAGAAGGCACGGAGTTTAACTGTAGGAGGGATTGGAGTGGAAGGTAGATACTAGATTACTAAACGTGATTACTCTGTAAAGTACTTAAGTACTTAAACTTATAAAATCCGTGAGTCGGGCAGGCAAGATGCTCCGTTTCTGAGACGCTCGGCTTCTGAAACACTCCAGGTGTGCTATGGCGCGTTGAGGAGGACGGAAGAAATCCGCGGTGCAGCTTGAACGCAGCACAGATGCGCCCGGTGTAGAATCTGAGTTACCCAGTCTGTGCATCTCTCGCAGTGCTTACAACTCTCTTCATGTGCGTTTTGCTAAAAAGGCAAAATAAATATATTTAAAATAATAATATAAAACCTGGAAACAAGACCTGGTGGAACTTAGCAATTCAAAATAAAAAGTCAAACCTTTATTTAGCATTAAACTATGACTTAAAATGGTTTCCTCTGTCATGTTTCACATCAGTAAAATTAATGTTAAATGTGATCCACTTTATTCTATGTCTTTGTAGGTGATGTGGTAGTTGGAGAGGCAGGAGGGTCCATGGACCTCGGAGAAACCTGGCAGCGTGGATGTAATGCCTGGGCCGTTCGTGGTCTCTTCCCCACATCATGTGTGAAGGAGCTGACTCTCTCAGGTCGCTCTAGGCAGCTGTCTGAGCGCTCAGCTCAGGCCCAGGCTTTAGAGCTCCCACCTTACGCTCTGGGCCAGGCCCGGGCCCTCATGAGTCTCCATGCGCAGCTCAATGAGGAGCTAGACTTCCGCGAGGGTGACTTGATCATTATCACTGGTCTGCCCGAGCCGGGCTGGTTTCAGGGGGAACTGGATGGCCGCAGGGGCATCTTTCCAGAGGGGTTTGTGGAGCTCCAGGGATCCCTCCGATCTCCTCAGGAGCCCGCGGACTACCAGTATTTGGACGATGTTTCCGAACAATTTTGCTACGAGGACCCTTACGATGTAGGAGAGAGGACAGAGGAGGAAGGTGTGAAAGAAGGAGAGGTGTTTATGGCAGAGGAAGAGGAGCAGAAGGAACCTCCATTAGAAAAAGAGGAAGAGGAGGAGGAGGAGGACGACGGTGTCTATGTTTTGGCACTGTATGACTTTCGAGCCATGGAACCAGGCGAGTTGGACTTTGATACGGGGGATCGCATACGTCTTATAAGTACTTTGGAAGATGGTTGGCTGGAGGGCAAGCTGCGAGGGCAACATGGTATTTTTCCTCATCGTTTTGTCAAAATGGAGAACGGTGGGCAGAAAACAGAGGAAACTGTTGTTGTTGAACCAGAAGACAAGGAGAACAGCTGTACTTCTGAATACAGCTCAGGTCCTTTATGTCCCAATGTGTCAGGGAATGATCCTGAATGGAGAACATATGAGGATCATACAGTGTGGGACCTGGACTACTTTGAGAGGACTGAAGAGCAGAGGTGGCAGAGTGAAAACAAAAGCATTGGAGCTCAAACTAGCAACAGAGGACAGAGGGGTGAAGGTAGCAGGCCTGACTCTCAGCCACGTAGACCTGTCACACCAGCACAGAGAGGGCCTGAGAGACCTAAATCCACTCCTCCAGCCAGGCCCAGACTCCCATCACAGCCTAGCCTGTCTGCACGTAGCCATAGGCATCATAGCCCATCTGCTGGCGCAAATCGGTCTAGCTATACTAATGGTAACACTCGATCCTTACAATCCAAACTAACTCATAGCCTAACCCTTCCTAGCTCTCAGTCTGGTTGGTCTAAAAACAGTAAATACCAACAGAGGCCACCAAAGGATGGTGCCACCACTAATAATAAAAGTCACAGTCTTGGCCAGGCGTTATTTAACCTTGCTGAGGGCCATAGGCAGAATAAGCTAACTCGCCATGCTAGTGTCAGTGATGCCGATATGATGGGCAGCGCTGAGACACGGCAACGCTCCCAGCAGACGGTGCGCGGCTCCAATGGTATAATGCCAACATCTATTACCTTAGATGCCCTGGTAACCTCAGCCGGTGACCTGGAGGCCAAGCTATCTGAGCAGCTTTTTGAATTTGAGAAAAGTTTGACTTCTTCGTATAGTGATAATAACATGAGCTCTGGTGCTCCCAGGGACATGCTTTTGGGAGGTGACCTGAACCAGCAATCCCATATCTCTCGCCACTTTTCTATTATGGACTACGGAGATGAAAGCGATATCATGCGAGGCTCCTCGCATTCACCAGTGTCCCACTTTTTGCAGTCGAACTCTGCCTCTTCCTCACTAGAGAGACGCAGGACCCTTCGCCCTCCCCCTCCTCGTCCTAGAATCCTTCGTCCCCCAGCCCCACCTGCATACAAACCAGCTCGCCCTGCTCCACGTCCCCCTCCACGTTGCCCGAGACAAAATACAGCTCCGCCAACCATCTTCTACACCCCAGACGAATCAGCTATAAACCTCGACCAAATGACAGAAGCACAGGGTGAGTTAGGTGACCTTGCGGCCGCCCAGGAACATGAAATCCAGTGCCAGCTGGAAGCCGAGAAAGAGCTGGAGAGAGAGATTGAGTTAGAGAGACAGAGAGACCAGGAAGAGGAGGAAAAGTACCAGCTGCTGCTACGGCTACAAGAGGTGGAGCATGACATGGAGGCATATGCACACACAGCGGAGGAACTCAGGACCATGTTGGAGGAGGAGGAGGATGAGACAGCCCGCATGCAAGCCATGGAGAATCTGGAGTTCTGCAACTACACGCTGGAGACACTGGCCCTGGAACAGCAGCAGCTACAAGGTAAGACTATTGGGCAGTGGAGTGGGAGAAGTATTTTTGTGCATCCTTAACTGCGGATGTTGCGATTTATGGTTTATGGCCTAGAACTACTGGGTGCTCTGAGATTGGGAGTTTCAGAGTAATAAAGTAAATGTAATATCTTTGGGTTTTTAACTGTTAGCCCAACAAAACAATATATTTTAAGACATCAGTTTTGATTCTGAAAAATTGTAGTGGACATTTTTGCCCACTAATTTGGATGTTTTTACATTGGAAGTCAGTAAGCTACTACAGCCGAAAGGATTAGTTGGAAACAATGCAAAAGAGAAGACAAATAAGTAGAATTTCTTTTACTTGATGTCATAATTTACTTCTGAGGCCCTGTTGCCTGCAGGCTAGTAATACCCAGTCACTGAAGACAAAATCTAATAAAGCAGGCATCTAAAAATGAGCCATCAATGCTTACCAGATTTCCTTTGTGACTTGTTATCCCAACACACACACACACACACACACACACACACACACACACACACACACACACACACAAAGAGTTTATTTGAATTGCACTGTAACCTATGCAAACAAGACATCCCTATTTACTGTGCACAATGATAAGCGGAAGGAAGATTGTGTATTAAAATTAAGTGTGCGTGTGCGTGTGCGTACACACACACGCACGTATTGAGGAAATTGTCTTGTCTCACTACAAAGCTAATTTAGAAAAAAAAATAGTGAATGAGGGAGAATCAGCATGTTGCTGCAGAGTTTAGGTGGTACTGTTTGAGTTTAATTTAGTTTCTAAGTATTAATAGTTAACTGCTTATACAACATTAGTTGTAGAGCCAAAGCTAATTGTACTCATACTGTCATACTGTCTGGGTGTACAGTTCTTTCTCTGGCAGCCTAACACTTTTTCACATAGGTATGAGACGCATTCCTGCACATAGTGAAAGGTTAAGCAATGCACGTGGGCCTCTGTCTCTTTTTCCACTCTCTTTCTCTCTTTTACCCCCTCTGTCTCTATCCAAATGTCCTACCTCGTTCACCTTCATCAGTTTCCTCAATCTGCAACTGCACCTTTCATCCTTTTCCTCCATCATCTGTGCTTCTTTAAAAGGAGTGAAGAGAGTGAACACATTAGGTGTGGTTTTTGGGATTTTTGCAGTAGTGGAGACCATGGCCCACTCTAGAGCACGACCTAAAGTGTGGTAATGGCGAGCTTTGACATGGCCTGTGGCACACCTCGCCACACTGTTTGGACGTGCTCGGGACGCCAACAGAGTTGCAGGTAGGCATGAACTCGAGATGGTGTTTATCAGTCAGTGTTGTGTGGATCGAGCATTGTTGCAGTTTTTCAGCATAACTTTCTCATAGCCACAGCTGCACAAGTGCTTGCTCCAGCAGCAGCTCTTTACTCACTGACTGTCAGTAAGTCAGCACAGCAGTTGGGGGTTTGCCTTGCCTAGGGGCACTGAGAGTAGTTGAGACAATTTCAAATTGACATTTCCTGTATGGTTTCAACTTCTTATGAGGGAAGCAGGGTAGAAATATGAATATATTTATGACTGTGTGGGACATGACGTGTTGTCGTTTATTATTAATGGAAAAATTCCCTGAAATTTATTATCGAGCTTTGCTCTGATGGGTCAAAGCAAAGGCTCTGGCTTTACCACCTCTGGGTATAGCTATCTATAAAGTACAGGACCGTCTGTCTGTCTGTTTTTATTTGCATATCTCTCGAACAATTAGTCAGATGGATTTTAAATTTGACAGGTGTCTTGCTACGGGCAAGAGTGAGTGCTGTGCCAAGTTTGACGTTGTTTGGATTAGAAATGCAAAAGATATTGTTAAATATCGGTAAAAGAAGCACACATTGCTCTAGCTACTGGCCACTCACCCTGAGGACCAGAGACAGAGAGCAGCGGAGCTTAGGCAGCTAAAATGTGACATACACCTCAGACCCACAAAAATGTGCAAAGTAGCAATATTTTGGACTGTCTTTGACTTTGAATAAACAAATGACAATTCACAAATTGAAGGATGTTTCAGAATCCTACATATGTATGCAAAGCACAACCAGCTACAGACAACAGGCAGACAGGGCGTGAACCTACTTATAGGCAGGCTACCAGTCACTGTTTTTATGTTACATCGTTGCAAATATCACATGACGATGCATCATTCCACAAAATGGTTTGTCTTCTGTATCATGAAGTTATTCAATTGGCTATCTATTAGGCAACAGGAACGTCTATATGTCAGTGTGTTTGTTATAACACTCATAACGTTACTGTCTGCAAAATACCCCCGCAAATCAAATCCATAGCTCACTGTCATGAGTCCATGAGTCAAATGTCTGATTACGCCACATTTTATTTGCAATATTTTGTGATTATATTCTGAATCTGTCACGTTCTCTGTCAGGTAAATGTAGTAGTACTTCAGTAAGTAATAGAGCCCAACTGATAATGGATTTTTAAGGCTGATACGATACAAATATTTGGTTATTTAAAAATCCGATATTCCAATAGATTGGTCGATATATATTTTTTTTAAATCCAGAAAAGCTATATTGGTCGGGCTCTAATCGGTCGGGTACAATGGTTCTGGAGAAAGCTACACACTGTAATACAACAGGCCAAGCTATCGGCCCATTCCAAACAGGCAGTGTACTAGTCGGTTCAATATTGCCAATGATACAAATGTAAGGATACTTCGACAATGACTGCAGGGGCGGGGATCGAACCACCAACCTTCCGGTTGGCAGGCAACCGTTCTACCACTGAGCCACAGCCGCCCCAGTGTGGCTGAGCATGACTTCTTTTTTTTCCTGGCAACACTGGATTCATACAAAAATATTTTTTAATCAATGTAATGAATTAACTTGATTTTTAAGTATTTGATTTGCTAGATTAACCAAATATGATATAATGTTGCTTTTCAGCAGAGTTCCCTATCACACACACACACACACACACACACACACACACACACACACACACACACACACACACACAAATCTCATTCCTTTACAAGCTTCCAGTCTAATCAGACAGATTCCTTTGTAATGTTAACGTATCTTATTTTACACTGTAATCCAGTTTCAGTTCTATTTAATTAGTATTGAATTGATGCTAGTAAAATGTTTCTCAATGCTTGTCAATAGAAAACTGATAGAATCAGTCACAGTCAAGGCTATTGTTCACCTACTCTAAACTCATCTTGCTAAAGTAATCTAATTACTACCGGATGTTTTCCAGTCTATTCTAATTAAATACTTTTCCTTTAATCTTGTTTGTCCTTGTACCAGTACACTAATAATCAGTAAATGCCTGTGTTTGTTTGTTTCTATTCAGGATGCATTCAAATGACTTATGTCCTGATCAATCATTCTCTAATGCTTTTCAATAGATAATCTTTATGTCAATGAATGTTTCAGCCTGAGGGTAGGAACTCGACCTGGCTACAGGTGCCTTGTGTCATGCAACCCCATTGTTTCTATTCACTTATTACACTACAGGAATTTTATCAATATTCAATCTTTGTTTTTCCTTTGATATTTGCAACACTGTTTGATGTGTAAAAGGACTAAGAAAGTGAATTGATTTGTAAGAGCTGAGATTCAGCACTTGCAGGGCACTACCATTGCAGAATATTTGATATGGTAATTATCAACACATTACTCAGACACAAAAGCTTTTAGTAGGATTTGTTAATAGGAGATTATGTTTCCCCTTTAACACTTGGCTCACAGGAAGGTGTGTGCACATCAAGTGTAGGATGTGTAGGTTGTTGGTCGTCCTACTGCCACGTTGTTCCGTACTTTTGCAGGGTGTGTTCCTGAGTGTGATGCTTGAAAAACAATGGCAGCTTATTGTTACAAGGCAGGGAGTAACTTCAACATTAAGCTCTGCCTGCACTTTACTCTGGAGAGGCCAGTTCAAAGTCCTCATAGAAGCTGAAAGAGGCGTGATACTAAAGCTCAAAACCGAAAGACTCAATCATGTCTTTTCATTTTACTGTTTTTTTTTAGTAGTTTTCTTTACATTTGAGAGAGAAGAATAATAATAACTTAGATTTATATGGTGTTTTTCATGAAACCCAAAGACGCTTTACACAAGTACAAAGGGACAAAAAGAAAATAGTAGGCCAACACAAACATGGAGTAAAAAAAATAAAATAATATGGGCTCTAAATGGAAGGGGGACGTCATTTCATGTGGCTACTGACGTGCAACCACGTCTCGTATTGGTAAGGTAATTTATCTGTCATGATGAGAATAACAATACTTTTCTGACATCAGTAAATAAATAAACATGGCAAATGTATTCAAAATCACAAACAGAAACATCTAATTTATGTTCTATTGAGCAGTAATGTTTTAACATTACATTCTGACCCAGTTTGTGCTTACTGGTTTTCACACTATTGCAGATTTTTCCATCTCCACCATCTCTTTGTGTTTCCTCTTTTCTTGTTTAAGCTCTTTGACCTTCAGTCTCCTTTAATTCTTTAAACCAACTATTCAAATGCTTCCATCAGCCTCCATGACACCACAGCCTGATCTATTTAACACTGTTGTGAGGATCTGTTGCGGCTTCAGGTTTCCCTCAGTCAGCTGTACAAACTGGGACACTTCTAGGCTGCAGAGAGACTGATTTAGAACCTTATTCCTGGACATCACACCAGTTTTTCTAGATTTGCTAAATGTTGATCAAGCCCTTAACGGCTTCATTTAAATAAGCATAGCACAGCCACAGAGAGGAATGGTGTATTTAACATTCCTGAAGTTCACACACATAAACACACAGTTTCAGTCGTGTCCTGCTACTGAAAGCTGAGATGTTGAACACTGATAATTAAACAGTCAGAAGAGAACAATGTCTAAGAAAGATTTATACGCTCAGCCTTACTGCAATTGTGTTTATCCAATTTGTCTTTACAAATTTCACTGAAAGTGAACAAGAATACTTGCAGGTTTTTCAATTGTTTTGTACTAAACAAGGAACAATAAAGGTGCAAGATAAAATCATTCTGTAAGAGGGCATTTTGTAGTGTTTACATAGAACTCTCAAGGCCTTTTGTGCCTTTGCTTAAGTCAAATTTGTTGTTTTGGTTTTTCCTTGTATCGGTAAACGTGATGTGGGCAAAGCATATTATATAGGTTACAGCTCTAGTTTTATTGCATATTTCTGATTGCCTGGTTGTCTGTTTTTATTGTACATACAGTATGTTACAGTATTTCCTGAGGTTTATTGAGGCTAGGCTAACTAGACGCCAGATAATCCATCCAGGAACTGAATTTTACTAAAAATATAAATCTTGAAAATACACCATGGTTCTTAGAAAACAAACAAGTTCAAACTTTTAATTACATTTTAGATTGTTTGAATTGATGGTAAACTATCCCACATGAGTGTGTTAGTGTGTATCATGTGCACTTGAGTGTATGCAAGTCCTTTAAACCTGTTCCTTTGGTGCCTGCCTCTTTCATGGAGAGTTGAAGAGGGGGAGGGATATATTATACTGCAGCTTTTTGAATAGGCCTAAAGAGTTTTTTTCTCACACTAAAAGATTGTGTCTCTTCTGAGAGTGAGGACAGTCCTCAACAATAGCTCATTGTACACACCAGCAGCTACTTTATTAGTAGCTGCCCTGGCCTAATCAAGCTGTGTACTCAAAAAACTTTCCCTCTCCATGTTCATCTAAATATAAAATCTTTCCTTTGATTAGATCCTTCCTTTCCCTATTTGTTTTACTTCACACTCATCTTTCAATCATTCTTTTCAATCAACGAAAACTGATTTCACTGAAGTCACATGGACATCTTTGTGAGTAAATGTTTCCTCCTCCCTGAAAAATGAGGCAAAGTGAGTAAACTGACAAACTGAGGTCAGTTTCTCGCTATGTTTCAGTTTACCCTCAAATATCATGGCCTTTGGACCAGTGTTGAAAGTTAATAATAAGTTAGAGCTAGTTCTAAACACAGACAGGAATGAGTTGCTTTTTTCACCATAGGCTGTATTAAATACCTGGTGAACATGTCAGTGAAACCCGCAGGAAATGGCAAAAACAAAGTAAACAGGATATAAGTAAAGATGGAGGATTGTTAATGGCAGTCGAAACAAAAGCCCTTTAAAGGCAAACTCTGAAGTTAGCCTCTATCTTCCATCAAAGAAAATCTACCGTCAGATTGTTGTCCTGCAAACAGAGGTACTAGCCAATTGAAACAATGGGAGGGGTTGTTGGGCTAATCCTCCAGTCATGTGACTCTACTGAATCATTAACCCAAGGAGGCCCCTCCTTCAATAACCCTACCCCCCTTCTCCTTCCACGATTGGCTGAGATAGCTGCGGGGTGGATACGATATAGTTACACTGAGGGTTGGGAGGTGCTTGGGCCAGGCAGTCTTGCTGAGGCAGTGGAGTAGAGACAGTGAATACAAGTGGGAGAGTTACAGACAATATGCCTGACAGGTGGAGTCTCCCACAGCGCTTTGTTATGGAATGCAGGACTTTGGAAAGAGGGAATATGCCACGTTGAACAGGAAACTATCAGCACCGGGTAGGCTGATTTAAACAGCAAAAACCATGAAGAGCCCGGTGGTTTATGGCAACCAAGCCATGTTTGGTCCAGTGGATTGGAACTATGCAGCTGGTGTCCCAGTAAGGAGAGGAAAGAGTGTGGAGGAACTGGGGGGTGCTGGCTGGGCCAGAGAAAGGGAGAGAATGGCCCATCTGCAACAGCTACAGCAACTACACCAACTGCAGCTTCAGCAGCCACAGGTTGGATGTCCTGCATATGGAGTAGTTCCTCCTGGACAGCCACAGGGACTAGTCATAGTAGCAAGTCCTTGTGACCCAGCTCCTGGCTGCCCTATGCAAGTACAAAGCGGCATGATGGTGCCTGTAGGTGGGCTGGGTCCGACTCCAGTGCATGTGGCTGCTCCATGGCCAGCACAATGGGAGAACCAAGCCCAAATTAGACAGGGCAACGTCTGCCAGCAACCAAGTCGGGAGTATGATGACCGGCACAAGGCAGCTTTCCAAGAAAAGAGGCCTCAAGGCCAGGACGTTTACTACCACCCTGGTTCAGAGGATGGTCACCTAAATGTGAGGATATCTGAATGGAAAGGCAAACATTGTTTTTACCAGGGCCCTGAGGATTACAGCCACGAGGACCACAGCAGAGTGCCACAAGAAAAAGACAATAAGGACTTAAGAACTCAAGAAGGGCATAAGAACGAATATAGTTTCAGGGATCATTACGACAGGAAATACAATGAGCGCTGCGATGACAGAGAGCAGCAATATTCTGACAGCAGGAAACATCGTAAACGTGATCTCAGAGAACATGACAGTTACACCAGTGAGTATGAAGACTACTATGATCGTAAAGACACCTATGCTCGCAGAGACAATTACAGGGACAGTGATCATTACTGCGACAATGATATGGATTATCATGACTTTAAAGAGAGTGGTCACAATAGAGAAAAGGAATACTACCAGCGTAGAGAGGAGGACCGCTACTATGATGAACAAAAACGTAAGGATCCTTACTATGACAGGCAAGCAGAGGATCGATATGACCGCCGAGAAAATAACTACAAAGACAGGGATGAGTATAATCGAAGGGATGAGGAAACTTACACCAGTAAAGGAAGGGGCTATTATGACTCTGAACTGGACAAGCACTGTGGTTATAAGGAGAGGGTGCACTATGACAGGTACAAGGATCCAGGTGATGACAGGAGAGATGAGCACTACGACTACCGAAGGAAAGACCCCTACAAAGCAAGGGGCCACTATGAACGCAGGAGTGTGGACCACTACGACCATGAGAATGAAGACCGCTACAAATCCAGAGAAGGGGATCGTTCCCACTACAAGCTCAGAGACAGATATTGGGATTTACACTCAATATCCGTAGATTCGCGACATGAGGAATACCCTAAAAAAGATTGCAAGACACACTGTGAGGAATGGGTTGAGCAGCAGAACCAGAAGTTGGCGCTCAGAGTAATGCGCTCCTTTGAGGATCCTGTTAGGTACCGGCACAATGACGATCAGGAAAAGGGTTATGAGTTGAGCGCTGGTAGCGTTGGTTCAAAACGGGGTCGCAAGCCGGTTTATGTGGGCTCGCTAGATCGTAACAGCTTCTACAGGAAGACAGCTCCAAGCTCCCTGCGAAAGACCCAGTTCGCCACCGCCAGGAGACAAAAACAAGGTAAACACAAGGATATTACCCTGCTGTATTTGCTATACTTTTGTTATGCTCAGGAACTTTACTAAACAGATCTTGAAAAACAAAAGAGGAGTGTCATTTCCAACCCCAGTAGATAAAACATGGTGGGCAGGTTGACAGTCTTTGGTTCTTATTATTGGTGACCTCCAGTGGTGTTCTTTCTAATCAATGCTGGGGGCTACAAAGTGCTGACTAGACAGACTCACTTCCTTAGTGAGTGTGAGTGTGAGTGTGTGAGTGTTTGTGTGTGGGTCAGTATCACCTATCTCACAGGAAAGTAAACTGTCAGGAATTTGTAGGCGTAGGAATCTGCAGAACAGGTTTTGTCTGTCATCCTGCCTGTCTCCAGTTTTCTTGTTTGCTGTCATACTCTGCATCACTGATGCTGTTTTCACCCACAACAAGTCTGTTCAGTTCTTGCATGACGGAAAGGGCTGTCTTTTACAGTATTGGTTGATTTTGGACAGAGATACACTTAAAAGTCATTTTATAAAGCAGTTTATCAATACCTTTGACACGTGTAGAGGAAGTTTTGGGAACATGAACTTGTTTTAAGCACAAGAATTTATCCTGGCATTTGATGCTCACCATCAATGCTATGTACACATTTCAGTTGGTCTGTCTTCAGGTTAAATTAGTTAAAGACCCAGCCCCCGGGGAATGATGTAATCAGCTGTTAACACAGAGAAGGGTCAAAAGTGCAGTATACAAAAGCAAACTAATACAACATCAGAAAGTATGTTTCATTAGCAATCGAAGAAAGAGGACACTCTTCTGACTCGCTTCATTGTGTCTGAGAAGAAGCAGGTGGCGCCCCATGACCCCTCCCCCAGTTACCTAGAAACACACACACCGCACATGCATCCATGGCCACACACACAAAGTACACTCGGGCCCCCACCACACACCCATTTCGGGAGTCCAAGTAATAATCCCTAGCGTCAGCATGGTGAGTGGATGGCGGGGGTCTGTCTGGTACCAGGCCGTGGCCAGCACATGCTGGCTCCTTCACTGCAAGATTAGCCTGCTAGTGTGTGTGTGTGTGTGTGTGTGTGTGTGTGTGTGTGTGTGTGTGTGTGTGTGTGTGTGTGTGTGTGTGTGTGTGTGTGTGTGTGTGTGTGTGTGTGTGTACACACACACACATGCATCCTTGCTTCTGCGGTGTCCTGTCATCCTTTAATCTTGTTAAACTGTTTCAGCTCTGTCAGTGGTTTGGTCTGAATAAAATCATTTGATAGCATGGCTAAAAACATTAGAGCACTTTGTTGCAGTGCTTATTGGGCTTACACTGTGATTCAGTGACATTGAGGTGATGGCCGAGGCTTTTTGAGGATGTATAAGGGCCTTTGTTCTCAGTATTAGATATGAGACATCTCTCTAGGTCTGAAAAATCTAGAGCTTAGTAAAGAGCAGCCACTAATCAATGTTTCATATGTAACTATTATTATAATATGTATTATGAACTGTGTGTGTGTGTGCGCGCATGTGATGCTGTTACAGGCTTACATATTGTAGGCAAATCCAACAAGGACAGCATTATAAGCAAAATATATTTTTCTGCAATAAATGGTTTTAACAGTTTAACCAATATGTTGTTTGAAATTATAAAAATGTGTGTGGGTGTAAATATTCACCTGGATGTATGTTTATGGTTGCACTCTTGAACTTATAAAAAGCCTTCTGCTTTGTGGACAGTGTTTGAGTGTCTGAGTGTGAGTAATGTGTTGTTATCCAGCTATGATTTGGCAGCGTATGCTCTGTAATCCGTGAGCAGTTGCTGCCATTGGTGGGCAGCGATACTGGGGTTGGGTGGGGGAGTTAGGAGTTAAATCTTTGGATCTCAAGATCTCAAATTGTCTGACAACATTGCTCCTAAGACGTCTTATCTCACTGAATAAAAAAAAAAAAAAAAAGTCAG